>NW_012150352.1:1178990-1258940 GCF_000956105.1 Propithecus coquereli | reverse complement strand
AAAAAAAGGAGGCTGGGCACAGTGGCTCACACCTGTAATCTCCTAACACTCTGGGAGGGCAAGGCAGAGGATCACGTGAGCCCAGGACTTTGAGGTTACAGTGAGCTGATGACACCACTGCACTCTACCCAGGCTGACAGAGTGAGATTCTGTCTCAAAGGAAAAAAAAAAAAAAAAGAAAATCTCAGGCTGGGTGCGGTGGCTCACACCTGTAATCCTAGCACTTTGGGACACCGAGATGGGAGGATCGCTTGAGGCCAGGAGTTCAAGACTAGCCTGAGCAACACAGTAAGACCCTGTCTCTACAAAAAATACAAAAATTAGCCAGGCATAGTGGTGTGTACCTGTAGTCCCAGTTACTCAGGAGGCTCAGGCAATAGGATCGCTTAAGCCCAGGAGTTTGAGGCTGCAGTGAGCTAGGCTGACGCCACGGCACTCCAGCCTGGGTGACAGAGCAAGACTCTGTCTCTAAAAAGAAAACAAAAATCCTAACTGGGATGTGGGCTAATTATAAAAGAAAGAAAATGAAAATCTCCATGGCTCCAATCACAGGGCTTGTCCTGCCATCTGTGGACTCGGGTAAGGACTGCTGCGAACCCGTGCACCTCCACGTGGACCTGCATGGACACCACGAGCCCACACCTCTGACCTCCAGCCCCGTGACGGCTGTCAGGACAGCTGACCCCACAGGCTCGCTTGGAGTCCATGTGCCCCTGCACCACTCACCCCGGCTTGCATGTGGCCTCTTATTTCACCCCCTGGACCCCAGGGGCCTCGGCAAGGAGGTGGCAGGGAGTTGGGGGTCTCTGAGGTGAGGCCGACGCTTCTGTGACACACGCTGCCACTTGCCAACGGGATGACGGGGGTGGGGAGACCCAGCCTACATGGGAGGCTGGGCTGGGTGTCCCATGAGTGGCCCTTCACTATCCCTTCTGTTGGCAGGAGGGGTATCTGTGCAGCCCACCCGCTGCCCTTCCTCCCCTGCCCAGGCTGTGTGTTTTCACATTTCCTGGGCAATCTCTTTGTCCAGCTCAGGGGACTGTTCCTAAAGATTCAGGCCTTGGCCCAGCCCACGCACCCGCACCTGCCTAGGCCAGGCAGTGGGTGGACAGGAGCACGCTCCGAGGGGAGCAGAGCCGCAGGGCGGGCTCGGGACCCTCTTGTGCTACCTGGTCGAAGCCGCGGAGGGGGATGCTGCGTATCATGACGGTGGTGTCCAGTCCAATCCCGGTGAGGAAGCCGGCACACTCCAGGGCCACATCTGGGTGCAGGCTGAGGAACGCTAACAGATGGTGCTTCGCGAGTGCAGGTGCAAGACCCCAGGGCCCCATGCTGGCAGCCCACACCCACCCACCTGAGCCTGAGACCCCCACCGCCGTGCCTTAAGTGCACGGCCACGGTCCGGGCTGTGCCAACCCAAGCAAGGACTCCCTGAGCAGCACCACTGGGTAGGCCTGCCTCTGCTTCTGCTTCCACGGGGCACCTGTCCCAGCTCAGACCCCGGAAGGGTCTGAGTTGTGATGGAGAGCTGCCCCTGGCCAGACTCAGCAGGAGACCTTCAGTCACACAAGGCTCAAGGCAGCTGCGTCACCTGTGCTCTCAGTTGGCGGCCTGCAGCTTTCATCTTCCCTCGGACGTCCCTTCTCCTGACCCCAGGCCCCCTCTCCTGATCCGCCGGGTCTGGCTGTTCCTTCTGCAGGAACGGGGCTGGAGTGCGGCTGCTCTCATGGGAGGCCAGCCCGGCTGCCTCATGGCTGGGCCCGGCTGTCTCAGTGGGTGGCTCGGGAAGAGCCTCCAGGAAGCCCTGGCCCCAGAGGTCAGCCTCCAGTTGTCCCCAGGGCACAGGCCCTCCTCCCCTAGAGGCCCCGAAAGTGCCCGACCGGAGGCAGCAAAGCACCTGCCGGGAAGGAAGGCGGTGAGGGGGGCACTTAGGAAAGGAGGGTCCACTTCCCAGGATGCCGCCCAAACACCAGCAAAGGATACAGCTGGCCCCGACCACTAACCTGTCAGGGAAAGACAGAGAGCAAGGTGAGTGCCTGTGTGGACGAGTTTGGGATGGACGGAAAGGGACCTTCACGCCAAGCGCCCAGTCAGCTCGTGAGCACAGGTTGCCCCCAGGTGCAAAGCCAGCTTTTCGGAGGCTCCAGATGACACGCAACATGACAGACAGTAGCCTGGTGGGCATGTGGTCAGTCACAAGTGGCATCTGTCCCCTGGAAGGTGCCAGGACCTGCTGGGAAGGCCTGTTGGAGAGCACAGGGCCTGCCTCTTGCCCCTCGGGCCTCCCGGGCCAGGGTGGCAGCGGAGACCCTGCAGGAAAGTGATGGCATGGACCACGGGGCCTCCTTGGAAAGCGTCATCTGAGAGCAGAACACTCTGGGACCATGGGAGGCCAGGCTGGAGGCCACACCAGGGTCCAGGGCCAGGGGAGCTGGCGCCCAGAGCACGGGCAGGGAGGCAGCACAGGACAAGGTGACTGCAGAGCGCTGGAAACACCTGTCCCAGCAGTGCAAACCCCTCCTGCTACGCAGCTCCACACTCCCCGTGCGCGCAGACGCCACGGAACTGCACACGCGCGCATTCGCACACCCTCACAGGGGCACACACACATGTACATGCACACGGTCACATGTATATAAAGCTCATGCCCACACGCACGCTTGCACTCAAATGCCTGTCCACATCCACACAGCACATGCGTGCACACACATGCAAATGGGCACAGGCCCTAACACAGAACAAGAACTCCCAGTGGGCCGGCTATACGTGGGTGGGCTCCTCAGATCACCCCTTTAGTCTTTGAACGAGAAGAGACAAAGTGAGGAAGATAAGCCCCGCGTCAGCATTAATCCCAGCAGGTACTAATGATATAATTCCATTTCAAACAGCCGTGTATCCCCTGAGTACCTCTGCAGGTGCCCTGCGGGAAGCCTCTGGCACGTGGCTTCCTCCCGAGAGTGGGGGACGTCCGGGGCGCGCAGAGGCGGTCTGACAGCAAGCTGGGCACAGGATGGTCCCAGCTGGCGACACGCCCCTCGGCACGTGAGAAAGGTGGGGGGACCCTGGGCGCCAGCCGACCGGAAGCGCAGAGGTGCATTCCAGGCCACGCAGGGCCGGCGACACCTCAAAAACAGGTGCTGGGCGTGCACTGCACCCACGCGTGTGCACACACGTATGTGTAGATGCAGCAGCACATCTGTATACAGAGATGCATTTTCCAAATTACAAAATCTACCTCTTTGTGGACTTGACGTATTTGGTGAAAAGTATAAGCCCTTTTTTAAGACATGAAATTATGAGTTACTGGAAATACAAACAGAGCACAGCTGCTTTGAATATCCTGCCCTAAACTCGGCCTGGCATGGGCCAGCCACCTCCTGCCAGGCCGTGCAGGTACTACCGGAGCGACGCCAGGGTGGCCCCCCTATGGGAAACGGGGTGCCTGCTCATCTCAGAGGCTTTCTGTCCCCGAAAGCTGACCCTCCTCTGGGAGTGGGTCGGTTGCAGCTGCAGCCCACAGGACAGGGGCCGGGCTGCTCTCTCGCCCTACCCCACTGCCAGGGGAGCAGCAACATGGTCTCCTGGCTTTGGCACAAGTGTGTGCTGTGACTGCAGCCCCTGTGCCTCCTCCCTGATCCCTGCACAATGTGATGGCACCAACAGGGGCTGGATGCGGGAGGCGGGTGGGCCACGACTTGCCAGCCCCTCCCTCAGAGCCCTCCTGTGCCCTGGGCCTCCTGCCCTGGCCGCCACACAGCAGCGGGAGGAGCTCCCACCTCCGGGCCACCTTGGAAGTCACAGGGGCCTCCCCCCTGCAGGCACATCTGGGAGGAGGTGGGCAGCAGCAAGCACATTCCCGAGTGGGCATCCCTGCTGACATCTCTCAACAAAAGCTCAACCCCCACTCCTGTGGAGGGGAGCTCTGGGCCTCTTCTTGCCTGCGTGAGTGAGGATTATCCACAGTATTGGTTTTCACTCTGCCCCTCCCCCAACTGACCAAATAACATGAATGTTTTCCCTGGAAGAGTGCAGGGCGGGAGAACTCAAACAGGGACTTCCCTTCAGACTGGCTAAAGTAGAAAATGTCTGCGCAAAACCAGAGGCAAATGCCAAACCTCCGGATCAGGAGGAAGGACAGGCCCTGAAGATAGGCACCTGCAGGCAGCGCCCGTGGGCCACACAGGCCTGCAGGGGCTGAGACCAGCTGCAGCAGTGCAGTGACCAACACAGGCTGTGGCTGCCATGGGAAGATGGCCGTTCTGGCCACAAAAGTCAGGGGGCCAGCTCTGGGGGAGGGGCTGCAAGAAGCCCTGGGGGCTGGAACCACTGGACTTAGCACTACGTCTTAGGACTACATTAAAAAACCGGGAGACCAGGGCTCTGCCCACACTGGAAGTCACCACCCTGCACCCTGAGAGCCTTGCGTTCAATTTGATGTGTGCTCCGGGCAGCTCCACTCTCTGTGCCTCTCGATGCGCGAACGGTTTCCGAAGAGGCACAACTACCGTGGGATTAGCCTAATCACAGGGCAGGCTTTCCTGCTCACAATCGAGTGGAGGGAGGAAGCAGAAACAAAAGCATGAACAGGCCCACGAAGCCCAGGCTTAAAGAGCAATCCACCGGCCTCTCGAGCTCGAAGCCCTGATCCGCTCTCCAAGGAGAACACCCACACAGGTGAGAGTCTCATGGGAGGCACCTGGCCACTTGCGCTCCTGCCAAAGCAGGAAATGCCGGCCAGGCTGCCAAGCTGCGGGCACCCGGGAGGCAGCCGGGGGAGGGCATCTCGAGGCTACCATCCTCGTGGGGGCCGGGTCCTGGCTTGCCTGGGACCCACAAGCCCCACCTAACCCCTCAGGGTCCGGCCGGAGCCTCTGTGTGCTGCCTGTCACAGATTCCACTGAGGCCCTGGCCCTGTAACATCTCAGCCACAGGGACGCGCAAGGCAAGTAGGCAGAGGAGCTGGGAAGTCTGGCGACCAAGTCTCAGGCAGACGTCAGTCTCCCTCCTGCTGGACACAAGGACATCACGTCATGCTAAAGAGTGTGGAGGTTAAGCAGAAAATGAAACTTTAAGCAGCAGTGATTTCTCCTAAATCAATACTGTGGTGTCCTTCCTGAGATAAAATTTACCTCTTTTCTCTTGCACTTAGGAAGACAGAAAAATGATTACAGTACCTGGCCAGCTTTTGGATGTCATAGGGGTCAAACAAAAGCTCCTTCTGTGACAAACTCTGACAAGCGGCGTTAAATCAGCCCAAGTTATGAAAATGCTCTGCCTCACAGAGCCCGGGAGGCCAAGGACAGACAGTGCGGGGCTGCTCAGAGCTGGTCACGTGGGGCCACGTGCCCCTGCACCCCCTCCCCAGCGGGCGGTGGGCATCTGCCCATGGTGGCCTTTCCCCATGCGGGGGCCCCAGCTGCCTGCCCAGGGGACCCTGTTCCTCCCCCAGAACCCTCTCGCTTCCGCAGCCTGTCCGGATCCCACGCAGAAGGGAAGACATGAGACGGAAGGGAAAGGCAGGCCAGCCAGGCATGAGGCTGGTGTGAGGTGGCTAAGGCCAAGCAGGTGCCATCCTGGAGTCGCCCTGGGGCCCCCACTGGCCCCGCCCTGCCTGCACCAAGGCCAGAGGACGTCCCTTCCCCCACAGGTGTGGCTCTCAGAGCCTGGGGCAGCCAGGACTTCCCCACCCTGTCCCACCAGGCCCAAGGGTCCTGCTCACCCGCCCACAAGCTCATGCTGCTTTTCCAGGAGTTTTCTACCCATCACCTGTCACCTTTCTGGGTTCTAAACCAGGTGCTCAGCCCACGCTGGCCAACAGGTGTGGCCCCGTTTTGTGGGCATCTGGCTGTTTAGCAAAGGGCGCTGTTAATTCTATCTTCCCTCAACTGGGCTCAGGCGTGAGCACCCCACCTCTGCAGTCTGTCTAGCCCTGGGCTCCCTGGGACCTGGTGCCAGTGAAGGAGGAGGGGGCTCCCCACGCCAGGCCCAAGGTGCACTGTGATGCCAGGTGGTCTCTTGGGGACAAAGACAGAGTGGCATGGCCTCTGGGGCTGAAGGCCTGTAGGCCCCAGGACAGATGCCCTCTAGGAGGAGGTCCCAGCACTGGCCGAGCCTACTGGAGGGGAGGGAGGGAGGAGGGGGCCTGTGCAGGCCACAGAGCCCATGAGGGGCTGGAGGCCGGACAGATCTGGCTCATCCTCAAGCCAACTGGGGACACGGTGCCCATCACAGGCAGAGGCGCAGGGATGCTGCCCACTCAGCCGCCTGGATGGGGCCAGGTAGAAGCAACCCCCCTGCCTCCGGGTGGCACTCAGGCCAGGACAGCAGCCCTGGGGTCCATATTAATTTCAGCTCCATTTTAAAAGCGAGTTAAAATAAACACAGGGAATATTTATAAGGCAAATAAATCTGGCAGAAACAGCCCCTCCAAGTGTGAGTGGAGGCCTCCCCCTCACCCCAGCCCAAGCTGATAAAATACAGAAATGCTACTGTAGACCCTCCGGGCTTATTTTGACTGCGGTGGAGGAATGTAGCATGTAAACACTGACTCCCATATTACACTGTTACAACTTGCATTAGCAGCGCCGGACAAAAGCCGCATTTTCACAGAAGCATCGTACAGGGATGTATCTCCAGCTTAATTTTTAAAAAAACCATTTCCTCACATAAATCATGCTCAGAACGAAACGGGTGACTGATACATTGCAAACACTTTTTTTCTTAAACAATAACATACCTAGATTCCTTCTACACGAAGGAGCTTTAAAAAAAACCTTCTGAATGTTTTTTTTCTGAAGAAAATAAACACTGTAGTTTCTTTCCTGATCAAAATATCTGGGGCCATGTCTTCCCAGCCATCCCGGCCGTCCGGACCATCCCCGGCACAGGGTCTCGAGGAGCAGTCCCCGAGTCCGAGCCACCTCCTGGGCCAGCGCTGCTCGGGCACCCACAGGTCCAGGCCTCCCCGCGAGCCCCTCGCAGCAGCCTTGGACTTGGACAGGAAACCTGCGTGACCAGGATTCAGAAAGTGCTGGCCCCAGGTGACGGGAACAGAAGACCCAAGCACACAGGTGGCCTCAGCTGGGACAGAGGTGTCACTGTACGTTCAAGGATGTTTCTTCATGGGCCCAGCAGACAGCGTGCTATGGAGGGGCTGGAGAGCATGCCCAAATTCCACCAAGAGACATCAGCATGAGAGGAAACTAAGAAAATTTGAGAACGAAGAAGCTCCGGTGACCAGAGCTCGAGGCAGGACGCAGGACCCTGAGGGAAGACGGTGCTTTGAGATGGGAGTGGGGGCCCAGCAGCCCTCCCCGTCCCCACCACAGAAGAGCGGTAACCAGCCCCAGGATGTAAAAGAAAATCCAACCTGTGGAAGCCCCAAAGGGAAATACAGGAGCTTTTTTTAAAAAAAACAATCTTGGGGTGGGGCAGGCTTTACCAAACATGCAATAAATCTAAAAGCCACTAACGGTAAAAGGGATTTAAGTTACATCAAAAACAAAAGTTAAACCATTTGTACATGACACAAGCTAAAAGACATGAAAAGCTGAGAAAATCTGTGCGACAAAGGATCACGTCCCATACGCAAACCAGCTGGAAGATAAGAGGGAGATAAGAGAAGGAAGCTAGGAAGTGGCCCAGCCCGCAGTGGTACGCGCACACACGCGTGGACACACTCACAGGCTCGCTTGCCGTCAGGCAAGGCCAGTAAATACATGAAAAAATGACTATTCACAGCAAACACAAACAGATAACTCAGAAATTGTGGTGTAACAGGAACAAGTGATAAATGTGACAACATAAAAATGTAAATCTTCTGCATGAAATAACACAACTAGGCCAAGGGACACAGCACGGCCCGGGACCCAGCAGAGGGCCCGGGCAGCGGGGCACACACTGGCCCGAGCTCGGCGCAGTCTCGGGAGGGACCCAGACCCGCCATGGGTGGCAGCGCCTGTGACCCCCAGAATCGGGAGGAGGGGAGAGCTGACGCCGGGGTTCCAGGGGAGGGGGGCAGCAGCACACATGGGACAAGGTGTGGCTGGGCTGTCAGCAAAAGGCGCCAGGGCTTCGGGGAAGGATGAGGTCTGTGAGACAGCTCACACCCACGAGGAGCGCCGCTGTCCCCAACACAGAAAGCAACACGTGCAGGCAAGGACACGAAGAAAGCGAACCCTTGTCTGCCTGGTGGGAATATACGATGGTGGAGACCAGCACAGTGGCTCCTAAAAAAATTAAACATACAATTACATGTGCTCCAGGAAGTCCACTTCTGGGACATGCCCCAGAGAACTCCAAGCAGGGACTCGAAGACATATTTGCACACCATGTTCTCAGCAGCGTGGGTCACAAGAGCCAAGAGGTAGAATGAACCCAGTGCCCGTCCACGGATAAATAAGCCTTAAAAATGTGTCTGTCCAAACAATGGAATATTGTGCGGCCTTAGAAGGAAATTCTGACACACGCTACAACGTGGAAAAACCGCAAGGACGTGATGCTCAGAGAAATAAGCCAGTCGCGAAAGCACAAACACGGTATGACTCCGCTTATGTGAGTGGTCAGGTTCACGGAGACAGGGCTGTGGCTGCCAGCGGCCGGGAGCGGAGGGCCGGGGAGTCGGTGCTTAGTGGGCGCAGCCTCTGCGAGATGAAGAGTTCTGAGACGGGAGGTAGCCGGCGATGGCCACGCAACATTACAAGCGTGATACCACTGAACTGTATGCTTAAAAACGGTTGAACTGGTAAATTTACGTGCATGTCACCACAACAGATAATTGGGGGAAAATGTGTAAGAAGCATTCGTGAAGGTCACAGATGCACACAGAGGTTTTCGAGGCAGCCGTCGCAGGGACCGAAGAGACACTTGGCTCACTGAGGGGAGCGCAGTGGAGCCACCACCCACTTCCTTGTCCGCTCGAGGAAGTCAAGACCTGCCCCCAGACAGAGACAGCCGGTGACGTGCGGAACAAGGACATGCAGAGCACAGGACACACGCACTGCCACTCCAACACGCACACGACACACGGCTGCGGGCACAGGTGCCCACGCCTGCCCACGTCCGGAACACGTTTCCACCCGTCTTCTCCCAAAGGAGTCCCGGGCGGCCGAGCACAGCTATCGACCAGGTCTCTGCCGCCCTCTGGTGGCCTCTCTGGTCCCTGCCAGCAGGGAGTCCCCTGTGCGCCCCACGGGCTCCACCCTGCACCGGGGACCTGGGGAGCAACCACACTTGCGCGGGATATGCTTATCGTCTTTATGCCTGCTGGTCTCCCGTGACCGGGCTGTGGTTTCTGAGGACTGTGCAGCCCTTGCTCCATTTCAGGGAAGCCCAAAGTGCAAGCCCAGTGACAGTGGGGACGTGTGACGGAGGCTGAGGGAGGGATCTTGGGCTCTCCCCCGCTCGCGCCCTCCTTGATGGCATGCACCAGAACCCCGGGGCTCCTGGGAACCCTGACCCAGGACTACTGACCCAGATAACAAACAACTGACTCTCTTTACACCTGCGGTCCCGAATCCCTGGGCCTCGGACCAGTACTGGCCAGTGGCCTGTTAGGAACTGGGCCGCACAGTAGGAGGTGAGCAGCAGGTGAGCGGCAAAGCTTCATCTGTATTTACAGCCACCCCCCATTGCTCACATGACTGCACAAGCTCCGCCTCCATTAGATTCTCATAGGAGCACCAACCTCCTGTATACTGCGTGTGCGAGGAACCAGGCTGCACACTCCTCATGAGAATCCAATGCCTGAGGATCTGAGGTGGAGCTAGGCGGTGGTGCCAGCGCTGGGGAGCGGCTGCAAATGTAATAAATGTAATGCGCTTGAATCATCCCGAAACCACCCCCTCCCCTCCGAATTGGTCTGTGGAAAAATTGTCTTCCATGAAACCAGCCCCTGGTGCCAAAGAGTTTGGGGGCTGCTGCTTTACGTGACATTCACTCTGATTACTTCTGAGGCAGCCGTGGGATGCAGTGGGGCACAAACAACGTGCTTCCTTTCCTTCTCTGGGCTGAACCAGAAAGAAGGTACTAAGAGCTGAGGCCAGCTCACTCCCAGGGCCCTGGCACTCACTCTGGGGAACAAGCAGGGGACCCCATCGAGCACGCAGCAGTCCTTACGTTTTTCCAGGGGATTCCTTCAGCCAGAAGATGTCATCGCTTGTAATTCCATATTCCAGGGCACCTTCAATCTGCCAAGACAGAGAGGATCTGTGGGACAAGAGCTCCACCTGGCCTGTCCCAGGTACTTGTTCCAGAGGACGCCTGTTCTGCAGACGCAACCTGACCTGCCCCAGCCCACAGCTGGGCAGGGCCTCCCTGCCACACCCTTATCATCCCTGCCTATCCTTATTGTCCCTGCCAAGGAGGTTGTGGCATCCTTGGGGACAGACAGTACCCTGCCTGTATCTCATTAGTACACCCTCCAGGTAGGTGCAGCAGCAGCTCTTTCCTGTCTGCTCTCAGGGACCCTCCCCTTGATCTGGATTCAGTTGCAGGCTTGAGGTGGGCGTAGCAGCTGCAGGGGCCACCCAGGTGGAGAGCTGGGCCCTCTCCAGTACTCTGGGCCCCGGGAAGGGAGGAGACAGGCATGCAGACCAAGGGAGCAGTGCCCGGGCTCCAGGGGCCCAGACTTGGAGACGAGCAGTAGGTGAAGACAGGCTGGCAGCTCAGGAGCAGGAGAGCTCCCAGCGTCGTTGGGGCAGGTCGGGGAGTGGGGTGGCCTGCGGGGACAGCAGAGGGGAGGAGCGAGTGGGCAGGGTGTGGGGGCTGAGGGGGAAGAAGGGGTAGTGGCCCCAAGGGCCCTAGGCTGAGGGTTGGACCAACTGTGCACCCTCGAGGGCCAGCCCAGGTGGGCTCTGGGCCCAGAAATCATACAGACCCCCCCAAGGAAGAGCGGCCATGCAGGTGGGGGAGGCCCAGGGGCGAGCGCCCACTTAGTGGCTGTGAGAGCAAGATGGGCTGGTGGAGGAAACAGATCTCAAACAGTTTATGCTTCCAGTGGCAAAAAAAATAAAGTCAGGAATTTCTCAGGTTTGCTCAAGGAAAACCAAAAAGGTCTGACAGTCGAAAGGACTAAAATACAAGCAAGCCTTGGAAAGCACCCAGGAGGGTCCCGAGGGAGAGTGGAGTGGTCACTGAGCTGTCCCTCCAGGACCTGGGCGCCCGCTTCATCCCCCGGGGCCTCGGGGACATCAGCAGCTGCCCACAAGGTGCCAGGGTGAAGGGAGCCAGGCCAGGGCCCCTCCGTGGGGCACCCTGGCATAGACGTGCACCCACTCCTGCCAGTGCCTCAAAGGAGCCGAGGTGTCTCCTGGGATCCTGGGCACTGACCCTGGACTTCAGGTGCTTTAAGCAGAACCACCACGAGCCCAGCTCCTGGGTGCAGGGGTCATTTTGACCCTGTCTGCCATAGCCACCTTCAACCACAGTGCAGTGTCATCACAGCTACGGAGCCACACGGCCCACCGGAGCCCACCTCTGTGCACCAGCGCCCTGGCGCCTCTGGAGGCCGCCCTTGCTGGCTTGACAGCCAGAAGAGAAGCCCTGTCGCGCTCTGAGGACCAGAGGTGATCGTGTTCCCCTGGGGCCCTCTGTTCCTTGTTTCTGGGCAAGCACAGAACAGCAGCAGAGTTCGGGGACAGAGGTGGCCACAGCTCCACCTGAGAAGCAGCAGAGACCCCCTTGCTCTGCCTGTGCCTACACTCCCCCTGCATCTGAGTCAGAGGCCTGTGGCACCTGCGGCCTTCCTGGGCTTTGCTGCAGCCCACGCCGAGGCTCGGGGCTGGTGGCACCCATGCCCTGGGAGGCCAGACAGGACGTGGCCTCAGCCAAACCCCTCTGTTCCCCAACTTGCTTTCCCTGTGGCAGCCGTCCCCACCCTCACCCTGGGGCTCCTTTCTCAGCTCTGGGCCCACACCCTACAGCCCAGCCCAGGAGGTATTCACCCCCTGTTGAAAAACAGTGAAATACCTGGCAAGAATGGTCAGGTTCAACTTTTTGAGAACTATGGAAATTAACCAAAGGCTTGCAGCAAACACAGAGAACATTTAGTTAAGAAAAACAGCTGAGAGCTGGACCTGGTGGCGCACGCCTGTAATCCCAGCTATTCGGGAGGCTGAGGCAGGTGGGTCGCTGGAGTCCAGGAGTTCAAGACCACCCTGGGCAACAGAGTGAGACCCTGTCCCTAAAAAAGTTTTTAAAAACATTAGCCAGGCGTGGTGGTGCATGCCTGTAGTCCCAGCTACTCGGGGAAGAGGATCTCTTGAGCCCAGGAGTTTGGGGCTGCAGTGAGCTGTGATCGCACCACTGCATCCCAGCCTGGGTGACAGAGCAAGACCCCATCTCAGAAAAAGAAAAATAGCTGAAACTCCACGAGAACGGGGAGCTCCTCAGAGTTTTAACTTACTCTGGTCGCATCCCCAACCTCAGCCGCAGCCCTGAACCGGGGGACAGGATCAGAAAAAGCAGAACCTAGCAGGGAGACTTTCGAAGAACAGTCAGCGCCTGTCTGACCTTGCTGGGGATTCCGCGGAAGACCCCACTCAAAAGGCTCATCTTTGTCTGATCTCACGTGAACTCTCCGAAGGCTGAAAGTCTCTCCCTGGGGGCCTCTGTCCGAAGTTCTAACCTCACCGCTGCCTGAGGTGACTGATGGGTAAGAGTTGAGGACAGCAGCACACTGACCCAAGAGTCTACAAGGAAAAGTTGAGGAACGAGATGTCCGTAGGGGATTTCAAAAGCTCCAGCACATTCCTGGGAATCTAGAAGGCCAGGCACGTGCATCAGGCTGTGCACGCACCAGGAAAGACCTGAGGAGGCCGAGCTCCCCTGGCTCTCTGCGCGGCAGGAGGCGGGGGCTGAGGCAGAGCCGTCTATGCCTGTGGGTGCTGACGGCAGAGACTGGCAGAGCCCCTGCTTCCAGGGTTTAAGGAGATCTCTGGCCACTCGTTAGCTGACCACTGAGCTAACCAAGTAGAGAAGTCAGTGGCCACACAGGACAAAGAATAAGGAATCTACAAAATTGGCGCAGAAAAGTCACCAAACAAATAGCCACAACGACTAAATCCTAGGGTGGAGGAAGAATCTGAGTTGCAGAATTACCACGTTAACGTATGTGAAATGTTCGGCTTTCAGTAGAACATGACGAGGTGTGTGAAGAAACAAGAAACCATGACTTTCGTACTCTGTTGGTGAGAACGTAAATGGTGCAGCCACTTTAAAACAGCCCGGAAGTTCTTCCAAGGGTTCAGCATGGAGTTGCCCAACAGCCTGGAGATCCAGCCCAGCTACGTACCCACCAGAAGTGAAAACTCTTACAGGGACGTTCGCAGCATGACATAATAGCTAAAAAGTGGAAACCACCCAGGCGCCCATCGAGGGACAAGTAGATAAACAAAATGTGCTAGACAACGACGAGGAATAAAGAGGAAGGGAATTCTGACGCCTGCTACAACAGGGATGAGCCCTGAGGACACCACGCTCAGTGAAATAGCCAGTCCCAAAAGACAAACGCGTGATTCCACTGGCACGAGGGCCCTGGAGGAGCCAGTGCGTGGAGACAGGAAGTCGGAAGTGGGACGGCGGCTGCCAGGGGCTGGGGGAGGGGAGTGGGCAGCCATTGCTTAATGGATATGAAGCTTCCACTTGGAATGATGGAAAGTTCTGGAGATGGATGGTAGAGACTGATGGTTGCACAGTTCTGGGAATGTTCTAAAAACTACTAAATTGTACCCAGTGAAAGTGTGAATTACGGTACGTGAACTTTATTTCAAATTTTTAAGAAGAGGGGGAGGAGGAGGAAGAGGAAGCATGAGGTTTCGTCCCAGGGGAGGAGGACTAACAACGGGACGCGGGGACGGGAAGGACAAGAGGACAGGCCCAGTGGGTCCCGGGAGCTGAGGGAGAGTAAAGGGAGAATTGTTCTGAGGGTTTGGCGATGAGGTCATGGGGACCTTTCGTTCAGGCAGAGTGGACTCAAGAGCATTCAAAAGTAGAAAGTGGTGACAGTGAGTATGGGGGAAGGGTGTGCAGGCCGTGGGTGGGGACGCGTGAGTGTAAACAGTACCGAGATGGTGCCGCGCCTAGGGGACACTCACATGTGTGGGGTACCTTGGCCGCCCTCCAGTGGCGATGACGATGTTGTCAGCTGAAAGCAGAGTCTGGAAAGAAATTGAGAAAACTGCAGGTCAAACAGGGACACTGTGGTCACTGGCTGGGGGGCTCGACGCCTGCAGGGGCCCTGGGCGGCAGCTCGAGACTCCTCGGGCTGGGATCCTGCCGAGGGTCGGTCAGGTGGGAGGGACAGACAGAGGGACAGGGAGGTGTCCTAACTCCAAGCACTTCACAGTTTAGAAAGCACCCTGCGGGCACCTTGTCTCCTCGGATCTCCATAAACGCTGCAGAGAGTGTGGCCGCCAGTCCTGTTGCCCTGTCACCCCAAGCAGCAGGGCAGCTTGGCCAATGCGCGCCTCACACAAATTGCCCATTGTAAAGAGGCCTGACAGCCCAAGGAAGCCTCTTTCCATTCCAGCAGCGCTTAGTGCCGAGAACGGCCCGAGGCAGATGAAGCTGGAGTAGGCACCCACGATCCCTGAACAGCCCTTGAGGAATCGCTTGGGTGGGCTGGGCACTCACCTCTTTCCCGTCTTTGGTGACACCACAAACCGTGTGCTCGTTGACGAAACTGGCTTTGACATTAAAGTACTTGACTTTTCTGCAGAATAAAGGTAAGATTTTCAAACATGTTCTCTGCACATTAAACCCCACCCATGGCATTGAACAGAGGCACTACCGAAAGGCAGCTCTACTCCCGGCCCCCGCCACGCGGGAAAGCGTGGCGGAGAAGTGGGGACACCTTGCCCCTCCCCTCCCCCCGGGTTCCCTGGGACATGGTAACCACAGGGGTCAAAGACACAGATAGCAGCCAGCTGGGCAGAGTCCTGAGAAGCTGCGCCCAGCCCTGGCGTGCAGTGAGAGGTGGTGGGGCCCCCCTGGGGCCTGGGCATGTTCCCGCAGGGAGCAGAGGTGCCCAGGTAGGTGCCACCTTCTGCCTTCAGGGATTTCAGGGGTGCAGTGAGGCCAAGAGGCGGGGGCGACAGAGCTGGAGGGCATATCGGTGGTCAGGCGCGTGGTGCGCAGGGAGGACCTGCACTTTCTTGTGACGGAGGCAGCTCTGTAGCAATGGTTTGGGAAAACTCCACCTCCTTCCTGAGCTGGGTCGGGCCTGTGTGTGCCCACCTCGGAGCTGCCCATGGCTGGGAGGAAGGAGGGCGCAGCCTGCTGCCCCCAGCAAACCACACTGGGGGATACAGAGCCCCACGCAGGAAACACACAAAAACTCTGCAGCACAATGAGCTTAGCTCACTGGCCACGGGTGGGCAGGGGGGCTGGCTTCCCTGGCTCAGTTTTCCTGGATTTAGTGGGCACAGAACTGCCGCCTGCTGTAGAGTCCTGGGAAGACCCGGAGGGCCAGGCACCAGTGCACGGGGAGAGCCAGCAGACCTCTGCAGGACCACGTCCCCGTGGCCCAAGTGGGCACCGTGGGTACCGTGGGGCTACAGCCCCAGGAGAGGCCTGGCCTAGGGCTAGTATGGGTTTTGGGCGCCTGCCCCTCCCGCAGCCGAGCCTCGGGGGAGGCCTTGGGTGGGAGGAAACATCAGCGTCTGAGCTGGGGACCCCGCAGGGCTGACAGGAATGGTGGTCCCAGGCTGCGATGATCACACAGACACCTCTGTCCAAGCCTGAGGAGCAGGAAGGTGTGCAGTTTGCGCAGCAGGAGACGGAGCGCCAGTGTGGGCTGTGTGAGGTGGCGCGTGGTGTCCTCTTTGCTGCCCACCACTGTGGCTCCTGGGCTCCATCCACATCATTGTGGTGGGAGAAAGGCTGCCTGCCCCCAGGAGGTGCCTGCCACTAGGGTGACCCTGCTGGCCCGTCGACCCTGAGCACCCATTCCTTGTGCAGCCCTGGGCTCTGGCCCCCCTGCCAATGTGGCCCCCTTGCTCACACCTCAGCCTCTAGACTCTGCTCAGGGCCGGGCTGCAGGGGCGCCCCACGTCCGCAGCAGTGACCCCAATCTTCTCCTGATCTGTGCTCCAGCTGTGAGCAGGGACACCCCTTGTCCTGTCCCTTTGGAGCCCTCAGGGCCACCGGGGCGGGCTCGGCACGTGTCCAGGGGCAAGACACCTGAGGGAAGGTGAGGTGGGTGCCTGTCCCAAGGGCCATCGGCGTGACCACAGGGCCTGGCGAGGCTCCATACCTGTCCTGCAGCTGGACACGGTGCCCCCAGTTCAGGGACTTCACGTGGTTCTGAACAGCCTCTGCCATCTTCCTCCTGTTAACGCACAAAATGTCAAAACCACAACACACATGTTAGCTGCGGAGTCTTACAACGGACTATTAGCTACAGTTGATGTATTCACAGAAATATCAAGAAATGAGAGTGTTTTTAGGTGGCGGAATGTAACGCCACTACCTGTGTCCCAGGTTTGGGGCTAGGGCCTTTGGACTCACAGAAGATGAGGGCTCCGGCCTGTAGCCAGAGCGGTGGACATCTGAGAACCTCTGAGCCACCGCGGGTGGCTCTGAGCAGAGTCACGCAGGTGCCCTTCCCAAAAGAGCTTGACTGAAACGGCTTCCTACTTGCAGGCTTTGGGGCCGACCATTCTTAGTGGGGCTGTCCTGGGCCCTGGGCTCTGCCTCGGAGATGAGCAAACCCTTCCCCCTAGTGACAATCTGAAACGTCTTCAGATACCGCCAAATGTCTGTGGGGATGGCACAGAGTCCCCCTGGCTGGAACCCCACCCTACAGCACTCCCTCCACCCCACGAGGGTGACTGGAAAATAGCCTCCTCCTCCATCCAGAGGGGCAGAAAAGCACGGGGAGGTGCTCACCAGCTGTGCTGCACGGGCTGGGCCACCTCCCAGCCATAGTGCCGGGCGTCGCGGATCATGCCCCCCAGCAGCGCCGCCTGGTGCATCAGCTTCTTGGGGATGCAGCCCACGTTGACGCACGTGCCACCGAGGCCCCACCTGGTGCCTGGGGTGTCGGGAAGACATGTTTACATTTATATTCGGATGACCCCTGGAGGCTTCCCTGCTCTTCCACCCCAAGCAGGAATCCCTTTAAGGGGTTTTGAAACTCAAACACGGCTCGGGCGAACCTGGCCCCATGACCCTGCTCCCCACAACCTTATCCAGAGTTGTTTTTAAGATATGAATGATGAAGAAGTTTAGAGTAATGATGTGTGAGACAGGACACTGCGCGGAGATTACAGACGGCAGGGCAGGAAGGACTAGGCATCAGCTGCCTCTGTACACTCACTGGGCCCATCTATCCTCCTTCCCAGGACAAGGATCACGAAGGGGCTGCTCACCTCGGGGAGAAGGTTCCACGTAGTCCACCACGGCCACCCTCCTCCCCAGCTGAGCGGCTGGAATGACAAGGAGACTGTCAGCTGAGCACAAGACATCAAGAGTGGAGCTGGCTCAGGGCCAGAGACGGGGACTCCCAGAGGCCCACGAGGCCTGTAAGAGGGCAGGGAATGGCCCAGGCCTGCGGCTGCTCGCACAGTGGCCAGGCTGAGCCGTGCTGGTGACCCCTGATCTGCCACGGTGCTCTGGCCCCCAGAGCCGCGCTGCCCACACGTTCTGCACCCCACCCCCTGGCCTCTCACTGTACCCCACTGTGCTGCCCACAGGCAGGAACCCTCAGTCCTCTCCTGAGACCGCAGCCTCCACACTGCCCACCACAGCAGCGCTGGCACCAGCACCCCCTCAGCTGCTGCCCCCCAGCCCAGCTCCAGTCCCAGATACTCAGCACAAGCCCAGGGCCCGGCCCTGGGAGAGGCTGGGCCAGGGGGCTCTCCCTTGCTCCCTTCCCGGCCGCCCAGAGCCCCCGCGTGGGCCTTTGCTGCGTATCTCTCAGGGCCAGGAAGCAAAGCTTGGGAGAAGTGAAGCCATAGGTCCAGAGTTGCTCAGCCCCGGAGTGGCACCAAGACCCGGACTCCAAACCACACTTCCTGACATGGAGCCATCTGGCCACCCTCCCAGCCATCAGCAGGGCCATCCGGGCCAGGGTCCCAGGTTCTCAGGTCGACTTAGAAACATCAGCAGGGGCTGATTTCGGAGCTAGCTTCCGGCTTGCCTTGGGCACGGCGTCAGCAATCTCAGGCCCTGGACTTGACCACCTCAAGGGCACGCTGGACTTAAGTCTCACGAACCCGTAAGTATTCCAAACACTACAGGACATGCTCAACTCACAGCTATCAAAAACCAGAATTAGAATAAAGTTTTAGAACAGTTCACCTTCAAAACCCATTTTGCTCAACTGAAGGAACAGTGGGATTCCCACACTCAGTTTAAAGGGTCAGGCTGAGGGTGTTCTTCAAAACGCCACCATCCCACTCCCATCTGACCACAATGGAGCAGCAGCACCCAGGTTTATCTCCCTCCCGAAACAGCCAAAAATCCAGATAAAATACATGAAACGATGCGTTTTAAGAAACTGGACATCAGGCAACAACAAAGGACCTGGGAGATAAGAAACAAACAAGGTGGGGCTTAGACCTGTGTATGGGGGGGGCGACTGGGCAGAGTCCAGTGTGGGGAGGACAGAGTGACTGCGTCCAGGGAGACTGAGGCAGACAGAACTCATGGGACAGAGGAGGAGGGAGCTGCACAGAGATTGCATCAGTGCATGTGTATGAGGAAACTAGCTGAGACCAGGGATAGAACCACCCAGAAGGGTTGGGGGGACAGTGCTAACGGGGGGCAGGGAAGAATGCCTATTCCTAGAAGCCAGACTGGGAGAAACACGTAATTCCCGGGGCACTGGGTCGTGGCTCAGTAGTTGAGAATAATGAGCCCTAGACTGGGCGCTGTTCCTCGCACCTGGCAAACCTTAAACAGACACTCAAAAGGATCAAACTGTCTCCGATTAACTTTCCTGCATCCCAGAGCAAAGCCCAGTAATAATATTTCTAGAAATACAAAAAAGTCTAGGACCCAACAGGTAAATTCAAAGTATCTGATGTTCAACCAAAAATTACTAGGCATGCAAAGAAGCATGAGAATATACCACCCAAGGGGGAAAAAGTCAGTCAATGGAAACCAACGGAGAACTGACACAGGCGCCAGAACCAGCAGAAGAGATCAGTAAAACAGGCGTTTTAAGTATCCTGTATGTTCAAAAGAACCAATTTGAATTCGCAGAGATGAAAATTATAGGTGATGAAAGACACACTGAGCAGGATAAATAGCAGATTACATGTTGCAGAATCTTTTATCAGTGAATTTGAAGACACAGGAATAGAAACCAGCCAAAATGAAACACAGAGATAATAATAAAATGTTATGGGAAGCTGAGGCGGGAGGACTGCTTGAGGTCAGGAGTTCAAGACCAGCCTGAGTAAGAGGGAGACCCCGTTTCTACAAAAAGTAGAAAAAAAAATTTTTTCTTAATGGAAAGAGCAACAGTAAGCAGAAGGGCAGCATCAAGCAGCCTCATGTGTGTGCAATTAAAGTCTCCAAAAGGGAGGGCAAGCAGGAGGGACAGAAAAATGATTTGAAGAAATAATGGTTGAAAAATTTCACAATTGGATGAGTCCATTGAACCAAGAAGCTCAATGAACTCTAGCCAAAAAAAAAAAGAAAATTAAAAGGCACACCATAATTAAAAACTATTGCTCTAAACCAATGAAAAGAGAAAATCCTAAAAGTAGCCACAGAAAAAGAGACATGCTTCAGAGAAACAGGATAAAGATGGCAGCAGATTCCTCGTTAGAAATAAGGCAAGTGAGAAAACAGAGGGACAAAGTTTTTAGCATACTACGAGAAAGAACCTGTCTATCTTGAATTCTATATTCAGAGAAAACGTATTTTTAAAATGAAGGCAAAATAAAGATGTTTCCAGACATACAAAAGCTGAAAAAATTTAGCCAGGTGCAGTGGCTCACACCTGTAGTCTGGGCTCCTCGAGGCTGAGGTGGGAGGTTCGCTTGCAAATCAAGCACAATAAGGTGCCGCTTCATGCCTACTTAGGATGGCTATAATAAAAAGGACAGAGACAACTGTCGGTGAGATGTGAGAAACTGGAACTTCACAGGCTGCTGGTGGGAACAGACATGGTGCAGCAGGCGCGGTGCATGGACACGGCCAGCAGCTCCTCACAACGTTAGCCACAGAGTTGCCGCATGACCCAGCAATTCCACTCCCAGGTAAACACCCAAGAGAAATGAAAAAATATGACCATGGCCAGGTGCAGCAGCTCACACCTGCAATCCTAGCACTCTGGGAGGCCGAGGCATGAGGATGGCTTGAGCTCAGGAGTTTGAGACAAGCCTGAGCAAGAGCAAGACCCCGTCTCTACTATAAACGGAAAAATTAGCCGGGCATGGTGGCACGCACTGGTCCCAGCTGCTTGGGCGGCTGAGGCAGGAGGATCACCTGAGCCCACAAATTTGAGGCTGCAGTGAGCTATGATGACACCACGGCACTCTAGCCTAGGAGACAGAGTGAGATTCTGTCTCAAAAAATAAAGAAAAAGAAAGAAAGAAAGAAAATATATGACCACGCAAAAACTTACACACAAATGTTCATGGCATTACTCATAATAGCCAAAAAGTGGGATTGGGCAACGCAATGCCCATCACCTAACAGACAAACATATCCACACAGTAGAGTATCACTCAACCATGGAAAGGAAGGAAGTGCTCATACATGCTGTGTCACGAATGCACACTGAAAACATCATGCTACATGGAAGAAACAATGACAAAAGACCATATATGATTCCATTTATATGAAATGTCCAGAACAGGCAGATCCAGAGAGACAGGAAGTAGGTCAGTTGTTGCCGGGCCAGGGGAGAGGGAATAGGGCGTGACTGCCAATGGGTACAGAGTATTCTGGGGGGAAATGAAAATGTTCTAATGGTGGCAGCTGCACAACTTTGTGAATATACAAAAACCCATTGCATAATGGACTTTGAATGAGTTAATTACAGCTGACCCTTTGAACAACATGGATTTGAACTGTGCATGTCCACTTATATATGTTTTTTTTCCAATAAATACAGTTCTCCTATCGGTGGGTTCCACATCTGCAACCAAACTCAGATTGAAAATAGAGCATTCATGGGATGTAAAATCTTTCGTATCTGTGGGTTCCAGAAGGCCCACTTGAGGACAGGAGTCGGGGTGGGTTTTAGTATTCTGGTAGCCGCAGGCGGCGCTGGACCCCATCCCCCTTGACGCCAAGAGACAACTATATGTGGTATGTGATGTTTATCTCGATAAAACCATTATAAAAAATAGGACACACTTTGGGATAAATCTGACAGAAGTGGAAGCCCTGTATATGGAAAACGTCACAACACTGCGGAAAGAAAGGAAGATGTATCTAAATGAGAGAAACACCGCATGACCCGGCAGGTCCACTTTTAGGCATTTACCCAGAAGAATTTAAAACACATGTGCCACAAGGACACACAGACAGACGCTGCTGGCAGCGCCATTCACAGCGGCCAGAGAGTGGAAACCACCAGCCCGGAGTCCACCCGCAGGTGAATGGATGAATGGAAGGTGGAGCAGCCACGCGACGGACTGCCACTCGGCAGTCAGCAAGAATGAAATGCCACGCGCGCAGCGACACGGCCGAGTCTCAGGATAATCACGCCCAGCGAGAGAAGCCGGGAGAGTACGTGTCGCATGATTCCGCTGACACAGAATACTGGAGAATGCGAACTGACCCACAGTGAGAGAAAGCAGATCGTTGGCTGCCTGGGGAGGTGCGGCGTGGGGTGCAGGAAGGGGTTACCAAGGCGTGAGGAAACTTCAGGGGTTGTTATGGGCCGAGCTGTGTTACCCCAAAATTCCTATGTGGAAGCCCTAACCCCAGCACCTCAGAATGTGACCATATTTGGATGTAGCTCTTTGAAAAGGTAATCGAGTCAAAATGAGGCCATCAGGGTGGGCCCTGATCCAGTAGGACTGGTGTCCTTATAAGAGGAGATGAGGACACAGACAGGCAGAGGGATGACCCTGTGAGGACACAGGGAGGAGACGGCCATGGATGAGCCCAGGAGAGAGGCCTCCGAAGAATCGGCCCTGCCCATGCCTTGATCTGGAACTTCAGGTCCCCACAAGCAGCAGCATGCGGAGCTGAGGCTGGACAGGAGGGGGAGACCCTGGGACGCCCGGTGGCTTTAACTGTGTGTAAAGCGGGAGCCCTGGAGCCCAGGAAGGCAGCACAGGTGAAGAGCACACCATGGCTGCTGTGCGCAGCCGATGGCAGATGGCTGGGTGCGCCAGGGAACAGGGCACAGGGAGGGGCCGCTGGGGTGACCCCGGTAGGCCAGCTGCAGAGGTCATGCATCCTGCTCATGCACGTTCAGGACAAAGCCACCCTCTCCAGGGGGCCCCAAAAGTGTCAAGGCCCTGCCATGCCAAGGGGACGCAGGACACAGGATACGTACCTTCCTTGGCACAAGCCAGGCCACCAGATCCCCCGCCAATTACCAGGAGATCATAGTCCCGCTGCCCTGTTGGGGGAAGGAAGGAGAGATGAGAAGGAAGAAAGTCAGCCTAGGGCTGGGGCACAGACTCACAAAGCCCCCACGATTCCCAGCCAGCGAGCAGCGCCGTTTGGTTAAAGGTGATGCAGGACCAGTTTCATCACAATGGGAGACCCCATCCTTTGAGGCACAGGGATGACAACATATCACCCAACGGAGCAGAAAGCAATGACTTCACACATGTGATCTGTGCAAATCCAGGGGCCTGGCGATGCCAAGGCCAAGGTGCGTGCCATCACCTTTGCAAACCACGCCTCCCACACACACCCCGTGTCAGCCGATAGGACTCCTCTGAACTCAAACTTCACCCAGTGTCCTAGGCCAGACACAGAGCTAAAACATTCTCCTTGAGTCCCTGTGCCTTTCAGTTGTAAAGACCAGCCTCTGTCACAAGTGAGCAGGAATAAAGGCGCAGCCCCTGCTCCGTGGAGCTGGCAGGTGTGCGCAGCCAGGCGTCTGGAGCACGCCTGGCTGCACAGCGATCGATTGGGTTGATCGAGGGAAGCAGCTGGGCACAGCAGGAGTTGCCTGGGCTCAGGTTTCATTCCTGGAATTCCTTCTGCACTCACGTGGTGTGGCCTGGGTCCTGTACCCTCAGCCTTTCCGCCCTGCAGAAGGCATCATCTGTCTCTACTCTGCCACCTACTGGCATGGAAGGCAGGCAAGAGACGCCAAAAAAAACGGAAGTGGGGGGAATGCAGAGGAAAGGAGTGTGGGGAGGAGGGAAAGGGAAGTGCTCTGACCTGGGCCCGAGGTCAGGGACACCCACCACCAAGCACCAGCCCATTCCCTGGGTGAAGGAAGAAATAACAGAAAATTGTCAGTCCATGGAGGGTGAGGGCAGGGTAGGGGCTGGTGACAAGGGTCTGGGTATAAAACAAGTAGAAATGCCTCCAGCCTCTTTGCAGACATAAGCCTGCTGGGATGAGGAGGAGCGCCACCCTCCTGGGACATCTGGAGCTGGTCGCTGCTCCTGGGCAAGGCCCAGAGGTCCCTTGACAGAGTGGGTTCTGCCATCCAAGGCTGGGGCGTCTTCCCCAACACCAGCATCAGAACCTGGCATTGTCGTGAGGAGGCTGTACCCGTCTTTGCAGCCACCTCAATGCTCAGAGTCCCACATCCCTCAGGGACCCCAGCTCTGCAGATGCCCCTAGACCAAGGTCTAGAACCTGCATTCCTAAATGGACACAAGAGCCAGGGCCTAGAGGTGCCTAGCTTGCAGCTGAGACAGCCCAGAAGCTGCCACCAGGAGCCGTGCTCAGGCACGCACGGGTGCCTGCAGCCAGCCCGGCCCACGGCAGGACCCACCTGTACCTCCGTCCAGCATTGGCATTTGCGTGCATGTCAAGCCAAGCCCAGGCACAACAGATTCTGAATTCAACTCAAGGACTTTGAAAAAGCCCAGACTGTTGTAAATTGCTCTGAGGACTTTGACGTGAGCCCAGGGAACAAGGACGCCTGCTGGTTGAGGAGAAGCTGTCCCTGGGCCCTGGGGAGCGCAGGCCTCTCTCCCCTCCTGCTGCCTGGTGGCCTGAAGGCTTTGCCCAGAAGAATGTCCCTACCTTCCATCGTAGGTGCCTGTCCTTCCTGTCACCAGAGCAGGGTCCCTGCTGGCTGTCCTGCCTACAGCCCCACTATCAGGCAGAGTGCAGGGCCAGCGGCTGGCTCTGTGCAGTGAGGACTTATCTGGGCGGCTCCCTCTGCCCTGTGCACACCCAGGAGCCCTCTCAGTCCGATAAACACTGGAACAGCCAGTGGAGCCAATTGTAAGTTAGAAAATCTGCCTTTAAGCACCCAGGAGGGTTTGGTTAGCCTGCTGGGGAGGAGGGACTCCAAAGGACACTGAAGGTGGGTGGGACAGATGTTGCTCCGTGGGAGGAAGGGATGGGTGACTGGCATTACCTGGGGACTACCTGTGCACTCCAATGCCCTGGGGAACCCCATGGTATTTCCCCCTTTTGCCCCCAACCCTCCACCCCCAGGGCTTGAGTGTTTCTGCCTTGCCTCTGCTTTCTCCTACACTGTCCTGTACTTTTCTGCTCCTCTCTGAACCAGGTACCTAGGACAGGGCCAGTAAGAGCAGGAGCCCTGCGCACATGGCAAGGCCAGAGTGAACAGTGCCCCGCTCCAGTGAGGGTAAGTGGAAGCTCCCCACAAAATGTGCACCCACAGGCGAGCTGGCCACCTTGGGGATCCTCCTGTGTGGCTGGTCTCCCTACCTAGAGCCATTTCCTGGCAGCGGGTGTTAGGGGACAGGTGACACCAGCAGCATTGTTCTGGTTCCTGTTCAGGGGCTGCATCTACCACCCCCCAAGCCTGTGACAGGGCTGGTGTCTTCCTGCTGTGAAAACAGAAACTTCGGGCCTGAAATGGAGGAGGTGGCTCAAAATTGGACTGTGGGAGCTGGGAACAGTAGTGCACACCTGGAGTGCCAGCTACTGGGGAGGCTGAGGCAGGGGGATTGCTTGAGCCCTGGAGTTCGAGGCTGCAGTGCACTATGATCACACCTGTAAACAGCCACTGCACTCCAACCTGGGCAACATAGCAACACAATGTCTCTAAAAAAAATTATTGCACTCCAGAGTCATTGTTAGGGGTTGGCACCTTCTCCAGGCCCTATCGGCTCCTCCCCAAGCCAGCAAAGGGGTAGAATCCTCAGAGCACCTCCTGCCTAGCTGGAAACCAATCGCTCTGCCCCAGGGCCACAGTCGCCCAGCAGCCTGAAGGGGCAGCTCCTGTTTATGAATCTTCCACTGGCACCGGGTGGGGTCAGGCCACCACTGGCACAGGTGTATTTAATCCTTATGAACATCCCTGCCTGACATACACAGTAAGGAAGCTTTGAAAGAGGGGTGTCCTAGGCCGGGCGCTGTGGCTCACGCCTCTAATCCTAGCACTCTGGGAGGCTGAGGTGGGTGGATTGCTCAAGGTCAGGAGTTCGAGACCAGCCTGAGCAAGAGCGAGACCTTGTCTCTACTAAAAGTACAAAGAAATCATCTGGACATATAGAAAAAATTAGCCGGGCATGGTGGCGCATGCCTGTAGTCCCACCTACTCGGGAGGCTGAGGCAGGAGGATCGCTTTGAGCCCAGGAGTTTGAGGTTGCTGTGAGCTAGGCTGACACCACGGCACTCTAGCCCAGGCAACAGAACAAGACTCTGTCTCAAAAAAAAAAAAAAAAAAGAAAAAAAAAAAGAAAGAGGGGTGTCCTCACCAGGCTCCCAGGGGTTAGCAAAGCCACAGTAAGAGCAGCCCTAGGTCACCTCATGAGATGGTGACCGCCTGCAACCCAGGACCCCGCAGGGCCACCCTTGGCCCAGGAGCTCCCCAAGGTCTGGACAGTAATAGCTCTGCCTGTTTACACGTGCAGTCAGCCCTCCTCCTGAATCCACCAGTGCCCGAGCATGTGCCACCTGCCTCCCATGGGGCATCTCTGTGAAGCAGCCTGAGCCAGTCTCAGCTCACCCTCCACACTCACTCGCTGTGGGGAGAGTTGGGCTCTGTCGTGGGCACCCAGGGGGCAGGGTGTGGGGGGGACCCCCTGTGTGGCAGAGACCATGTTGTCATGCATGGACACGCCATGCCACGGCAGATGGGGGTGTCTGTGGCCAGCTTTGGGGGAGCTGGTCCTGCAATACATGGTGCAAACTCTCCAGGTTGGGGGGGGCGGGCAGTAGTCCCTGCTGCCCGCACTCGAAGTTGCCATTAGTGTCCTGATTTGGTCGGTGTCCCTCAGTAAGCTCCGTGAACAAATGCACATCCCTCCTCCCCCAGGGCACCTGCAGAGCCCGCCTCCAGTGGGTGGTCAGGGCAGCACCTTCATTCATCCCCCGCATGAGCGCACCCGCTACGTGCGCCTCTGAGGCTGGGGAGGAGGCGGGAGGTCTGGCCAGGGGCGCACGGTGGCCTCAGGAGGTGGCCGTCATCGTCGTTAGGGCTGAGTGGTTCCTGGGCTTGCGGGCACACCCCGCACAGCAGGACCTCAGGTCCGCCCCCTCAGTTTCCCCATCTGGGAAGGGGCTCCCGGGGGCTGGACGCGGCCCGACCCCTGCCCAAGAGGCCGGTGCGCGGTGCCCGGACCCGCCGTGCGGACACCCCCGCGGGGACCCCTACCTGCCGCGACCCGCGCCGCGACCCGCGCCCCGCCCGCCGCCGCCAGCCGCCACCGGAAGCGCGCGCCGGGCCCACGCAGAGCCGCCGCCATCGCCACCTCGTCCGGGCCTCGCGGGCGCCGGGCTGTCCGCGGCGCTGCCTGCGCCGGGCCGGAGGGGCGGGGCAGGGCGCGGCCGCGGGGGAGGTGAGTGCGCTGCCGGGCGAGGGTCTCCGGTCCGTTGCGGGGGTCTGGGCGGAGCTGGGGAATTCGGGCCTCGGTGAAGGGACTCGACCTGGGCGGGGGTCTTCGGCCCTGGGCCGGGGAGCCCTGGTGTGTGCGGGGGGGAAATTCGCAGTGCTGGGAAGGGATCTCACTTTGGTCGGAGCGGAGGGGGGGTCTCCGGGCCGTGTAGGGGTGGCGAATTCGGACCCCTGTGAGGGCATCTAACCTTGGGTTGGGGTCTTTGGACAGGGGCAGGGTCCCCAGATTCGTCATAGCGAGGAGGGGTTGAGGATCTGTGCCCGGGTGCGGGGCTCCAGACATGGGTGGGAGATTCGGCCTCAAGTCTCCTGTGGGGGTCCGCAGGGGAGGATCAGCCTGTCCCTGGGATAGGGCGTGACTCACCGTGGAGGGTCTCAAGGCTAGGGTCAGACCCTCAGAGCTGCAGGTGGGGGGCATAGGAGAGGCTCTGGGTGGTCTCCCCAGCAAGCTCCGTCTTGTAGGCCTTGGGGCCTCTTCGGGGGCGGTGCGGCCCCCGTGCCTTGGGGTGCCCTTGGGCCTTTTCTGTGCCCGGACCCCAGGCTGTGTGGTCTGCACCCTGCCTGCCTCCTGCCACAGGGGAATGTCAGAAGGGGAAGTCACCCCAGGCTGCCCTGCTAACAGACCAGATTTTCATGTTTTTCTAGCCAGGGATTTTTGTGTCCTGTTGCTTTTCATTGTTTGCTGTGACCCTCCCCGTCCCCCACAAGCCCGAGGGATCCTGAGAGCTGCCCTGAGAACTGGGTACCTCCCGGAGGGCCTTGGAGGGGCCTTGCAGGGCCCAAGGAGGAGCCACTTTAAAGAGAAATAAATACAGCCTTAATGGGGCAAAAACTTTGTAAGCTAGTCACTCCTGACAGTAGGGATGAGCTGAGCTCCGTTCCAGTTTGTCTAGAGGTGGCTGGCGACTGGCAATGTCAAGGGAGCATTGAGACGTAGGAGCAGGAACTGGGAGCTCAGCGGAGTGGCAGTGGGTGGAACATTGCAAAGGCGGGAAGGAGAGTGGGTCTGTGTGAAGCTCTGCTGGGCCGGCCGCCGGCGCTTGCTGAAGTCAGCTCCTGCCCTGCCGTGAGCCTGGGAGACAGGTGTCTTCAGGGGTTCTCTGGGACAGATGCGAGGTCCTTTTGGCATCCCTGAGTTTTCTCTGCAAGTTCAGGGGGCTGTGGCCTTGAGCTGTTAGAAACGATGCTACAGTTTGTTCAAGGCCCAGCCGAGAAGAGGGCTCAGAGGAGCCCAGCTGGAGTTTGGTCGGGGGAGAATCTTTGCCAGTCCTCGTCTTGGTCAAGGAAAGAAGAGACATTCCCTTCCTCTGAACAGTGTCTATCCATTTCTGTTCAGTGTCTTTTATTGGTACAGGACCAGCTGAACCATCTCCTGAGACTTGGTGTGGAGGATGTCTGCTGGGTGACTCATGCAATCGGGCATTTAACGAGGGCCATTCCTGTGGGAACAAAAAGAAAAACAAAGATTAATGGTTGGCACAGATGATAAACCTAGTGTTTCAGTCTAGCGGGCAGCCGGTTGAGAAGGTTTCTAGACGTTGGGTTCTCTGGGTCTCTGTTGAGTGGAATGAGGACAGTGGTGGCGATCCGCTGGATTTCCCAGCTTGTGCTCTGAATGTTGGTAATGACGGCGTAGACATCAGTGTCACAGCCACTGTTAGTTCCGGAGCAGAGTGTGGAGCTCACAGGGGCTCTGGAGGACTTTGGAGTGGCCCGTGGAGCAGCCGCTCCAGCCCACAGGTGATTTGTTGTGATTATGAATTCTTCAAAGTTTGTGTCACATTATCTGGCTTCTGCCTGCAGGGCTTTTTCAGGTGAGGGTGGGGGGAAGGCAGCTACAGGACAGTCTGGGTCCCAGTGAGGATCTGGGAGTCAGGTTTGCGTTCTCATGATGCCAAGTGAGCAGGGAGGGAGGAAAATGAGAAACATCGATGTGGAGTCCTGTGGCCAGACATGGAAGGAAGACAGAGGGACTGGGGACTCGGCAAGGCTGGCGGGATGTGTAGGAGGCCAGACCCAGGCCAGTTTTACGAGTAGGTCATAAAACCTCAAAGACGATGAAGGAGACTAAATGCTGATAACCCACATGGGTGTGTTATATCTCTCCACTGAAAGATAACATTTCTCACTATAACCTCCCGCTTTCTGATTGAAGATAAAGTAAAATTATTCTTGTTTACAAAATAATTCTGGTCTCATTAAATTTGGCCTGTCGATGTATATAAGTGCAGCAAGAAGTGTAATTGACCTTTTAAGTTTGCTTCACTGGAACTTTTTTTTTTTTTGAGACATTTTGAGACAGAGTCTTGCTCTGTCACCTGGGCTAGAGTGCCAAGGCATCAGCCTGGCTCACAGCAACCTCGAACTCCTGGGCTCAAGCTATCCTCCTGCCTCAGCCTCCTGAGAAGCTGGGACTATAGGCGCACGCCACAACACCCGACTAATTTTTTCTATTTTTAGTAGAGACGGGTCTCTCTCTTGCTCAGGCTGGTCTCAAACTCCTGGGCTCAAAGGATCCTCCCACCTGGGCCTCCCAGAGTGCTAGTATTACAGGCCACCGCGCCCGGCCACTAGAACTTTTAATAAGGGATCTCAGATTGGACTTTTAGGTCGGGCGCGGTGGCTCACACCTGTAATCCCAGCACTCTGGGAGGCCGAGGTGGGAGGATCCTTTGAGCCCAGGAGTTTGAGACCGGCCTGAGCAAGAGTGAGACCTCATTTCTACTAAAAATAGAAAGAAATTGGCCAAACAACTAAAAATAGAAAAAAATTAGCCGGGCATGGTGGCGCGTGCCTGTAGTCCCAGCTACCTGGGAGGCTGAGGCAGAAGGATCGCTTGAGCCCAGGAGTTTGAGGTTGCTGTGAGCTAGGCTGACTCCACGGCACTCTAGCCCGGGCAACAAAGTAAGACTCTGTCTCAAAAAAAAAAAAGGATTGGACTTTTAAAAGCCTCTTGAGGCTGGGAAGCCAAACGGAGAACTTGCTGTCAGACTTCACCTGCAATACCTATAGATTTGGGTGAATTTTCTTCTTGGTGTCTCCAAAATATTCTAAGGTTCCTGGACCTGCCAGGAAGTGACTTTCCTTACTCACATACTAGACTGGGAACTCTGTAAGTCAGGCACCAGGCTAGATTTTTCAAGAGGGCTTTGTTGAGCATTGAGTCTTAGTGGACTAATAATAGGAAAAAGATAATAAAGACTAAGAAAAAATTAATGTAAAATTTAAAATTATTTAAAAAAAAAGAAGGCTTTGTAAGCATTGGTTCCATAAGGTCAGCCTTAAAGCTGTCTGGGCATATCTGAATCCCAGTAAGGGTCTGGGCAGTCAGATTTCCATCATTTCCAAATAAGACATTCCAGTCAAAGCCTTGGTAATGTAACCAATGTTCTAGTTGTGTCCTGTTACAAGGAGAACAGATTCTTATTGAAGTTATGCAGATAACTATATTGCCATGAAAATAAGAATAGTCAATAATAGTTTCTGATTTTTGGAGGGATCAGGCAGGAAGAAAAAGATAAATGTTTGGATTTTGTTTACAAAACTATAATTTTAGATTAAGAGAAAAGGGAAAGAGTTTTATTTTTGTGTACAGAAAACAGAACATTAAAGAGCTAATGATATTCTGAATAAAAGCCATACAAACTTATAAGCATCTTTTTTCAGTTTACTCAGTGGTATGTACTTAACTCTTATTCAACTTGATCATAGGTCAGCGGTTCCATGAACCTGTGAGTTTCTGAACTAGCACTCTGGGCATCCTGGCCGAGCCCGTGGTGTGGTCTCATGCTGTGCAGTACCACCAGAAGTCTGTACCCCAGTGTGCCTGACATAGGCCTTCCCATGGGTCTCCGAGACACTCCCTTTCTGTTGAAGATGAAGCATTTTGGCCTGTAGCTGGTGGCAAGTGGGAAGCAGCAGAGTAAAAGAACTATCTGTGATGACAAAAGACTTAAAATGGGCCGGGCACGGTGGCTCAGCCTGTCATCCCAGCACTCTGGGAGGCCGAGACGGGAGGATCGCTTGAGCTCAGGAGTTTGAGACCAGCCTGAGCAAGAGCGAGACACCGTCTCTACTGAAAATAGAAAAAATTAGGCAGGCATGGTGGCACACACCTGTAGTCCAAGCTACTCAGGAGGCTGAGGCAGGAGGATCGCTTGAGCCCAGGAGTTTGAGGTTGCTGTGAGCTAGGCTGCTGCCACGGCACTCTAGCCCGGGCGACAGAGCGAGACTCTGTCTCAGAAAAAAAAAAAAACGACTTAAAATTGGGTGATTAAAGATCTGATGAGAGATCATTACATGATAATACAACTGACAAGGAATTTTGGTTGTTTTTTAGACATAACTGGAATTGTAACTGATAACCTTAGAGGAGGAGCTGTCGTGAACTGCAAGGGTATTGACCAATTTCTAGGAACCGTATACAGTTTTGTCAACGTCAAAAAGACCAAACTCTGTAAAGTAATTTTAAAGAGATTTACTCTGAGCCAAATTTGAGGACCATGACCCGGAGCCACGCCCAAGAGGTCTTGAGCAGTGGACTCGCTGAGGTGGGGTTACAGTTTGGTTTTATACATTTCAGGGAGGCAGGGGTTACAGGTGAAGTCATAAATCAATACGTGGGAGGCATACATTGGTTTGGCCCAAAAAGGTGGGCCATCTCCAAGAGGGGGCTTACAGGTTATAGGTGGGTTAAAAGATTCTTTGGCCTGTAATTGGTTAAAGACATGAAGCTTTGTCTAAAGGCTTGGAATGTTTTAACATAAGGAGCTCTTTATCAGAGATAAGCCACTGGACGTAGATTTGTTGTGTAAATTGAGGACCTGCAGGTTTGTCTTGCATACCCTTAGTCCTGTTAATGGGTACAAAGGATGTCACCAAGAAGGGAGAGGGGCATGATAAGACATGTCTGACCTCCTTCCTCCTGGCAGGCAATTTAGTTTTAGGGTATTCCTTTGGCCACGAGGGGGTCCATTTAGTCAGCCGGTGGGGGGGGTGAGCCTTAAAATTTTATTTTAGTTCACAGTTTCTAAAATCCGTCGATTGACTTTCCAAACAAATATAACCTAGAGAGGGTTAAGGAGCACTTTTTATTTGGCGGCACCTTTCCTGAAAGTCGCCACATCACATACACCTAATTGGTTTAATGTCTCTCTTTTACAAGGTCAGGGTTAGGGTTAGGGTTAGGACAAATCCTTTGAGATCTTAAAGAGACCCTTGAAGAAACCTCAAAGTCGGTTTGAAGTGAAGACTTCATTTAGGATTTAATGTGGGAAGGCAAAACTGTTAAACATGTCAAAAGCTTTGAACATTTAATGATCCCCATAAATGGGATTATAAGTCACTGTGAGACAATATTTAGTTATCCAGTTAAATAAAAGATCATAAAAGTAAATCTAGGAAGTAATGTGACTTAAAAAAACCTTGGCTCTTCTAACATTGAGAAAACTCAGGGAATCAGGAACATAGTAAATGAAGGGCAGGATCAAATTTGCTGTGAGACCTGGGGGGTTATTTTGCTAAGATACAGAATCCTTGTTCCTAGGCAGATTACTCGAAAGGCAAAGAAAACACTTTTACCATCCCATATTGAAAGTAGACCAGGCCGAGTGTGGTGGCTTCTTCAAACCTGATTTGTGAGCTGGCTGTGCGCATCTGTCTCCCGGACTACTCTGGAGGCTGAGGTGAGAGGATCACCTGAGCCCAGGAGTCAAGTCCAGCCTGGGCAACGTAGCGAGATCCTGTCTCTTAAAAAATTGAATCAATAAATAAGAGCAGACCAATAATCAAAAAAACTTTGTTGTTTTAAGAGAGAAAAAAACAAACTCTAGTTTCCTATCAGTACATGATTGATACTAAAACTCATAATTAAAAACTTTATAAATCTGTTTAATGCCAGCAGCTTTGACCTCACTACATAAAATTCCTTTTCTGCAAAACTTTTTGGAGTTTTATGTAATAAGGTTAAAGCTGCTGGGATGAAATGGATTTATGAAGTTTTTAATTTTCTGCAAACCTTTTACAGCTTTCTGTATCCATTCAAGCTTTGTGTTATATGCTCCCTCTTCTTTTACTTTAGGACAAAATTACTCCTCTTTTTTTAACTAAAACACATTCTATTTTCTTTTTATACTTTTCATATAAAAATACATCCTATTTACCTCCCATGTTTTGTATACAAAGTTGTTTCCCTTAACTCTTACTGTTTCTAGGAGTTTTATTTTCATATATTATAATTTTTAACTATTAGCAACCTATATTTCACAGAGAAAACCAGGAAGTAGACAAGCAGTTGCAAATTGTGATATGTCAGTTAATTAGCAGACTTTTTGAATATACCGTCTTACATCCGTAGAGATACATGCTTTTTATAGTACCATTTTTTTTAATGTGGCAAGAAGAGCATGTTTATTAACAGACCCAAATATCCTTAGCCACTGTGTACCATATAAAAATAAGAAGCCAAAAGTATATAAACTTAGAATGTTTCATTATTCTCTTATTTAGAAATTATTTCAATATTCAGCAAATATCTATTAACTTAACTTCACTTACCATAGCTTTAAGGTTGCAAGTTACCAAAAAGATCTGAGTCCTGGCATCAGATCAAAGAGAAACAGCCGGACGTTAGTTAAAGTGGTAAGGACAGAAGCTACTTGGTGGCTACTGACAGTAGCAGAAAGAGCTGAGCTCCCCTTGGATTTGTGCGGAGGTGCAGAGAGGGTGAGGGGTTGCTTGAGCAGAGCCAGGGAAGTGGAAAGTTACAAAAGCAGGAAGGGGTTGGGGTCCGTGTGAAGCTTGTCTGAGTGGGCCACCGGGGCTTATCGAATTCAGGCTCCTGCCCTCCCATGGAGGCTGGGAGATGGGCCCTGTCCACAGTTGCTGGCTGGAACAGACTGGAAGTTTTCCCTGCAGCCTTGAGTTTGGCCAAGGGGCTAGGAACATCCTAGGGATGTGCCCTTGAGCTGATAGAAACTGTGTTAGTGTTCATTTGAGTCTTGATAGGCCAAGGTGAGGGCTTGGAGGAGCCCAGCTGGAGTTTGGTCGGAGAAACATCGGGACTCAGCCTGGAGGAGGGAGGGTGGAGGCATGACTGCCCAGGCTTTGAGGAGTGGGATGAGGAGGTCAGATTGGGCCCTCATGGGGGGAGAGCTGGAGGCGTGCCCAGGCTGGGGCTGGCACAGCTGCTGGGCTTTGTTCACAGTGCCCAGAGCTGCCAGAGACTCCCAGTTCCCAGGCAGAGCAGGCTCTTGGCTCGGTCTGGAGGGGCTGGCCTGCGGGGTAGAGGGCCGACCTGGACATCCCCACAGAGGCAGGGCCAGGGCCTTTCCACCCGCACCCTAAAGGCACCCTGTCCTTTCTGTCCTCTCCACTTGGATCCTGGCTAGCCTGCACCCTGGCCCGAGGCCTGCCCTCTGCTGGGAGCTGAGACAGTGGCCCTGCTCCTGGCGCTTGAGCCCACAGACCTGAAGGGAGTCCTCTCAGAAGAGGTGCGGAGGCAGGACTGGATGTGAGTGGGGGAATGCCCGTGAAAGATCACGGCGGGGTGTGACACTCTGGTGGCGGTGTGGCCTGTTAGGGGAGGACCCCAGGCAGGGCTGGCCTGGGGGTGCCCGGGGCTGTGGATCTGCAGGTGCCCCGCAGGCTGCTGCCTTCGCATCTGCCCCTGGTGTGGCTGTGATGACAGAGTCACCATGGTCATCCCCACAGCACCTGGCAAGCAGCAGGTGCGCGGCCTGTGCGAGAGCTTCCCCCTGAGCCTGGGCCGGCCCCTCTGCAGAATGCCAGGCTGTGCCAGCCCCGGCCCCCACTCTCCCTGAGGCTAGGGACACAGGCCCTTTGACCCTCCCGGCTCCGCTCTTCTGCGCCAGCCCCTCTCCCTGCACTGGACGGCGTAGCTTCCTCAGGGAGGCTGACTCCAGCCCTTCCCTCCACTGCCCGTCTGAGGTCTCCCGAGCACACTGGGTGGCCTTGGCTTTTCTCTCCACGGGCCCTGGTAGTCGTGTACATAGGTGTCATCTTTTATGGATTTTCAAAAATGAGCCTAGAAACTAGATCATATAGGTAGTTTATATTTTTAAAGGATTTTTAAGTGTCTCATCCCACTGATGTTACTTGCCGTAATTTATGGAAAATGTTTAATCTTTTAAAGGAAGATGAATGTCATTTGGCGTGAGGCACCAAGGGCATCCCGTGCTTTTTGTGCACATGCATGTGCAGGCATGTGGCAGGCGTGTGTGAGCTTGTGCATATGCTACATGGAACTGTCATGCCTCACCCTCCACCACGCAGGAGAGGTGGAACTGTTACCCTGTTTTACAGAAGAGGGGACAGGACGCCCTGAGCCCCACCCAGGACCCATGGTCCTGCCCTGCCCCTTTGGGCTGCCCCCCAGGCCCCATCTCAGCCCCGGGCGTCTCCACACAGTGCTCACGTGAGCTGGTCAGCCCCTAGGACAGCCCCTGGCACTTTGGAGCAGAGGAGTGGACCTGCTGGCAACAGCCCGTGGTGGGGTGGGTGGCAGCTCCGCATGGCCGCTGGTCCAGTTCCTCCGTGTCTGCGTGACTAGGAAAAGGCCTTTGTTGTGAGTATCTGCCCTCTGCCCACAGCAGCTGTGGGACTATCTTCCTGGGCCTGCTGGGGATAACTGCAATCCTCTGGGATGTCCTTAAAGAAGAGTTGCTGCATTCCCGACTCTCTGGAGCCACCAGGGCTGCTGGGCACCAGCAGGCAGGGAAGGGGCAGGCCACCGGCAGGCCGTGCTGAGGTTTGGCCGTCAGGCTGGATGTGCCAAGCATATTTGCCGCAAAGGATCACAGAATTGTTAGCCAGGGATCGGTGGCCCTGGGGTCTGCCCCACCCTTGCTGGGGTCTCCGCCCACTGCCAGGCATCTTGATTGCCATGTCAGGTCTAGGGGAGGATGACGGTGGGAGTTGGAGGTCATGGGTTTCAGGGTCAGTCTTGTGGGGGGCATACTTAAGAACAGACTTACAATAAGGAAGGTTTTGGGGCAATTGGCTGTTGTCACTGTTGGGGAAAGGCAGCCTGCGCTCGGCCAGGTCTGTGTGCCCGTCGGGGCAGAGAAGGACGTGGCACCCCTCCCACCCCCAGCTGCGGGTGCCCACACCACGGTGTGAGGGAGAGGGTGGACAGATTTCTGCTGGGACAAGGAGGCTCCCTGCCCTGCCTCGGAGAGGGAGGTGGGCGTCCTCTGAGGGGCAGCAAGCAGACCCTGCGTCGGGCTGAGCTGGGGCGGGCAGAGAGCAGAGAGCAGGCAGCAGCTCCAGCAGCTGTGGTTGGCAGAGAGAGGCTGTCCCTAGTGCCCAGGTCTCCCAGGGAGATGGCACGTCCCTTTTCCCTTTTTGAAACAGGGAGGGCCAGGAGCAGGGTTTGCCTGTTTTTGTTTTGTTTTGTTTTTAGTTTGTTTTCTACTATGTTTTTCTAATCATGGTAAAATATACAGAACTTATAATTTACCATTTTAATCATCTCTAAGTGTGCAATTCAGTGGTATTAAGTACATCCACAATGTTGTGTAACTGTTACCACTACTTCCAGAACATTTTTCATTCCACACAGAAACTCTGTACCCCTTAAGCAATAATTCCCGCTCCCGCAGCCCCAGTAACCTCCACTCTACTTTCTTTCTGTAGGGATTTTTCTGTTCTAGGCATTTCACGTAAGTGGAATCACACAATATTTGTTCTTTGCATCTGGCTTGTTTTACTCAGCATAAGGTCTTCAAGGTCCATCCGCGTGGCCGCGTGAATCAGTACTTCGTTTGAATGACTGATGATATTCCATCGCGTGGGTCTGCTACATTGTGTTGATCCACTCAGATGTTGACAGATACCTGGGCCGTCTCTACCTTCTGGCTGTTGTAAATGCTGCTGCTCTGCATCTTGGCACGCGGGTGTCTGCATCTGATTTAGGGTCCTGGCATGCACACAGGAGTGGATTGCTGGGCTATATGGCAATTCTGTGTTGAGCTTTTGGAGGAACCACCGAACTGTTTTCTGTAGCATTCACGCTGGTGCTGCAAGAAGGTTCCCATTTCATCACGTCCTCACCAACACTTATTTTCCTTAAAAAAAAAAAGTAGCCAGGCACAGCAGTGCGCCTGTAAACCCAGCTACCCGGGAGGCTGAGGCAGGAGGCTCTCTTGACACCGGAAATTTGAGACCAGCCTGCATGACCCAAAAACAGTGCCGTTCTGCTGGGTGGGAAGTATCCTGTGGTTTTCGTTCACATTTCCCTAATGACTGATGATGCTGAGCATCTCTTCATATGCTTTTTAGCCATTTGTGTGTCTTCCTTGAGAAATGTCTCTTCAAGTCCCATTTTTAAATTGGGTTGTCTTTTTGTGGTTCAATTGTAGGAGTTCTTTATATATTCTGGGCATTAAACTCCCGTCAGATAAATGATTTGCAGGTATTTTCTCCCTTTCTGTGGGTTGAGGTCTGCTCTCCTAATAGGGCCCTTTGATGCACAAAACTTTTTAGTTCTAATGAAGTGCACTTTATTTTTCTTTTGTTGCCCATGCTTTTGGTGTCACATGTAAGAATTCATTGCTGAATGCACGGTCACGAAGATTTACTCCTATGTTTTCTTCTGGGTTTTATAGTTTTAGTTCTTAAAGTCAGGTCTTTGATCCATTTTGAGTTAATTTTGTAATATATGCTGTGGGTCCCATTTCCTTCTTTGCATGTCGAAACCGTTTGACCACAGACAGGAGGGTTCACTTCTGGGCTCTCAGTTGGGCTCCGTTGGTCTGTACGTCTATCCATGCCAGCACCTCCCTGTTTTACGCACTATAGCTTTGTGGTGACTTTTATTTTTTAATTAGATATTTATTTTGTTGTTGTTTGTACATTACAATTTGTATTTTTTTATTTATTTTTTATTTCAACATATTATAGGGGTACAAATGTTTAGGTTACATATATTGCCTTTGCCCCACCCGAGTCAGAGCTTCAAGCATATCCATCCCCCAGATGGTGCCTACCGTACCAATTAGGTGTGATGTTGTGACTTTCAAAATCACAAATGTGAGTCCTCAAACTTTGTTCTTCTGTTTCAAGATTGTTTTGGCTACTCTGTGTCCTTTGAGATTCCATGTGACTTGTATTTATTTATTTATTTTATTTTTTTGAGATAGTGTCTCACTATGTTGCCCAGCCTGGCCTCGCACTCCCGGCCTAAAGTGATCTTCCTGCCTCAACCTCCTGAGTAGCTGAGACTACAGGTGCACATGACTTTTAAGATGGAGTTTTCTATTTCTGTAAAAAATGCCCTTGAGTTTTTTTTTTGTTTTTTTTTTTGAGACAGAGTCTCGCTCTGTTGCCTGGGCTAGAGTGTGCACACGCCACCATGCCCGGCTAATTTTTTCTATTTATAGTAGAGACGGGGTCTTGCTCTTGCTCAGGCTGGTCTCTGAACTCCCGAGCTCAAGCAATCCTCCTGCCTCGGCCTCCCAGAGTGCTGGAATTATAGGCGTGAGCCCCCGCGCCCAGCCCCTTGAGATTTTTGGTAAGGATTGCATGAAATATGTGGATTGCTCTGGATGGTGCTGACATCTACTTGTGTCTCCCAGTGAACTGGAGGTGCACCTGAGAGGCCCCTGTAACGGCCCAGCCTCCTGAGCAGCTTTCCCAGTATTGGCACCATGGGGAGGGAGAGGCAGGGTTGGCACCCGGGCTTCCCCTCTTCACTGGTCCAGAAACCACATTTGAAAGGTGTGCTTGGCAAGCCATTTAAAAACTTTCCACGACGTTTCAAACACAGAAGCAGAGAGGGTCCCGATGGGTCCTCTGTGGAGCTGGTTCTTTTTGCATCTGTATAAGGTATGGGGGGCCCTCTACCCACCCACGTCACGGAGCCAGAACAGGGCAGTGGGACCATGGGGTCCTGCGATAGTGAGCTGGCGTGCCCAGCCTGGGGGCCCAGGACCCCAAGCAAGAGGAGCTGCTCTGAACAGCGTCCTCTGCAGCTTTCTCTAGTGGGGCCCTCCAGTCACTCATTGCTCCTGCTTTTGTTCTGTAAAACTCAGGGTGATGACCACTGGCTGGGTGTGGTCTGGCCTCCCCTACCCAAAGAGTCCTCCCCTTACCTGTGGTCTCCCCTGCTGGGCAGAGCGGAGGAGGGTGTTCTGAAGCATCAGGACCCTACTGTCGGGGAGGCCCCATGGGTGGGAGGCTGGCGGGGGTGTATTAGCCTGGAAGAGGCCTTCAGGAGGCAGTGTGGGCAGTGGCCAGCACGCAGCTGGGGGCCTGGGGCGGCCAGCCCCTCTGCTGCAGGCCGAGGTCCCTCTCACTCACAGGAGAATCCCAGGACTCTCCTGTGGGGGTCGCAGGAGGACACTGGGGAGGTTGAGGTGCCGGTGGAGCCCCTTCCCTCAGGCACTGCATGGGGGCGGGGCGTGTCAGGTCAGCCCTTTGACCTTGAGCACCTCCTGAGCCCCCAGCCCAGGGGGGCCTGGGAAGGGGCACAGCGGGAGCTGGTGGGGGCACGTGACTGGTCAGCCAGCCTGGGGGAGTGACCGTCCTCCCCTTATTGATTTATTGACAGGAAAAGGGCTTCAGCCACCCCTGCCCTCTGCTCCCTCATGCCGGCCCTGCCTGCAGATTTATGAACAGACTGACCGAGAGATTAGAGATTTAAAAGCCAAGTTCTTACACAATTCAAGTGCTACAGGGCTTCAACTCTAGTTCAGAACTCTAGGTCTACTGAGCACTTTGTATTTAGGCAGAATATCCTTTTTTATCTTGGGTATTTATTTCTAACATTTACCGGAGTGTTTTTTGAAATACAGAGAATAAACACATGGCCACTCTGTCACCACCGAAATACCACTCTGGTAGTGACGGGCACGAGAGAGCACAGGTAACAGGTAAATGCTGACAAGGCAATGCACGTGTGTCGCCACGGAATGCCAACCGTGAAGAAAGGAGCAAAGTGGAGACTTCTGGCCATGCCAGGCCTGCGTGGGTCCGTTGTTTCCCGTCGTCTTTCTCCCAGAAGGACACCCAGTTCTGTCGACCACACCGTCTCTCTGGATTTTGCCCTCACGGGTCATGGCGTGCCCTGCCCCGGGCGGACGTGGTGGCCCACCTGCCACTCTGCAGGCCAGGACCTTTCCCTGGCGCGGCCGGAGCGCAGTGTCTGTGGGGTGTGGGGAGATGACGGGATTCGCGCCCGCTGGGTGTGGGCAGGGGCGCCTCATGCTGGTGCCACGGCTGCTCCCAGCTCCCTCTCGTGCTCGGGGCTTCTGGCCCTTTGGCCTTTTCCCATAAGCACCTTGGCCCATGTTTCTCTTGTACTGTTTTTTCTTTATCGATGTGTACGTGTTCTTTGCAAACTAGCCGTTGGTCTTACGTGTCATTTCTAAGTTCATGAATGGCTCTCCAGGGCAATACAGCTTGGGCAAAATGGTTCCTTTCTCCTTCATTTCCCAAGGTGCAGCATGGACAAGGACCAGGGAGACTGTCCCCAGAGTCCCTGGTTGGGGGACACTCTCTGAGGCCTTCTGCTGTCCCTTCTGAGGCTAGAAAAGTGAAGCACCCCCTCGCCCCTCCAGGGAAGGCCAGGCAAGGCTGGCTTCTGGGGAAGGGCTCAGATACCTGGACCTTGGCCACCTCCAGCAATTTCTGTTGATTATCGAAAGGTAAAATTGAAGTCCAAACAAATTATATCTGGTAACATATCAGTACATATTACCAGACATAATTTGTATATATAATATATATGTATACATTATGCATTGCCGCCGAGCTTGAGAAGGAGGGCCCAGACCCTTCCTGCAGCTTGGAGGCCGGGACCGGGTCCAGACCAGCCGTGCAGGGCAGCTGCTGAGGGAAGCGCCGGGCAGGTGCAGGCCCAGCGTGCGCGCACAGACCTGCGGCCACGTATCCACTCTGCCTGTGTAAATGGGCCGTGGGGCCTGAGGCCCTCCAGGAGTCTGGGTGTCCACACGGCCCTCCGGGGCCTCAGCTTTCCTGTTGCTCTTCCGTCTGCCCCCGGACCCCCGAGGTGTCCTCCAGGAGCTGCCCCACTGCGGCCTGGGCCTGCCTTCTCGGCTAGACGTGCCTTTCTGAAGGGGAGCATCCAGCCGGGAGCAGGGTCTGCATGCCACTGTGGTTCCAGAAAGACCCGTGAATGCCTACAGTGCCCCAGCAGAAGGTTCCCCAGTTCCTCTGTTTTGCGTCCTTTTCCATTTTAGGGTCCCTGACTCGAAAACCCGGGTTTCTGCCCTGAACGTTGTGAACTGGGCTCCATGCTGGCCGGGTCCCTGGGCCCCAGGCTGCCTCCCAGAGGGTTGCTTGCCAGGAGAATTTCAAATGGGGTTTCAAGTGGGGCCACTTGCCATGATTTCATCGTGCCGTGAGGAACAGCTCTGCATGTCTTGTCACACTATGGTGGGTGGCGGGGCTGGTCTTTCTCAGCCTGCACCCGTCCCCGAGGGGCTCAGTAAGTGGGTCTGTCCTGGGGTGCCTGGCCTGGGAACCACCTGTGTCCTCAACCTGGAAATTCAATGGAAGGGCCACACGCATCTCTCGGGCTATCCAGAGCTTGAGCATCCAGTGTGGGCTCCCCGCATGGGGCCGGGGGCTACAGGGGAGAGGGGGCTTCCTGTGCACCGTGTATCCTCTCTTGGGGCCGGCCCCCATCCCCCAACTCCAGGCCATGGGGCCTTTCCTCACCTGTGTGTTGTCCTCTAAGCCAGCTGGGAGGGGACAGCCCTGGTCCACAGTCACCTCTGTATCGTGTATGGTTTAAGAGGGTCCCTGGGCTGAAGCTGATCCCCCACCCGCTACCTGTCAGGGAAAGCGCCTAGGGCAAGGTCAGCCTCCACACAGGACCGCCAGAGGCACAGCCCTGCTCCGTCCACCCGAGTGCCAGAGGGGTCGGCGAGTCTGGCTTTCTGGCGCTGACACGAGTTAGGCAATTGAGGCACATGGCTGGCTTCTCTGCACCTTGGCTCTCTGTCAACACAAGGGGGCAGTGGCAGCACTCCCAGACTGAGTGGCCTGAAAGGCAGGAAGGTCGCAGAGCGCTGAAGCCTCACCCCTCCTGCCCTTTCCTGGCCTGCAGATGCTGGAGGCCCCGCCCCTGCTGCTGATAGCGACCTCGCTGGGCCTGGTGCTGCTGGCATTGCTGGTGCTGCTGCTGCGGAGACACTGGGGCTTGTGGGTCATCTTCTGGTACGAGTTGGTCCTGCAGCCTTTCTGCAACCTGCTCATGGGTGACACCAAGGAGCAGCGTATCCTGCGCCATGTGTTGCAGCACGCCGAGTCCGGAAACCCAAAGAGCGTGTTGGAGGCCATCGACGCCTACTGCTCACAGAAGGAGTGGGCCATGAACGTGGGTGACAAGAAAGGTGGGGGTCCTGGCCAGCAGGCGTGGGCCCTGGGATGGGGACCCCACACCACGCAGCACAGCCTCATGGGGAGGCTGTTACCACTCCACTTCCGGGTGGTTGGGAACCTGGGACATGCCCAGGCCGCAGCTGCTCTGGAGCCCGGGGGCTTGAGCTGCAGTCCTGGACTTTGCACCCAGACTGCTGTCTCAGTGGAGTGGAAGGGACATGGATAAATGTGGTTTGTCAGGAAAGCGCCAGCTAGGAAGGCCACTGTCCTGTGTCTTGGGCAGGAGTCAGGCTGCTGCCTGCTGCCCGGAAAAGACTGGCCCCCACACTCATAGGTTGTGAAGGTGGGTGGGGCTCCCCTTGAACTCTGCCTTGGCCCACCATGGACCTACCTGGACCTGTCAGACAGGTTCTTCTGGGCTGGGACGCCAGCCTGGGGCATGGGCACAGATAGGGCAGGGGCTTCCAGAGAGGGCAGCTCTGAGTTGGGACATGCTGGGATCACCCAGGGAGGGTGGGAAAGAGAGAGGGACCAGTATGTGCAAAGGCTCAGAGGCCTGAGGGACCCTGGGAGCTGAGGGTGTGTGTGGTAGGGGCCAGGTGCTTGGGGTTGGCCACTGGGCAGTGGAAGTAAAAGGCCTCCTAGAAGCAGGTAGGGAGAGGGGAGGGGAGGGCTAGAGGCCAGGTGTTTGGGAGGGGCTGTTGCTCAGCTGGGAGAGGTGGGGGCCCCAGCACTGGGGGCCTGGTTCCCTTCCCTCTACCCCTGGCTCACATCCCCCATCCCGCCCCCCACAGGCCAGATCGTGGACGCGGTGGTGCGAGAGTACCAGCCCTCCGTGCTGCTGGAGCTGGGGGCCTACTGCGGCTACTCGGCTGTGCTGATGGCCCGCTGCCTGTCACCTGGCGCCAGGCTGATCACCATCGAGCTCAACCCCGACTACGCCGCCATCACCCAGCAGATGGTGGAGTTCGCAGGCCTGCAGGACAAGGTGCGGAGCGCCTGACCCAGGGTGGCAGATGTGGACAGTGAGGCTCAAAGAGGCCTGGTGGGCAGGCGGAGAGGGCCTGGTTCACACCCAGGCTTGGTTCAAGGCCACATTTCCTGGGTGCCTTCTGTACCCCTCAGTGCTGCCCAGGCCTGGGGCCGAGGAAAGAACCCCAGCAGCTGGGCAAAGGTGGTCTCAGCCCCATTCTATGGTGCAGGGACTCCTGAGGCTACCCCAGGAGGGACAGGGCAGAGGGGGCCTGTCCCCCCAGAACCCCAGACTGTCGGGCGCATGCTCGAGTGGGTGTCCAGGCAGGTCACCTGGGCCCAGGAGCTGACAGAACGCTATTCCAGGTGACCATTGTGGTCGGGGCGTCACAGGACATCATCCCCCAGCTGAAGAAGAAGTACGATGTGGACACGCTGGACATGGTCTTCCTTGACCACTGGAAGGACCGATACCTGCCAGACACACTGCTCCTGGAGGTGAGGCCGGGCCTTGTGCTGGCTGCCGCCATGGGGCCCCGATGGTCAGCCTCAGCCCCTCACAGAAGCCAGGCTCCCCTGCTGAGCTCTGCCCAGGGTGGCCCTGCGGGGGGCACCTCACCCTGGAGGTGGTGTCACCTGAGCTTAGGGAGCACAGAGGGTCGAGGAGGGCCTGTGGTAGGTGGGGAAGGGTGGGGGGGCTGGGCCAGGTGGCCTATTGGGAACGGGGGTGCCAGCCTGCCTGTGCCCAGGCACGGTGCTGCTGGGCGGTGGGCAGTGGGAGGGGGCAGGTGCCGTGGACCAGAGCGCCTGTGTGGAACGGCACGGGGCCCACTGGTGGTGCCGGCACAGGGAGAGCTGCGTCTCCTTGTTGTGCAGCCCCCGCCCCCCGAGAAGCCCTGGTGCCCCTGAGTGAGGCCAAGCACCGAGTGGGGTGTCCTTGCTTCCTGAGGCTGGGACTTGGGGCACTGTGCAGCCTCCTTAGCAGGATGGCTTGTCCCTGCCCGGTGGTTGAGAAGGGGACCCTGGGCAGCTCCTTGGCCCTCCCAAGGCTCGGGAAACTGCCCCCACGGCCTCCCCAACACCGGGCTGGCATGGGCTGTCCCTGCACTGGCAGCCTGCTGCTTGTCCTCACAAAGCCCTCCCAGGAGCCGGACATTCCTGTGTGTGGCGTGACCGTGAGCACGGGTCCGGCAGCCTGGCCAGGATGGGCGGGACTAGCGCCCACAGGGGCCTGGTGGTGTCAAAGGCCACGGGACCTCCTGGGAACAGGGAGGCTGGGCGCCAAAGAGCTTTGAGCAGCTGAGGGCAAAGTTAAACCTGTCTTCCAGAAAGATCCCGTGAGCTTGTGGACAGGGAGGGCCATGGGGAGGGAGTCTCGGAGGGCCCGGGACCAACTGGGAGGCACTGAGCCCTGGGAGCGGACAGGGAGGGAGTCCAGAGCCCAGAGGATGGACCCAAGGACCTGTGTCGCCAGGGTGGGTGGCAGGGGTCTCATCCAGGATTCCCTGAGCGTCTGGGAGCCCAGGCCCTGGCCCAGACCGGGAGGGAGCCTTCTCAGGCCAGCCAGTGCTCTCTTCCTGGGCCATTCTGTTCTAGGTCTTTCCAGCGGACATTGCTAGGACATTCTTTTTCGTTTTTTATTTTCTAAGAGGAAACACATGATTCCTAGTGGTACTTCCTGTTCAAATTCTGGACCTTGGGGCTGTCCCCTTCTCTCACTGGCCACGCAGCTGCGTTGTCACAACTGGCCTAAGGGCCCCTCAGCTTCCTCCAGCCTGCCTACCACAGGGCTCTCTTTAGGGCCCACCCCCAAGTCACCCAGAGACCCCTCCCACCTTGAATCATTTGCTTTTGCTTTTTTCTTTCATGATTATATAAAAAACCTCCACGCTTCCAAGGTCAAATCTCCAAGACAGGGTGACTAGGCCTCCCCTGCCATGGTCTGCCCCTCCCCTAAAGGCACACGCTTCCTCTCAAGGTTTCTTTATTCTGTGTGACATGAGCTGCTCTTCCTCTCAGCTAGACAGACACACATCCTACCGGATCTCTCCCGACAGCGGACCCTGGGGGCCCTGCCTGCGGCTGCATGTCCTGTTACAGGCTGGGTCCTCCCAGAGCCCGGCACTGGCGGAGGCGGGACTCCGTAAACTCCGGGGCTTGGGGGGCACCCAGGGCCAACCCTGGCCCCTAAAGGGCGGCTTGTTGGTGGGAGGTCAGCCTTGCCTGGCTCCGGGAGGCCACCAGCCCCGCCATCTCCTCCACTCACCCATCCAGCACCTGCTGTGTGCCACGTGCTGTTCTAGGGGCTGGGACAGACACAGGAGCGAAGGGGGCCTGAGAGGTCCCTGTTCTCAGGGAGCCCTTTCCTGCAGGGGTTGTGCTGCAGAGAAAATGGAGGGTCTCAGGAGACCCAGACCCCAGGGGCCAAGCACAGGCTGAGCGTGGGGCTGCAGCCTGGTGAGGAGCACCCATCCTGCTTTGGGGTGGGCACGCCGACCCTCACCTCATCTGTCCCCTGCAGGAATGTGGCCTGTTACGGAAAGGAACGGTGCTGCTGGCCGACAACGTGATCTGCCCAGGCACGCCAGACTTCCTTGCACACGTTCGCGGGAGCGGACGCTTCGAGTGCACACACTACTCCTCATACCTGGAGTACATAAGGGCGGTGGACGGCCTGGAGAAGGCCATCTACCTGGGCCCCGGCAGCCCCGTGCAGCCCTGACTGCCCACTGCTCCGGGCTCCCCCGACAAGCCTGCTTCCCAGGCGTGGTGCTGTGCGCCTGAGAACGCACTTCTGCAGTTCTGGGGTCTGCCCCAAATGCAAAGCATGCTCAGGCCCCAGGCCTGGGCCCGCCCATAGCTCCAGGCTGTGCTTTTTTAAGAATCAATCACGACTTCTTTACTAAAATCTGCTAGATGTAACCGTCTTCCCTGCAATATCATGCTTTAAAATATAAGATAAAAATTAAAGATTGAAATGTTTAGATACAAGAAATCGACTCGGTACCCTTCTTCTAAGTGCCATGCTGCTCCCTGGTTCCTCTGCTGCCCCCAGCTTTGGCACCAAATGCACCAAAGGCTCTGCCCACCCCCTGCCCCCCGCCTTTCTTTTTATTGAGACAGGGTCTCACTCTGTCGCCCGGGCTAGAGTGCTGTGGCATCATCATGGCTCACTGCAACCTCCAACTCCTGGGCTCAAGTGATTCTCCTGCCCCAGCCTCCTGAGTAGCTGGGACTACAGGCGCATGCCACCACGCCCTGCTAATTTTTTCTATTTTTAGTAGAGGCGGGGTCTTGCTAATGCTCAGACTGGTCTCGAATTCCTGACCTCAAGCCATCCTCCCGCCTCAGCCTCCCAGAGGACTAGGACTACAGGTGTGAGATACTGTGCCCGGCCCTGCGAAGGCCCCTTCATGGGACACTGATCTACAGGCCAGGCCCATGGCTGGCTGGGTCCTGGTGTCATGCTTGGCCCAGGGGCTCCCAGGCATAGCTGGGGACGCAGCCCTGCTCAGCACTGCTCCTCCTATGACCAGGCCAGGGGCATCTGTTAGCCCCACCCATGGGACATCTGCCTGCCCAGGAAACTGGGACGGGGTATCAGCCTTCATAGCGTCTCTGACCAGACATGCGATGGGGACGGGTGGACATAGCCATGCAGTGGTGCCAGCCCCTCTGGGTCCCCGTGTGGCACTGAGCAGAAGCACCTTCCCCAAGCCCACCTGGCCTTGCTCATGGGAGAGGAGGCTCAGACTGACCATGGCATTCTTGTAGCCGCCCAGCTGGCGAAGCAGTGAAATGGCGTTGGTTTGTGTCCACCTGAACCCAGAGCCGCCCCTGCTCCCAAAGTGGGCAGATTGCCCACCACCTCCAAGGCTCTCTGTAGCCACAGGTCCCAGACCAGGAACAAGGATTGAGCCTGTCCTGGCTGAGTCCACCTGTGCCCCGACCAGCCCTGGCCAGGAACCCACTCCCGGGCTTAGGGCCCATGTCAAGCCCCCAAAAGCCAGCTCCCTTCTCTGGCTGTACAGAGAGATCAGCAGTGAGCCCAGGGGCCAGGAACAGAGCCCATGCTGGGGCCATCGCCACCCAGACAAACCCAGCCCTCATCACTGGCCACTGGCCACAAAGATGCCAGCCACGGAGAGCAAAAAGTTCTTTCATCACTTTTTTAATTTTTAAATTTTCTTACAAAAATTTAGATGTTTACCAATACAGTCTTATTTTGGTTTTGTCTTCAATGCTTTTTGTCAGTGTTTTTCTTCTGTTTTTCAGTCACAAACAGCAGGCACTGAACAGCAGTTACCCCGCCACTGCTACTCAGGGTTCCGGGCAGATGCAGTAGCCTCAGCTCCAGCAGAGTCAGCGCAGGGAAGGGAACCACTACACGGGGTCCCAGGTGTCTGCAGGACTCCAGGGGCGGTTTGGGGGCACGCGTAGACCAGCTCCCATCTTGCTGTCTTCAGAGCCTCCTTTCTGGGGCCAGGCCTCCCTCTGTGGTCTGTCCACCGTGCACGGTGGCCCAGGGCAGTGTCCGCGTCCTCCAAGTCCAACTTCTTTCCCCTGCCCCCCTCCCTGCTTGGCTGCCTGCCCCTGGGGCCTCCACCGCCAGGTCCAGCCCGCTTCTCTCAGGCACTGCTTACGCAGGGGCAGGCTCTCCTATCCCACCAGCCCCAAAGCACAGCCAGGCGCCCTCCCCTGAGCCTCCCTGGGCCCCGCCCTGGCAGCCCAGCCGGCCTTGGAGTGCTCACAGCACCATGTCAGTAAACAGCTAACTCAGGCCTAGGGGGTTAGGTGGGAAGAGCAGAGGGAGGGAGGGAGGGAGGGAGGGAGGGACAGTGTCCACAAAGTCAGGCCCTGGCTCCGACTAGAGGCGCCGCAAACCCCTGCCGCCAGGGGGCTGTGAGCTCCACCGCAGGGTCTGCTCAGGACGGCCCTTGGTGGGTGATCCAATCCCTAGGAACAAGCGGCTGGGCCTGGGCCCTGTGGAGGGAGAGGGGACGGTGCAGACGTGGGCGGGCGGTGGGGCCAACCGAGGAGGACGGGACAACACACGACCTCCCGACAGGGAGGCTGCCTCCCTGGGCTCTGCAGACAGAGATGTGGACGAGGCAGCTGCCGCGCGTGTTGCGAGCTGACCCTGAGGGTCTCAACCCCACAGCTGATCCCAACTTGCTGGTCCTCACGGGGCCCTGTGCTCGGGGTGTCTGAGGGTGGACGACCTGCCTGCTCTGGCCCCGTCTCCTTGAGGCCTTCACCCCACAGTGCTGGGGAGGGCGCTGCGGGCCCAGGAGCACCCTCCCTCTCTGACCTCGGACGGGCCTTCCCTACGCCTGCATCTGGGCCTGCGGCCTGGAGGCTGGGGTCCCGCGGCAGGCGTGCAGGAACAGCGGAGCATGCAGACAGCGGAGACGAGTGGGAAGCCCCGGCCCAGAGGACGGGAAACAGGTGGACGGACAACCAGAGAGAGAACGTACCAGGCATGCAAGCTAGACCCAGGAGTCAACGGGCTGAGGCTTAGCGTCCCCCACGGCGTCCACCAGCCTGACCGCGGGCCTGCTGGGCCCGGGGGGAGGGGCCTTCCTGCCAGGGTTGAGCTGCAGTGCACAGCGGACAGGTGGACGGGAGGGCGTTAGAAGCACAACAGAGCAGGTTAGTCGTAGCTCACAATGGGGCGGGCCTGGGCGGGGGGCTGGGCCGAGGCTGTAGTGCTGTGACGGGGGGCCTGCCAAGGCAGCACGGGGGGGGGCGCTGAGGGCTGGGGAGCCAAGCTAGCGTGGCTCATACCGGCCAGGATGACACGTGGACACACACAGGCCTATGCACGAAGCCTGGGGACTGGCACGGAGGAGGTGGCGGGTGCTGCCCTCACCCAGGCATGCGCATGCAGAGGAGGGTGCAGACACTCTTGCTCACAGGCTCTGCGGGGCTTCGCAGGGTGTGGCTGGGCAGACTCAGTCCCAGGCCCCTCCCTCCTGGCGGGTGGGAGCCATGAACCCATTGGCACCCACAGACTGCCTGCCGTGAGAGGGCTTCCCGGGCTGGGCTCCATGGCCCTGCAGCCCCCGACGTCCAGACCAGATTCAGCAAGGCATGGGCTACTCTCCAGGCCACCCCCAAGCATGGAGACTCCCTGGGCGCCTGCCCACAGCCACTTACTTTCAGAGGCTCCTTCTCAGAGGCTTCTCCTGCAGAGCCACCGCCCCGAGCCCTCCGCTCCCTCCGGTCCACTGTGGAGTATCCATCTGTGAGGTGGGGCGGGGGCAGGAGGGGACTCTAAGCGGTGGGTCTATAAGGGCAGGTCTCCCTCTCAGCCTGGACAAGGGGCCCCAGGGACAGGGGGCTTTGGGAGATGGCTCCCGCCTGCCCTGTCCTGGAGGCCTGTGCCCGCCCCAGCTCTCACCAGCCCCTGCCTCGCAGGGGTGTGGCCCTTGCCTGTGCCTCATGGCAGCTCAACCTCCAGCTCCCCCTCAGCTGGCCGGTTGGAGGCCCTGGCTGGGCACTGATGCTCCCTAGCGGCCCTGCCCCTCACTTCCCGAGCACCCCAGAGCTCTGCTCTCCAACCAGCGCCACCCACAGTCACCCCACAGAGCTGGCAGACCCATGTCTGACCTCAGCCCCTCCCCAGCGTGCCTGCACTCACCTGGGCCAAGTGCATCCATGGGGATCCCGTCTCGGCTGCCTGTTTTCTCGCTGTCTGCAAAGCATGGGGAGGTGGCTGGTTGCCCACAGTGGCCAGGGGGCCAGGGCAGACAGACCTCAGCAGGGCTGGCCTCGGTGACCCCGAATGCCCTGATACCAAGACCTTTGCTTCCTTTTGCCCAGTCTCTACCAGCAGACGACCCCCCTGCCGCCAGCGTGACACAAATGCAGATGCCACGGGGAGTCCCCAAGAGACCAACTATGGGGCCATCTGGTGGCAAAAGACCTGTCTATTCTGTCCCCAACCCTCCACCAGCCAGCACTCACCAAGGCTCTTGTCCACCAGGGGCAGCGTGCTATCATCAAAGCCCCCAGGGCTCGGAGCCCCCTTGGGTCCCTTAGCAGCAGCAGCAGCAGCAGCTGCTGACTGAGGAGACACAAACACAGATGGGAGTGAGGTTGGGCACTCTCGCTTGGGGACCTGGCCTGGCGGAGTGAGGGGAGGCCCAGGCAGGCCACACCTGGAAGCGCGCTTTAGTCCAGCCGTCCCTCTGCAGAGCGCCACGCAGCTCCTTGTAGCTCCATACCGTCTGCAGCACATGCGACGCGGCCTTCGCCTCCCGCACAGACTGGCTGTGGCATAGGGGGCAGGTCAGCGGGGCAGGTCAGTGTGGACCCTCCCCAGCCGCCCCCAACCCTGCCCTGCCCCCACCTGGAGGTGACGAGGGCCACGAGTGCAGGGACACCGCGGGCCTGCAGCAGCGAGCGCGCGTTGTCCAGGCTGTCGGACACGATCTCGTGGATGGTGTTAAGCACAGCCACCACCGTGTCCTCCTCCAGGCGGGCCCCGGGTCGCGCCGGCGCCTGCGCATTACAAATGTTGCGCACCAGCTCTGCCATGGCGTAGCTCCCTGGGGGTGGGGCAGGGTTAGGGCACACCTCCGCCCAGCCTCCGGGATGGAGAAGGGATCAGGCGAGGGACGCTGCCAGGAGAGCCCCAGGACCCGCAAGACCCGCAAGACCCGCAAGACCCGCGCGACCAGGGGGCTGAGCTAAGGGGGTGGGACCAGGACCCCCAAACCACCCCTCCCTCAGCCCCCGACGGCAGGACCCCAGAGCTGTCCGCCCGGTTCCACGCCCAGGCCTGCCCGGCCAGCTCCTCACCAATGAGGTCCTTGTTGCGCCGGTCCAACGAGAGGTTGCGCAGAGCGATGGCGACGGCGCGCACCACCTTGTCGGTCTCAGACTGCAGCAGTTCCACAAGCACCGGGAGCCCACGCTCCTTGCGCACGGTGGCCCGGATGTAGGTGGCCCACTGTACGGTAGGGGCGGGGAGGTGGGCTCAGCGGCAGGGCCCTGGCACGCTCCCGCCTCCAGACCCGGACCGTTCCTGCTCCCCTGCCTGACAGAGCCCCAATGCCACCTCCACCGAGCAGCTTCCCCACCACCATCCAGGGCGCCAGCCCGCAGCCCACATGCCCTGAACTTCCCTGACCTTGGGGAGGCGCTAGGGCCCCTCAGCTCCCGCCAGCCCTGGCCCTCACCATCCAGTTGCCCGCGCTGAGGTTCTGCAGGGCGCCAGCAGCCGCCTCGAGAGTGTTGAAGTTCCGGCTCTCGGTGAGGAGGGAGAGGTAGAGACGTACCACCTCGGGCTGGTACAGCAGCTCAAAGCCTAGGGAGGGGGACAGCCGCCACCCACGGTCACCCATCACCCCCTCCCTCCCAGGGCCAGAGTGAGCTGGGGCCAGGGGTAGGTGTGGAACAGCCACAGTCCCCTTTCACAGAGGAGCAAACTGAGGCTTAGTCAATGGGACCTGCTAGGTAGACAGCAGGAGCAGCCCCAGGGCCTGGGAGTGGGGAGAGGTGGCAACCAGAGCCACGCCCCTAGCAACGGGGCCCGCCCTCGCAGGGAACATACTGTGAAACCAGGGCTCCGCCCCTGGCGACAGGGCCCAACCTCCCTGGTGACAGGGCAGACTGTGCAACCAGGGCCACGCCCCTAGCAACGGGGCCCGCTCTCCCAGGCAACAGGACCCGGATTGGCGATAACTGAAGCTGTGCAACCAGGGCCACGTCCTAGCAACAGGGCCCGCCCTCCCTGGCTATAGGACACGCCTTCACAGGGAACCGACTGTGCAAACAAGCCCCGCCCTCACAGGGAGCAGACTGTGCAACCAGGGCCTAGCCCCTGGCAACAGGGCCCAACCTCCCTGGAGACAGGGCCCATCTACCACAAACCAACTGAGACTGTGACCAGGGCAGCTGCCCTAGCAACAGGACCCACTCTCCCCTGTGACCACTCCAGGCTCCCCAGCAACTGGGCCGAGCCTGGTGCCCCGCAGTCTCCAGAGAGGAGGCTCCCAGGCAGCCTTCCAGGCCTGCCTGTCCCCACATGGGGGCTTCTGCCTGGCTACTGACGTTGCCTCCCTCTCCTGTCCTACCCGCATTCCCACACCCATTCCCCAGTCTTCACACCCAGTGCTCGCGGCGCTCCAGCCCCCAAACACTCCACGGGCACCCCTCTCAGAGTGTCTGCACAGGCCCGCTGCTCTGCCTGTATGTAACGCTTGTCCTCAGACTCCCGCAGAGGGCCCTTCCCCTCCACCCCACTTGGGGTCCTGCCGGCTGGCTCTTCCCACTTACAGGGCTGGCCGGGCCCCACCAGGGCAGACCTCTCTCCCTCAAGCTGGTTCCGAGGGCCAACACCACAGGAGCCCACAGACCCGGGGACAGGAAGGACAAGCTGGGCAGGCTGAGTCCCTCTGGCCCAGCCCCTGAACCTGGGTCTGACCATGCCTGCCCAGCTCCCAGCCCCCTCACATGAACCCCAGCTCTGCGGCTGGCACCGGAGGCCCTGCCTTCGCAGGGGGGCTCCCCCAACCCTGCCCACCTGCATCTGCTGTGTGGCTGTGCAAGCGCCTGGCCTCTCTGCCTCCCCACCCACCTTGCCTGAAATGACCTTGATTCTGAACACTCCAGCAGGTACCCTGGGACTGGACCATCCTCTGGGGAACCCCATACTTGTGGGCCTCAGTTTCCCCATTTGATCTCTGCCTGATGGCCCAAAGCTTCACCATGGGGACAGTCCTAGGCCCAGGCTTCCCCAAGGGTGCAGGGTCTGCCTCAACCCACTCACCCTTGGCAGCCTCGGTTCTCTTAGGGAGGTCCAGCGTGTCAAAGTTCTGGTCCAGCTCACCATCCTTCTTCCCTGGAAGGTAAGGCAGGGCAGGAGGTCAGGTAGACCCCATTGGGGGCAGGAGTGTGTCAGGAAGGTTGGACATAGCCCTCTCCTGACTAGGCCCCAAAGAACACCCTGTGTCCAGTCTGGGAGTAGAGGCCCGCTCTCAGAGTGAGCAGATGGGTTGGCCCAGAGGGCAGTGGTGGTAGTGGGGGGCCTGGGGACATCCCAGCCCTGCCCCAATCCCCGGGGACTCATCTCTCACCAGGGGCTGAGAGCTGTACACAGACCCACCCAGTTGCTCTCTGGTGGCCGCTAAGTGTGCAGCTGAGACAGCCAGGAGCCCAGGTGGGGTGGCAGGTAGGTACACACAGAGAAGCTGAGAGCTGACAGGGACAGGACTTGCCTGGGTCACACAAGACGCAGGGTTGGGCCAAGAGCTTTCCCAAGGGGAAAACTCCCCCAGTTTAGGGTCAGGACACTGTCCCAGGCTCTACCAGGCAGGAGAAACCCCCATACCCAGGCTGAAACCCCATAGCAGCCCCAGGTAACACTGGTGGGGCCCAAGCGTGCACACCTCCGAGACAGCGAGCTGGCTGTCTCCAGCCATCCTCCCCATGTCAGATGAGGAAGCTTCTCTCCTCTGGAAGGCAGCAGAGCTGAGCTCAGATGATCTGGGGCCCTCACCCTGCCCACCCTCATGGGACCTTTGTGCTGTCTCCCCAAGCCACACACCACCCCATTCCATCAGAAGGGCAGACTCTTCTCCCTGGTACCCAAAGGGACAAACACCCTGGGCCCCACCCACCCTCTGCAAGTCTGAGGTTAGGGGCAGCCAGGGCACACATTGCTGCCACTGTCATGGAGATGGCAGCCAGGAGCTGAGACTAGGGCTGGTGCAGAGCCCCGAGGCTGGAAGGTGCTTGCCCCTTCCCAGGAGCCCACTGTACCTGCCAGGCCTGGACTGCAGGACAAGCAGGGACTCACCTGGATGGAACCACTCCTCTGGGCAGCAGGAGGAAGCACAGGAGAGAGGAGAGGAGCCTGAGTGGGCAGCACCCCCACACCCTCCCGCAAGGCCTTGGCTTCCCACTGCACACCCTGGACTGAGCAGGCAGCACGTGGAACCTCACCCCAATTACTTCTGGGGGCTGAATGCCCCCAGTGAGACAGGGAGGAAAGGCTGGGGGTCAGTGGGGCAGGTAAAAACAGCGCATAGGCACACTGCAGCCACCTGGGATGTGGGTCCCGGGAACCTACACCCTGCAGGTATGGGGGAGGCTGTGTAGGGCAACTGCCCAGGAGGATGGGGGATGCCACACAGGCTGGTCAGGGTCTACAGCTGCTCTCTGTGAGTGGCCAGCAAGTGGTATCATTGGTGGCGCTTTCAGAGCCCTTCCCCAGAGTGGAGAGGCTGGGCTGGGCACAGGTGGGACCACCTCGTGGTTTCCCCTGTGTCTTCCTGGGGGGCCCACTGTGTAGACGGGGGAGGTAGGGCCTGAGTCCCATGCCCTGGCTCATCAGCTGTGACCGGGGGTAGCGCACCATCCTCTGCTCTCTGCTCCCCCACCTGCCGGTCGGGGACTGACCAGGTGTCTTCTGGCCCCCGTCTGCTGCCTGCCATGGGTTCAGAGAGCCTTCAGCTGGGGCAGAGATCTAGAGTGGTACCCCAGCCTCACCCACCCACCTTTGGCCTTCTTGCCACCGAAGCAGCTGGCGTCATCCCGCCTCCTGCGCTGGGGGCCCGTGGCATTGCCCAGGGGCCCGGGCTCGGCCTCCTGGTACCTGTCGGCCCCAGGCACCTCCTTGTGCACATGGTAGGACAGGTTCCGCATGATGCACACGCAGTTCTCCACTGACTGTAGGGAGAGGCCAGCGGCTGGGGCAGGGCCACTGGGTATGGGGACTGCTGCCACCCCCTCAATAGCCCTAGGCACACAGCAGGCCCTCAGCTGACATGCACGATGGTCCCAGAAGCGTGGGATGGGGCCCTCAGCGAGGGCCACACAGGCCCAAACCTCGCTGTGGAGGACCACGCCTACTTCACAGTGTGGCCACTGTGAGGTAGGCCATGTCCAGCGCCCACCCCCGACTGTGTTGCTCAAGGGCCTGTTCCTGCACTGCCCTCTCCCCCACCCTTGGTGGGAGGCTGTGGGACTGCCCCACCCTGCCTGGCCCACCTTGTTGTCTGTGTCCTTCCTGCTCACAGCCGACTGCAGGGCATGCAGGAGCGCGTCCACCAGCCCTTCGCACTCCCGGAGTCGCCGCCGGGCCTCGGCACCATCTGAGCTCACATTCCTGGGTGGCCAAGAGCAGGCCTGGTGACCCCGGGCCCCCATGGAAACCCCTAGCCTCGACTGCTTGTTTTCACCTCTGAATGGTCCCCACTGCCACCCTGGGGCACAGGGAACAGGGGGCCAGGGCCTAACTACCCCCCGGTCCCAGGAGGTAGACCCAAGCCTGGCAGCACCCTGAGGAAAAGGCGGCTCCCTGGCTCCCAGCTGGACTGGAAAGGGACAGAGATGGGCCCCAAGAGGCAATTCTGTGTCCCCCACCCCCATGCCAGCAATGGCTCTGGGCCCTCCTGTGCCCCGAGGTCAGGACCCCACAGGGCCGCAGGGGTATATCCTGAGCGACAGGCAGGCTGTGGGACCAGGGCTCTGCCTAAGAGGTCTCTGCAGGGTTCTCAGGGGCAGGGATCACAGGGAGGTGGGATGAGGCCTCAAGGCAGATAGACATGAGGGTCCCAGCTTCCCCCAGCTGTCACGGTGAGGGGTAAGGGGGCTGGGCACTGGGTAGGGCTGAGGCACCGCAGAGCGGGGAGACCTAGGGGGTGAGTACAGCCCCGCTAGGCTTTGCTCCACATCCAGAGACTCGTGCCATGGCTCTGAAGCCCAAGATCTGGGCGGCTTGCAGCCCTCCCCGCCACCTGGGACCAGAAGGATAGGACGGCAGGTGCAAGTGGTCAAGCACCCAGTCACCCCATGGGAGCAGCCTGGGCAGGAGCTGCCCGCACCTCAGGCAACCTGATGTGTTCTTGAAAACGGTTGTCCACTCAGCATCCCGTGGCTTGGAGTCCTCGTTGGGCTCGAGCTCCCAGCCTGAGTGGGGCACGATGACCTCATGGGTCAGTGTCTGCAGGCCATGGTCAATGATGACCATCTTCAGGGGCTCATAGGACGACAGGTTCCAGAGTGTGCCTGTGGACACGATCGGCCAACCATGCTGACCACAGGCATCCCTCCTCCCTCCCTACCCAGGTGGCTGTGCCCAGGACCCACCCCACCCTCCCTCGTGCCCCAGCTCACACAGAACGGCAGGAAGTGAAAAAAGCCAGGGGAGACTCTGGGGCTGTCCTGGCCTGGGTGAGATGTGTGGACAGCACCCGGCCACAGCTCCCAGCTGGGAGGGAGCCCCAGAGGAGGGGCACGGCAGGGCTGTCCCTTCCCCCATTCCTTGCTACATGGGTAGGTGAGGCCACGGGGAGACAGTCAGGTAGCTCAGCCTGTCCCTCAGGTCCCACAAGGTGCATGGCCCAGGGCAGCTGCTGTGGGGATGTGAGGCCATGCGGAGGGGCCTGCCTGAGGGCAGAGGGACTGGGGACCTGCCCTAATGCCTGGGCCTGACACCTGCCTGCCAGGCAAGGTGTCCCAGAGCAAGGTCACCCGACAACCTGGTGTTTCCCTGGCCACGAGCCCTGAGTGGCCTGGTGCCTCCCTGGCTCAGCCTTGCGCCCCTCTGTTTGCAGGGGTGGCCAGCACAGCTGGGCCCACTCACCAGTGACGAGTTCACGGACCTCACTGTCCCGGGCAGACCGCAGCAGGCGCACCAGGGCAGGCACGCCACCGCAGTCCCGGATGGCGGCCTTGTTGTCGGTGTCACGGCCGTAGGAGAGATTGCGCAGCGCCCCGCAGGCCCGGCGCCGCACCTCAGCCCGAGGGTGGTCCAGCAGTGCCACAAGCAGTGGCAGCCCCCGCAGCTGGCGCACGCGCCGCTTGACACCCTCGTTCTCAAAGCACAGGTGCTGCAGGTAAGCAGCTGCGTTGGCCTTCACGGGGTCCACGGGGTGCCGCAGCATGGCCAGCACCTCGGGAAGCTCAGGGTCCCGCCAGCGCGGCTCCTTGCGGGTGCTGTCCACTGAGGGCGAGCGACGGGCCAGCCGGTCCAGGCTGCCCAGACTGCCCCGTTCCGGCTGGGCCAGGGGCGCTGTCACTGCTGGAAATGCAGGCCGCTCGTCCAGCAGCTCGCCACCGTCATCTGCCACGTCCTCATGGGCCCTGTGCATGCAAGTGGGGTGCGTGGACATCCTCACAGCAGCTGCCAGCCTGCCTCTGAGCTGCCCACCACAGCCTCTCCAGGGGACTGTGAACTCACCCAGCAGGGCCGGGCTGCAAACATCTGCACTTCGGCCCCAAGGGAGGGAGCACCGAGAGTAACACCCCCGCCCAGCAAGAATGGACTCAGAGCCATCGACAGAGCCAAAGCCCAGCTGACAGCCGCCAGGGCTCACATCCCCCCAGGACAGGGAGCTCACTAACTCCTGTCAGTGTCCCCCACCCCGAGCCAAACATGTTCTGCAGAGCGTCCGTCTACAACTGGGGAGGGGCACCTCCCTTCCATAAAACCACCCCATCTTCCCACAAGGCCCATCTCCAGCTGGTGTCAGGATGTGGGGGAGTGGGCGGCTCTGGGACCATCCGAGAGGGGCATTCAGGTCGCCACCCCTCAGGGCACAGGACATCCTTGGCTCTCAGCCACTCTGTGGGCTGTGGTCATCAAACTCACTTCCCAGGGGAGGGACTGCTGCGGGAGCCCAGGGTCACACCATGGAATCCAGACCCAGGCTGTGGTCACATTCCCACTCTACAGATACAGAAACTGAGGGCAGAGGGGACAGAACCAGGGGCTGTGATGGAAAGGCCAGGGGCTACCATGCATGGAGGAAACTGATGTCCGGGGAGGGTCCGGGGCCTCTCGTGCTCAGGTCTTCACAGCCATCTGGCTGAAGCAAAGGCAGCAGGTGTCAGGCGCTGTCACCAGCTTCTCCCATGCCCTAGGCCCAAGGGAGGGCGCCAGCCTAACTTCTACTGTCTCGGGGCCTGCCCTGGCTGTTCTCCTGGACCAGAGCTGGGCCAATTCAAACTGAAGTGTACCTGACTAGCTAGACCCCTGCAGCTCGACTACCTGTGGGCTATCCTGCAGCTGGGGGCCGGAAGGCAGACTTTCCAGGAGGAGGCAGCCATGGGGACAGGGTGCTCACCTGGTGCGAAGGCCCCGCCCACACTCAGGCCTCCTCCGTGTGGCTGTGCCATAATCAGGCTCCAGCTCCGGGCCACCCTCATCATCGGCGGCCAGGCTGCGAGTGTCGTCCTCCAAGCCATATGGCTCTGCCTGGAAGCGCTCAGGCAGGGAGCGGCCACCCGGTGGCCCGGGCTCAGGGCCCACGGGGAAGGACTCACGGCGGCCCGGCAGTGTGAAGCAGCCATCAGCAGGGCCCGGGCCAAGGGGGCCGGTGCGTGGGGGCCGCACAACCAGCCCTCGAGACAGGCTGCCGTAGCTGGGGCCGTCCCGGGGATCAGGGCCATCAGGAAAGCCACCCCCGCTGCTGAGGTAGGCTCGGGAGAGTGTGGCTGCTGGGCCGCCACCACGCAGCAGGAAGTGCCGGTCCAGGGGGCCATCAGCAAAAGGGCCTAGCGGGGGGCCACCATCCAGCAGGGGGAGTCCATCTGGGCCAAGGGGCACCTGGCGTACCGTCCGCGTAGTCACCGTCTTGACCGTCTTGGTAACCTGGTGGACAGGGAGGGGGCAGGTCGGCTGGGCAGCCCGAGAGTCCTGCAAACTGCTGTGGTGGGGCCAGACAGGCCTCTAGGTGGCTGCTTATGTGCCCACTCTGCAGACGGAACCGTAGCGGCCGTCTGGCCACTCTCACATTGCCTGGGCCCAGCCATACCTTGGTCTCGGTGCGCCGGGTCGTGCCATCCTCGGATGTGACAATGGACACGTGAGAGGTGGGTGTGCCGGGGTCCTCCTCCACTGTCACTGTCTCTTCCAGCACCTCGGGTGCCTCTGGCATCGCGGCCAGCGAGGCCTGGCTGCCTGGGCTCTGTTCCTGGGGCAAGGGGCATTGTTGGCAGACAGGACCCACTGCCCATACATGCCTGGTACGCAGGGCCCCATGCAGGCCTCATCGTGTGCCTCCTCCCGGCCCCGCTCCCAGGCCCACTCACCCCAGGGCCTGTCCCCGCCTGAGCCAGGGAGGACAGTGACGTGTCCTTGCCTTCTGAACACCGAGGCGCTAACCCTGACCTGTGACCCCACCCCATGCCTCATCGGGCTGAGTTAGCAGGTAAGGCCACAGGTCGCAGGGGATGCAGTTTTCGGGGGGCCTCCTGACCTGTGAGGCCTGGCTGCCACCTGCTCCCCCAGGCCCAAGGAGGCTCCAGGTGGACCTGCAGGACACCCCCCCGAAGTCACCTGCCACCCGACAGGGCCCTATGGTGTCGGAGGTCTCCTCCCTGCCCCATCCCAGAAGCCCCAAGTGCAGAAGCCTTGGGGAGGGGCGTTTTTAGCACCGCTCGCTGACTCCTGTGGCCACGCACAGACTCCTGCCACCAAGGCCAGCCAGACGCCCTCAAAAGGCAGAAATATCTACTCCCAGAACGCCCTGTGCACCCAGAGCATCAAACTATCCTCACTCCCTCCTCCCTAGGCATTCTCAGGTATCAAGTGGGCAGGGCCTGGCCCTCCCTCAGGCCCCGCACTGACTGAGACCCTGGGTGTCGCACTGGACTTTAGAAATACGGTGGATTCGGGCCCAGGGCCACTCTTGCCACCATCCTGCAAGAGATGGCCACAGTGCAATTCTAAACGAGACTGCTCTGAGCACAGGCCCTTCGGAGGCCCACATGCCTACAGGCCAGACTTGACAGTGGGGAAACTGAGGCACAAAGAGGGCACACTGGCCCACATCAGAGCCAGGCCCGACCCCTTCTATGCTGAGTGGTGTGGGGACCAGAGACCCTCAGTCTGCCCCTGGGCCTCTGACCACACCGGTCCAGGCGCCAGGGCCACGCTGCACCAGCGTCTAGGATCAGCACCCAGCTAGGACAGAGGCTGAAACCCCAGCTGTGGGGGCAGGTCAGGGGGACGCATTCCCAGGCAGCCTGAGCCGGGTCAGCAGGAGGACAGGCCCCGCTCTGTGGCTCGGGCCCCAGGCCTTGCAGAGTAGGTCTCTTACCTGGGCCCCCTGGGGCCTGCACCTACTCCGAGCTCCACCTGGCTCCAGAGAGGGACTCTACCCATCCTGGGCCTGGGAGTTGAGCAAGGCAAGGTGGCCAGGGCTGCCCTCAGGACCTGCCCGCGAAGGTCGGGGTCCTATCCCGGAGGAATGCTTGACCCCTGATGCGTGCAGTGCAGGGGTCCAGGGAGGAGCTAGGACAGGTGCAGCCCTCAGGCTCTGCTGACATAGGAAAGAAGAGGCCACAAAACACACCTCCCGTCCCCTGCCGAAGCAGGACCTCAGAAGATGATAGATAATTTTATAGATGGGGAAACTGAGGCCTGACTCAGCTGAAAGGATTCACCCAGAATGTCACAATGCTAGAAGGGGTGTCTCAGGCACCGCAGGGAAGACAGTCTGGCCAGGGAGCCTCTGAGCGTCACTTAGCCCCTGTCCTGGGATGTGGGTGGTGGATCTTGCTGGGGCCTTGGCCAGGGAGAGGGGACCCTGTTGCCTGGGAAAGAGAAATAGACTGAGGCCCAGAGTGAGGACAGTGGCAGGCTGCCAGGCAGGGCAGGCTGGGCTCTTCTCCAAGGGCCCTGAGAAGCCAAGACTGCTCTGGAACAGGAGGCAGCACAGGTCAGCCTATCACTGCTGGGGCCTGGCTGCCCCATCCTACGTGGCCCCTACGGGGGACGAATTACATGTCAGGCCCCAAGCTCTCTCTGCAGGGCCCTGGGGCTCAAGCGCGGGGCCAGGCCCCAGCCATTCAGTGGTGGGGCGGGAGTTGGAAGAGGAGCAAGACCGAGGGGATATTGCCCAGGACACTGCCAGTGGGATGCAGCCCCTCAGATTTACATATATTTGCGTACATTAAACACTCAGAGGAGAGCCCCCTCCTCCCTAGCTAGGTGGTGGGGGTAAGGCGCAAAGAAGGCAAAAGATATCTGGGGACCTTGCTGCCACTCTGTGACCCAGCTTACCCCTCCTATCCCGGTGTGGTGAGGGTCTGACCGTGCAAGAGCCTGGTGGTCCGGGAGAGCCAGGGCCCCCCAGCAAGGCTGGCAGCAGGATCCCAAGGCCCCAAGAGTCTCTGCTGGCAAATGACCTCAGGGAGCTAAAAACAAACGATGACTTCACCCGGACAGGAGCGTGAGTCAGCCAGTGATCACAGGAAAGCCCGGTCCCCGTTACACAGCCCGGGCACACACGCGTACACTCGGACAGGGATCTGGACACACATGTGCACCTGACTTCCCAGACAGGAATGCGTGCATGTGCACATGTGTGCGAGCGCCCAGCCAGGCTCTCAGGCCCAGGCCCAGCGACCTGCGTGCTCTCCTGGCTGCTGTCAGACACACAGCACCTGCTGCTCCCGAAGGCACTGGTAAGCACACGTGGTCTCGTGTCTCCCACCCACCTGTCCAGACCTTCATCCACGCAAGGCCTCACACACTCTCAACACACATGGACAGGGGCCACCAACTCCCTCAGTCTCCCGCCCAGGTGTCCACTCTCGGGGTCTTAGAGCTGTTGGCAGATGGGGAAACTGAGGCCTAGGGTAGTGAGAGGCCCAAGGCCATCATGTGGCTCGGGCTATGGGATGGTGGGTCTTCAACAGAGGGGCTGGTCAGGGTACCTGGATCCCTGCCTGGCCCCAGTGCCCTATTCCATGGCACCATGACTCTTGTGTACCTGCCCAGGCTGGTCCACTCTCAGGGGCCCCTGGACCTGCAGCCACACACAGCTTCTACCCCAGATCCGACTCTGGGCTACTCCCCTCTGAACCCCGGACACAGGCACCATCCTGGACACTCCATCCCTAGCCCAACCCAACATGCTGTGTCCTGCCAATGTTCTCTCGTCACCCCCTCCCCAGCCTGGGCCCCATCCTTGCCCCTCTTGCAGGGACCACGCCCAGCCTCCCATCACTCATCTCTGCAGCCCAAAGCCCTCCCGTGGCTCTCCCATCTGTGATGCCTCAGGCCAGGCCCCGACAGGGGCTGCTGCCCAGGCCTGGGGCTTCCCATGAGGTCCCTTGGGCTTGTGAGAGGGGCTGGAATGACCAGAGAGGTGGACCCACGCACCCAGCACTGTTCTCAATAGGGTCCCCAGAGGCACAGGGCTGAGCACAGCGTGAGGGCTCTGTGCCCCATCACGCACCTGCGGTTCAGCCTCCTCGCAGGGAGATGGGAAGGACACAGGGTGCTGGGACGGTGGGACGTGCTGGGGAGCACTGGGGAATATCCACATACAGGTATACGGGGAGCAGAAACTCAAGATGCAGACCAACGCAGAGGGGCCCGTGACAGCGTCCAGGTGGGTGCGGGGATGGCGGAGGAAGAGGCAGTGGAAACAAGCCAAGCCCTAATTTGGGGGTGAAGGTGAAGCTGGGGTCTGGAGACGCCCATCTACCCACACTACCTGGACTTCACAGACAAGCACCCATGGTCTGTGTCCTGAAGAACACACTGCAAGGGTGGGCACCCCACTCCGCCCAAGGCCCTGCTGGCATACATGGGAGAGGCTAAAGTGAGACTGCACACCTGGCTCCCACATCCTGGGCCAGGCTCCTGGGGGCATGAGACGGCCACTGGATGAATGCAGGGGTGAGGCAGTGACAGTTCCACACCCCCCAGCATGGCCCTACCGGGTAGAGTCCGGGACAAGTCAGGCTGGCATCTCCCGCCAGGCAGTGAGCCTTGGCCACCACGAAACGCCCTCTCCCTTGGTGCCCATGGGCTCTGCCGAGCTCTCAGGACCAGGAGCTCACCTCTGCACAGCAGCAGCGCACCTGCCAGGCCATGGCCCTGGGCAGAGTGGCCAAAAGGCCACGCTGGGGAGCAAGCTGGGGTGGGGGAGGAGAGCAAGGCTGTCACTCACCTGGGCTGCCCCAAGCCCAGCCCTTGGATCATCCACCACACTGTGATTATGACTCCCCCCAACCGGCTCCTCCATCTCTGGGGCAGTGGCCAGGCCCTTGGGGGTCACACCAGAACTATAAAACAGGCAGGAACCTGCCTGCCCAAATAGACAGGTGTGTAGGAGACCTGCCTCCCACCACAGGGGGTCTGGGGTGGTCTCCCCCTTTGCTCCACCTCAGTTTCCCTGTTATCGAATCCGGCCCCCCTCTGAGCAGAGTGCAGGCTGCCCCTTGCCTTCTCGTCCCCCTTGGTTTGGGGAGGCAGAGGACCTGGGTTTTCTTTGGAAACCCCCTTCTGCATCTTCTACACGTGGGTAGGGCCAGCCTCCATCCCTCCCCTCACATGCGCAGAGAGGGCTTCCATTAAAGCTCTGGAAGCTCCTTCGAGTCCCCGCAGTCCACACAGGGGCGTCGAGGAAGCCCCCAGGGAGCAGGAGGCCTAGCGGGCTTCCCTCTGCAGACTCAGCCTCGCTCCTGCACAGAGAGAACTGTTCGGGAAGGCCTGCCCCGACCCCCCCACCTGTGCGGAGTGCTGGCGGGGATGCGCCCACCCGGGTCCCTGCCCGCTCCACACGCAGGGTCGCTCTGCTGGGGAAGACTCACGCCCAGCCCCCAGGACGTCTCCGGAGACCCAGCGGCCCCGCCCTGCGCGCCGGTGCACCCTGCCGCCTTTTGCACCCTGGGGGCAGCGCCTCACCCCGCCACCCCACCCGGCTGTGGCCTGCCACAGCCGGGCGGGAGGCAGACAATAGCCGCCTCGGGCCAGCGGCTCTGAAGAACAAAAGCGGGTCCCCCGGGGCCGGCCGGCGTCCTGCCCCTAGCTGCCCGGCTCGGGCCAGCACCCCCCCACCAGCCAAGTTCCCTCCAACCTGTCTGAGTTCGGCCGGCATTAGGCCGGGGCTCGGGGTGCGGGACGCGGGCCGGCGGCGGGACCGGGCTCAGCTCCGGCGCCTCGGCCGCTCGGGTTCGGCTCGGCGGACTCGCTCCCCGCGGGGCGGCCCTGGCGCGGTCGCGCCCAGCAGCCAATCTGCCCGGGCCGCGCCCAGACGGGCGGGCCGGGCGCCGGGTCCCGCCCCACGGTGTGGGCGGGGCTCTGCGGCGGGGCGGTGCCAGGGGCTCCCCCCAGCCCCCCGCCCTGGCTCTGGGCGCCTCATCCCTCCTGGCGGCGGGGGTGGCATTTTCCCAAGAGTGACCTTAGCCAAGTCCTCCTTCCGAGGCCTCACTTTGGGCCTGGTAAATGTGCACACACGCTCCTTCGCATGTAGAGTTGGGGAAACTGAGTTCCTGCAGGGCAGGGGCCAGTGTAGTGACTGACACAGAGCAAGGCCACCCTCACCAGCACAAAACGCTCTCGTCCTGGCTGCGACTCAGTTTAACCCTACTGTGAAAAGGAGCACAACCAGACAGGTGTGATGGCAATGTCGGTGCTGCAAGGTCCCACCTCGGACCCTGCCCAGCCCCCACCCAGAACAAGGCTCCAAGGAACTGTCCCCACACAGCTCAATGGGGACCTGGCAAACCACCCCGCTGGAGATTCGCTTTGTATCTTGAGTTCTCCCCATGGAGGCACAGAAACCCAGGGTGCCCCCCACTCCGCCCCCAGCCTGGAATGAATGTGCGGCCAGGAGCTGGGGTGTCTGGCTCTGTTGGGGGGCAATGGAAGGGGAAGGGGCAGGGCTGGGGCCACCTTCTTGGGTCATACCTTGTAGACTCAAACCAATGGCTCCAGCATCATGAACTAGGCAACAGTTTCTGAGATGAAAAGAGCTGGGACCAGGCTAGGAAGGCTCAGCAGGTATGGCAAGAGAAGGCGCCCCCTACCCACTTCTCCCCAGACCCCACTCAGAAACAGCCTCTCCTGGGGCCACAGGCTGCTTCCACGATGTGCCATGTACACAGGCCAGCATGCCAGAGACTCTGGGTGCCCACTGTGTGCCCCTGAGCCTCTGTTTCCCCACCTGCACAGGGGTGAATTGCCCTGACCACTGGCCTTGTGCATTTTCCATCCAGGGCAGCCCTGTGTGGAGCTGCACAGGGCAGTGCGGAGGAGGACCGGAACACTTCCCCGAGGGAAGGCGGCTCGGATCTTATGCTTAAGCTGGTTCTGTCTTCTCAATTTCACCAGCTGCTACTGCCTGGCCACGTACCCACCATGCCTGAGCCTGAGGCAAGTCCCTTGCTGGTGCCCCTCCCCCCGGATCGGGGTCAGCCCTGCTCCAGCTGGCAGCCCAGTGGGCACAGCAGCAGCACCCCTGCCCTGGCTCACCCACCCCAGCCCTGGCTCTGCGCCTGTGGCTCACAGGTAGGCCACCAGGCACTTCCAGCTGAGATCAATCTGGGAAGCAGGTCCGGCATGAGGCGGCTGGGCCTGGCCAACCCAACGCCATGGCCCCGCCCCCCAGCATCCCTGCCAGCCTGGACAGTTCAGTTGCAGCCCTAGGAATACATAAAACCAAGGGTGGAGGGGAAGCGGGGGACGGGCAGTGGCCAAGGTCTGGCAGTCCTCATCCTTGAGGTCCGGGCAGCTCCAGGCTGTGGGAAAATCTTTCCGCTAGGGTGCCAGCCAGGGTGCTGTTGTCCTCCCACACTGCCTGTTGGTGGGCTGGAAAACAGAGCCGGTTCCGGCCTGGGAACTGAGCACTCCAGTGCCTGAGGGGCAGCCTCGGGGTCACTGGCTGCCACTGTCCTGATGCGGTCCAACTGGGCTGTTCTGCTTCTCCCCTCAATTTGGGGGTGAAAACTTCACCCTTGGCAATGCCTGGAGTCTGGTAGCTGTGGGGGTGACCACAGCACCCAGGCCCACTGGAGGCATCTCAGTACCAGGAGCTTGGAAAGAGGGCTCCCCAATAGGTCTGGGGTCCTCTGAAGACATTAATTTGGCTTTGACTGTGTACCCATGCTGGCCTGTGCATTATACATGTATCTCATGACTGGACGGAGGAACCATCAAGCCCCCTTGGGATTCCATTTTCCTTTCTTCCCCAGAAGCCCCAGTAGGTCTTGCAATAAGCCAATGCATGCTGGCTTGTGGTCTACCAGGACCCCTTGATTGCTTCCCCACCTGGCTGTTTGCACCTCCACCCCAAGTCACTAGGCTGTTACCTGCAGGACCAGCTGTTGCCAGGCCATCGGCAGGGGCTGCCCACTGCCCACGCCACCACTGCCCACACCAGGCTGCTGGGCACGCTCCAGCTGCAGGGCAACATGGCGCCGCTCCTGCTCCAGTGCTCGTGTCAGCCGCTCAAAGCGGGCTTCCTGCTCCTTCACCGAAGCCAGGATGCTGGCAGCCGAGTGCATGTTGCAGTCCTCCATGACCAGGGCGCCTGCCAGCTGTGGGCAAAGCAGAGCAAGCTCAAGGCAGGGCAGGGCAGCGGCCGGGCAAGCCCATCGCAGGCCCCCTGCCCACCCCATGCACAGATCAGACAACTTACTCCCAGACCACAGCATCCAGCTCTCTGGAGGGAAGCCGCACTGATTAAGTTCTAAATTAAAAGCCATTAATCTGAGGCTGGCCGGAAGCTGCCAGCTCACTCCCTGTGGGTCCTGGGGCTCTGACCTGGCTCCTCCACCTCCTGCCAGGCCCAGGAGAACCACAGCACTGGGCATCTCAGAGCACCCTGGGAAGGGCAGGAAGAGCTAGTGTGATGAGTGCTCACTGCTGCTCTAGCCCTCTGCCACCCATAGCTTGTGCCAGATCATCCCAATCTCACGGGGACCCCCAGCCCCATCTCACAGAAGTGGATGCCAGGGCCCAGAAAGGGTAGGGGACTGTGCGTGGCCACACAGCCCATCCATGTGGCAGGGCCAGTGTGGGCAGCAAGCAGGGAATGAGAGGCAGCTCCACTGCTGCCAGGTGCCTGGGACATCCAGGCAGGGTCGAGGTGACCACAGTCTCCGGGCTCCCGGCAGCACTGGACAGGAGCGAGGGCAGGGTCTGCTCCATGGGGTGGGAGGACACCGAGGACAAGCATGGCTGAGGTTCTGGCTGGGGCTGCATGAAGTTAGAGACCTCAAGCCTGGAAGAGGCTGGTGTGTGATGCCTGATCCAGCAGAGGAGGGCAGGGCCCGAGCATCTGGGGCCCAGCGCTGGGGCAAGGTCAGGCTGGCTGGGCCCTGGCCCAGCACTGCCCCGGGAGGCCCCCAAGCCCCAGGGGAGCAGGTGGGCCAGGCGGGGGATTGGCAGCTGCAGTGACAAGCCACCGCTTTCCCTCCTGCTTGTTCCCTGGCTGTGCAGCCTGTTTATTTTTCATGGGCAAAAAGCAGCAGGACAAGTATGCAGAGCTCAGACCTAGGCTCCCAGCAGCAGGCGGGATGTGGGCCACACGGCCACACTGCCTGGAGCTCAGTGAGCATGGTCCAGTGCCTGGCGCTGCTCAGGGCCTCCTCCAGGCCAGTCCCCTCCAGTCCACCAAGGCCAACTGCATGGACCCCTCGCCCCTGCACCAACACAAGGGGCCAGCAGTGCTGTCCACTGGCCCAGAAGGAGGCAGCTGCCAAGACAGAGCCCTGGAGAGGAGAAGCCAGGCTGGGCTGAGCCATGCCAGCGCTGGCAGGGTCACAGACTCAGTCTGGGGGCATGGGTGCACCTCAGAGTCATGAAGGGGCACCATGGAGCCCGGCCCCACTGTGACAACTAGGGAAACTGAGGCCCAGCGAGGGCAAGAGGCCAGCATATGCCCCAAAGCTGCTCTCTGCTTTCCCTGCACCTTGTCACACAAATTAAACTGCCAACATGACCTTGCAGGGAAGCTGGTGGGGCAGAGGAGCTGTTAAGTCAGCCACAGCGGGAAGAACGAACCAAACCCCCAAGGGCAGGGGAGGCGCTCCGGGCATGAGGAGTGCATACTGGGTCCTCTGGCTACCAGGGCGTAAAGAGACAAACTGTAGGACCATGGTCACACCACGGTCACACAGCCCTCCTTGTACACACCCATTGCTGCCCACCCACGGGCCCCAGCCCCGGTGTAGACACTCGGCCTTGTGCGTGTATGGATTGGACCTGCTGGTGGGCAAGGCGGGGCTGTCCTCCCTCCCGGGGTGGCAGGAACCAGCTCACCAGAGCCCTCAGCCGAGTCCAGTATGCAGCATCTGTCTGTCTCAGCTGAACCTCAGAACTGAGGGCCAGAAGGGAATGAGACACTTTCCCTGGGTGGCAATGATCAGGACCACAGGGCAGCTGGTGGCCGTGTGGACATGAGGTGGCTTACCTCCCTCCCTGTGCAGAGACATGGGTTCCTGCCTGACCTCTGGCTTCACCTGCACTGTCCCCCCACCCCACCCCACCCCGCATCCAGCAGGACCAGGCCTGGGGACAGCTTCCCTGCCCTGAGCCCCTCCAGCACGCCCCAGCTCTGGGGTCCAGGGAAGGCCATCCTGAAGGGGACCCACTGGCTCTAGCTGGGGGCTGGCTGGGAGCCTGGAATTCTGAGGCCACATTGAGAAGGTGGCCAGGCCCACCCTACACTGACCTTTCCACTGCCTGATTCGGCTCAGCTGGGACAAAATAATTGTGTGTCTCCCAGGTGACATCCTGAAACACTGGCTAGCTCGAGGGCAGATCCCAGCAGCCACTCACGGAAGAGCCGCGTCTGCCCCAGCAGGAAGATGCCCTGAGCCCTGCAGACTGCAGCTCAGCCTCAATGGCCTGGAGAGCACCCCAAGGTGACATCTGGGCAGAGCAGGGAAAGCCCTAGCCCACTTCCCGACACAGCAGCCCCGGCACAGGAGCATGTGTTGATGCAGGTAACCCAGGCCAGAACCGCACAACAGCTTTGCAGATGGTAACTCAATACTAACACAAATACGTGGTGTCATGGAAGGCAAAATGTTCATGAATTTTTAAGATCCACCATGGGACTTCAAAGACATTTTTCCCAGCTGTCTATCCTGGGGGGTGGGGGGCACAGAACATGCTTCTGCCAAGGCCTAGCATAGCCTTGGGGCACACAGAAAAGTGCCCCGCTGTGAGGCCTAGGCGGGCCCTGGCTCTCCTCTCTGGACTCACCTGTCTGCCAGGGGGACCCCCCACGACCCTACTCAGAGTTGGCAACCAGTATCACACTGACTCAAGGAGGCTGCTGCTTACAAAACGCCTGCCCCAGGAGCTGACTCAGCAATAAGACAGACACGACACTGCACACCTCAAGAGTGATCAGACGCGAGGTCCATGGGACACCTCATGTGAAGGCCAAAAAATAGCAGCAGCCTGGAGAGGGGTTAGGAAGGTTGAGCCTAGGATTAAACCCTGGAAAAATAAACTGCAAAACAAAATGATAACCCAGACCCAGCAACAGTGGACAGTGGCCACTCACCCACTGCAGGCGGTGTCAGCCCAGAGCCTCTCCCAGGGTTTCCACACCCCGCTGGCAATGGGGGTGAGGGCAGAGAAGCAAGAGGCACAGAGGCCTCCAGGGGGAGAGTAAGCCACCATAGGGGTGGAGATGGAGAGACGGATGGGTAGGTGGATGGACAACAGATGGTAGATGGATGGAAAGGTAGGTAGGGGGATGGGGGATGGATAGACAGACGGGTGGCTGGATGGAAGGTAGATGGGGGATGGGAGATGGATGGGCAGATGGTAGATGGATGGAAGGGTAGGTGGGAGATGGTGAGGGGATGGTGGTCTGTGGTTAACAGGCGAGAGGATGGAAGGATGAAGGGAGGAGAATGGAGGCTGCACAGAAAGGGTCAGAGGTGAGTGAAGCATGAGTGTGGACAGAAGGGTGAGCCAGGGGTTATGAGAGGATGGGGGCAGCTGGAGGCTGGAGGATCGGGGTTACTGGAGGGTGAGAGGACGGGGGCGGCTGGAGGGTAGACAGACAGGTGGCTGAGGGTGGGTGGGGATAGCAGGGGGTGGTGGGCAGAAGGCCAGAGCTGGGCGGATGCAGGAGTGGATGAGGGGGAACAGAGTGGGCTGTGGGGCTGGGTGGGCACTTGGAGGAGGAAGCCCTGGCACCCTGGCCCTGGGGGCCAACTGTGATCAACACTTGTTCTGTTGGGAAAGTGAAGGCACAACTGGAGGAGCCTGCGGTGGAAGCTGAATGTTTCCCCCGAAATCAAACTGACATTTGACGTCATCTTGCTGACCCAGACATTCCTCCTCACGAGGAGTCCAGCCAGAGCCCTGCTCTGGAAAATCAAATTATGGGGCCTGAGTCCAATCTGGGTTCAGGAATTAGAGGAATTTCCTAAGGGTCAGGCCTGCGGGGGAGGGGCCCTGCTCCACCCAGCAGAGCACGGCCAGGCTGCCCCTGCCCCCGAAGGGACAGGGCAACTGGTGCCCATAAAATCTCCTCCTGCTGCCCACCCCACACTCCACCCATTCAGAAGGGCAAGCATGCCAGGAAGTGGTCCCGCAGGAGTTGAATCCAGGCCCATGGTGTCACAGCCCACTCTTGGCCTGCGGGGACAGTGTGGGAGCTGCCAGCACACAGAGCTTGCTCCCTACCCTGGAGGGCCAGGCCTTCGCCCTGTCGCCCTGCTGTGTTCAGATGCTGCCCAAAGCCTCAGGGACGGCTTCTGGCCAAGCCCACAGGGCTGGACACCATGCCGAGGCCAGGGATAGGGCCGGCATAGGGTCCTGGGGCTCACACAGGGTGGCGTCCACGGGTACCTGTGCCAGGCCACAGTCACTCACAGGCAGTGGCCAGCTTACAGTGCCTGGGCTGGGAACGGCTGTTCTCAGCCTTTAACAGTGGAAGGAACCACCAAGGAAAAAGGTGCTAGCATGACTCTGAGCACAAAACATTCCTCCACATCCAAAAGGAAGTGCCACATAAGACGGTCATGTTTTTGAACGAGCGCATTTGCAGCAACCCATGCAGTGAGCGTTTTGATAGAATGACGGGCGCCAGCGTCACCTCTGGACTGTGACTTCAACACAGTGGAGGCTGGTGCAGGGTGCATGGAGCCCATCACATGAGTCTCTTTAGTTTCGTGTGTTTGGGATTTTCCATAACAGAAGAAGAAACCACAAAGAGAACCAAAAGACAATCAGCATGTTGGGATCAAACATTCGTAACGTCCAACAATAAAGTGACGTGCTCAACCTACAGGGTGCTCCTATAAGTCACTAAGAGAAAACCAGAACCCCAGCTGGAAGTAGGTGAAAAGACATAACCAGGAGATGCGGGAGGCGTGGAAGGGCTGGTGCGCACGCTTGCGCACCTGCAGGAAAATGACTGGAAGGACCCGCACCTGGAGGTCCCAGGGGGGGGGGGGCGGCGGCGGGGGGCCTAGTACTGGGAGGAGCGTGTGCCACTGGTGTGATCAGAACTTGGGTAAGAAAGGGAAAAAGCTGACACCTGCCCCACCCGGCGGGCAAGCAAGCACGCCTGGAGGCCAGGGAATGAAGCCAGCTGGGGCCAGGGCTGTGCCCACCCGCCCGCCAACCAGGGGAGGCAGTGAGATCTTCAGGCAGCCAGGAGAGCCGTAATCAGATTCAGCCTGGAAATTAGATTTCCCCCAGTAGACGAGACACCACGGTGGGGGGTGGGGCAGAGATGGCCGCTCAGTGATCACCTCCTGCCCCCCAGCATATCCACACAGTCACCCATGGCACCCAACTCCCATGTGCAAGGAGAACACTCTGGGGGTGCGTCTTCCCATGGGGCTCTGGCCCTTGCACTAATGGGGTGCCTGGGCCAAGGGCAGCCAGGACCGAGGCAGCACTGGTCAGCCCCCGGGGACCTGGGACTGTGGGGGCCTGACGCAACAGGCCAGGGTCAGGTCAAGGCTCCGGGCGCTGGGAGCTGGGCAGCCTGTGGTCTGGGCCAGCTCAGGCCCCGCACTCAGGAACCTCAGAGGACGAGAAGCCTGGTGACTGCAGGTGGGATGTGGTGGGTGGGCAGGCAAGCAGGTGAGTGCCCCAGCAGCTGTCCCTGCCTGTGGGAGGCCGGAGCCACAGAGAACTGCTGCTGGAGCCCCCGAAAGGATCTGGGCCTGAGATTCCCTATGAAACAGGTCAGACTCCTATTCCCCCACGCCAGCTGTGGCACCCTTCGAAACCCTCTGTGAGGACACTGGAGATAGGGTGGACAGGAGTCCCTGGGGCCCTGGGCTGGGATTGAGGGCACCCTGTCAATGCCCTCGGCGGTGGCTGGAAGTGACACCTGCAGGCTCCGAGGGTGGGGGTGCAGGTGGTGAGGACCCACCTTCTCTGAGGCACCCCCAGGGGCTGGGAAGCTCCAGGCAGGGAGGGCCATGGGGGCTGCGAGGGCAGCATCCTCTCCCTTGCAGGCTCAGCCCAGCCACTGCACCCCCAAGCAGGAGCATGACACATGTAAGCATGGGGGGCCCACGGAGGGGAGGGTGTGGGTGGTGGTGGCCAGACCGATGCCTCCATCACCCCCCAGACAAGCACCAGCCTGCAAGGCACCTATATGGCTGACCCACTGCCTCGGGGAGAACAGGAGCAATGGAGGTGTGGTCTGCCGGGTCCCAGGCCTGGAGCCCAGCTCCCAGCCCTCACTGTGGGTGGGCAGGGACCAGAGCATTCCTGAGGAGGGTCTGAGGCTCCTGGCCAGGCTAGGACCAGAGGTGGACAGGCCCAAGGCATGGGTGCCCTGCCCCTACCAACGCCCCAACAGCCCTACCAAGGGCCTCAGGATCAGCTGTCCAGCAAGGCCGAGGGGCCACAGCTGGGCAGGCGCAGCAGTAGCTACGCTGGCCACTGGCCTGTGCACACGGTGCCCTAGCCTGGAATGTCCTTTCCCCTGCAGACGGTGGGGTGGACCCCCTCTTCCCAGCCCCTGCATCACCATGGCAACACCCAGGCTTATCCAGAAGGACAGAGATTCTTTGTGGTGACACAAAGCCCCTTTGAGGAGTGGTGGGAGTGCAGCCCCTGGGAGCCTGTGGCCAAAGAACCTCTGGGGGTGAGGGAGGGCCCCCAGCCCAGCCCCCTCCTGGTTGCAGAGACAAGGACGCCAGCGCAGGAGAGGATGGTGGTTTGGGGCCGGGACCCAGCACTGCCCACTCCAGCTGCCTACGGAAGGGTCCCAGGAGTGGCTCTCGGCAAGGGCTGGGGGACTTCCCACGTTCTCCCGTCATTCTGACAAGGAACGTGCTCTGCGTAGAGAAGTGGAAAACAATGTTGGCAGCAGGGGACTCTGGCCTGATGGGAAACACCCGGGACGCCTACAGGGACAGTGCCCAGCAGGAACTGGGGCAGACAGCCCTCAGTGGGCGGGCAGGCAGGGCTGTGGGTAGATGGCAGGAGGTCTGGCGAGGGGACTGGCCCCAGCATCTGTACCCGCCCCCCACCCCTGGCTTACTGTCCCCTTGCTCCTCTGGCCTCCTGCAGCAGGTGACCCCCTGCCTGCCCAGCTGAGCAGGCTGGGGCAGCCTTGCTGCAGCCACATGCCCAGGACAGGCCTGGACAACAGGGAACCTCACTACAGACTAGCTTGTTCCAGGGCTGGGGAAACGGACCCTGAGGACAACATGGGTCCAGGCATGCTGACAGGGACCTGGTGCAGACGCCTCCCAGCACAGCTGCATCCATGTTCCAGTCCCACAGCAGGGAGGCAGAGCACCAGGCCACATTCCAGCAGCCCCAGCCCTGGAGTCCCACCCTGCCTTGGCCTGAGGGTCCCTGCCCACCCCGACTGCTGCTGACCAGGCACTTGGCAGTACCCCTGCCTGCTGGGCGCCCGGCCCAGGAAGCCCTCCCCAAGCGACCTTGGTCTGACCCACAGCAGCTTTGCTAACTAAGCCCCTGGGGTGGGGGGGACACCAGCCTCTGTAGCAGCATGAGGAGGTGCTGGCCCCGGGAGAGATCCATCCTTTTGTGGGCAAATCCACACAGGTACCAGGGCGTGGGGCCAGGGGCCACCCCTGACATGGCAATGCCGAGTCAGCAAGCACCTCCTACAACCCCCCCAGACATCCCTGCCTCACCCCTCCTGTCTCTTGTCTCTCGGCATTCTCGTGTTCTGCTGACGCCTGCGGGTGCGGGTTGGAGGTGGGAACCCTCCAGCGGCCATGGCAGAGGCAGGGTGGCCAACGGGGACACTGCTGCGGTAGATGGGCCACCTGGTCCAGGATAGCGTGGATGCGAGCGCAGGTGAAAGGCCAGCCTACCGGCTGCAGGGGTGTGGCCAGGCAGCTGGAAGGAAGGAGCCCGGACCCCACATGTGAGGGTCTGGGTGGGACTCTGTTAGGCCTGAGAGGCCGAGGGGGCCAGACAGTGAGGCTCTGGGAGAGAGGGGCCCAGGCTGGGGAGGGAATGACAGGCAGCAGGGAGACAATGAGACGGGTGCAAACCCAGCCTCCATGGAGGCCTCCTCCAACCTCCTGGACAGGGAAATGGCTTCACTTTCCCAGCCATCATCCATGCATTGGAAGGGACAGAAGCCAGGACACAGCACTGAGAGGTGAGCCCCAGCAAGAGCAGAGTTCCCGCCTACCACGACGTCCTGTCCGCCTAGAAGTCCCAAGACCCAAGGGGAAGGTGCGCCTCACCGCGCCCTTCTCCCAGCCTAGCGCGTCACAGGCGGGGCCTTTGCAACTCGCCCTTGAGCCAGCCGGGAACTGGAGCCCACTCTGTCCCCACACACCTGTTGTGGGCAGGGAGGCTCCAGATGCCCTCCCATCTGCCCTTGTCCCAGAGTCCTGTGTGGACTCTGGCCAACTCTGGCTGTGTCAAGGGCTCCAGGGACAGCCCTTCCCTCCCACAACCAGAGCTGGACCTGGCCTTGCTGCTCCCCACCTCTCTCTGCCTGGGAGCCAGATCAGCCTGGAGCACGTGAGACATAGGCCTGACACCACCACCCTTCAGCAAAAGAGCACAGTCCTGCCTCTTACATGCTCAGCCAGCATGGGTCCCGGGGATGGTTAGCGTCCTAGGCCAACCTGTTACTGTCCTGAACACTGGGCAGGGCTGAGACCTTGGAGCCTGTCCCTAACGCTGCAGTTTGCAAGGGAGCTCTGCTTCTGATCCCCATTCGAGGTCCCTCTGAGACCGGTGGGAGTGGCTGGGCCCATGGACCCCAGCTTACGCAGAGCCGCCTGTAGGAAGGAGCAGGCCGCGCAGCACCCCAGTGGCCTTCCCGTGCAGGAGGACTCAGGAAGCTGCCTCTCACCGAGTCACAGTTAGTACATTTATTAGCATGGACACTACGGAATAGCCGGTAAGTGCCCTCAGAGATCAAAGACGGTATTCAACTGAACTGGGAACAGACCGTCATGAAAAGGAGCCGCCACAAACAATGAGGATCCCATGGAGACTGAAACGAAAACCAGGTAAAGGCAATAAACAGAAGTCAGGGCACTGCGGAGACCCCGCAGAATATGAGGTGGGAGGAGACACATCCAAGATGGTCCTTCCAAACCCAGCAGAAAATGAGGAAGATGAGAAAAGAAGACAGACAGGAGCCCTGACAGACAGAGCCCAGGGGCCGAACTTGACATAATGGGAATTCCCAGAGGAAGAATGACAAAGCTCCTCCAACCACAGAAAACAGGGCATGGTTGGAAACGACCCTCCACGGGAAAGCCTCCAGCAGGGCTGCTGATGCCAGGGCTGGAATCTGAGTTAGGCGTGAGCTATCTGTCCCGAAAAGCAGCTCAGGGAACCGTGGACCTGTCTATCTCTGGCACTTTGCAATTTAGTTCCATCGAACAATCTCTCCTCTGGCTTCCCAAATGCGCTGTGTCCACGTTAGGGTACAGACAGGAGGCCTGCCCAGCCCCGACCTGCTGGCTGCACTGAAGTCCAGGTCATTCCCTCCACCAGGTGGACAAACCCCTGCAGGGCCACCGTCCTTCTGCAAGTGGTAGCTCCAGCACGCCGCTGCTCACCGCCTGGCTGCCTTCTCCTGTAGCTCAGACGCTCCTTTATGATAAGGAAGAGCTGACAGCTTTGGTTTTTTTTTTTTGAGACAGAGTCTCACTCTGTTGCCCGGGCTAGAGTGAGTGCCGCGGCATCAGCCTAGCTCACAGAAACCTCACACTCCTGGGCTCAAGCGATCCTTCTGTCTCAGCCTCCCGAGTAGCTGGGACTACAGGCATGCGCCACCACGCCTGGCTAATTTTTTTTTTCTATATATATTTTTAGTTGAGCAGATAATTTCTTTCTATTTTTGGTAGAGCCGGGGTCTCGCTCTTGCTCAGGCTGGTCTCGAACTCCTGAGCTCAAACGATCCGCCCGCCTCGGCCTCCCAGAATGCTAGGATTACAGGCGTGAGCCACCACGCCCAGCCAAGAGCTGACGGCTTTGTAAAAACAAACACCTCTTCTGGCTCCTTGAGATCTTTAAAAAAGTTAACCTCACTGTGAATTCCTTAAGGAAACCTCATGGTGAAGTTTCTCGATTTTCAGAGCCATGGTTCTGCCATTCACATGGTCGATGGCTTTCCCTTGGAGGCAGTGAGCTCATCTCACCTGGAGCCCTGGGCTACCCAGAGACGCAATGTCGCTTTAAGAACCAATGAGGAGAGAAACTCACGAGTCTGACAGGCCTGGGTTACCCGAAGGATACCGTGTGCGTGTGCTGCGGGGATTCAAACCTGGGGGCTGTCACCACCACGAGCTTGCGAGAAGTCCAAGAAGTCCGCAGACCAGGCACGAAGGCAACGCCCCTCAAAGGAATGGCAGCTGCGATGTGTGGAATTGATTTTCCCAGCAAGGGCCTGCAGTTCTGAATGTATGAAGACAGCTCCAGCTGTCTGTAGCTGTCCTCTGTCAACTATCTGTGGGGAGCATTTTACTGTCTCTGGAAATCCGTGGATCTGGGGACTGATGACTCCAATAGATTAGATGTGAATCGAAGAAGCACAAAAAAGTCCAACCAAGCCAAACAATGACCACACAACAAAACAAAACAAAAACCCATACGTTTTAGTATTCCTTTTCCTTATATAATATTTTAATATAAAAAGATTGTAACAGAATATTGTGAGCAATTATGCACCAACAAATTAGATAACCTAGATGAAATGGTTAGTTCCTAGAAACACACAACCTACCAAGACTGAATCATAAAGTAATAGAAAAAAATTGAACAGATCTACAACTAGTAAGAAGATTGAATCGGTAATCAAAAACCTCACAGCAAAGAAAAGCCCAGGACCAAATGGTTTCACTGGTGAATTCTACCAAACATTCAAAGAAGAATTAGCACCAATCTTCCTCAAGCTTTTCCTAAAAACTAGAAAAAGGGAACACTTCCCAACTCTTCGTATGAGGCTCAACTTACCCCAATACCAGAGCAAGACAAAGGTACTGCAAGAAAACAAAACTAAAGACCAATAACCCTTGTGAATACTGAAGCAAAAATCCTCAACAAAACACTTGTAAACTGAATTCAGCAGCACAAAAAAGGATTATAAACCCTAACCAAGCAAGATTTACTGCTGGAATGCAAGGATGGTTCGATATGCAAAAATAAATCAACGTAATATGCCACAATAACAGAACTAAGGAGGAAAAAAAATCATGTCAACAGATGCAGAAAAAACATTTGACAGAATTCAACACCCTTTCATGATAAAAACACTCAAACCAGGAAGAGAAGCTGACTTTCTCAACATGATGAAAGCCATATATGAAAAGCCCACAGCTAACATCATACTCAATGGTGAAAGACTGAAAGCTTTTCTCCTAAGATTGAGAACAATACGTCTACTTTCACCCCTTCCATTCAGCATAGTACTAAAAGCTTTATCCAGAGCAATTAGGCAAGAAAAAGACAAAAAAAAAAAAGGGTTGGGGATGGTAGCTCACACCTGTAATCCTAGCACTCTGGGAGGCTGAGGCAGGAGGATTGCTTGAGGGCAGGAGTTTAAGACCAGCCTGAGCTAGACCCCGTCTCTACAAAAAAACAGAAAAATTAGCCGGATGTGGTGGCACCTGTAGTCCCAGCTACTCGGGAGGCTAAGGCAGGAGGATCGCTTGAGCCCAGGAGTTTGAGGTTGCTATGAGCTGGGCTGACACCATGGCGCTCTAGCTGGGGCAACACAGTGAGACTCTGTCTTAAAAAAAAAAAAAAAAAAAAAATACATAGCACTAAGCCTAAAAAAGGGTAAGATTTATACACCGAAAACTACAAAATGTTATAATTAAAGAAGACCTAAATAATGGAAAGACAGCCCATGTTCATGGACTAGAAGATTTACTACTGTTACAATGACAATATTACCCAAAGTTATCTACAAATTAAGTGCAATTCCCATCAAAATCCCAATGATGTTTTTTGCAGAAATAGAAAAATCTATCATAAGATTCATATTGATCTTGAAGGGGCCCAAAGAGCTAAAACAATCTTGAAAAAGAAAAATGTTGGAGGACTTACATTTCCTGATTTCAAAACTTACTACAAAGCTACAATAATCAAAACAGTGTGGTCACAGGAAAAAGACACATAGACCAGAGGAATAGAACACAGAGCCTAGAAATAAACTCTCACGTATATGATCAAACGACCTTCAACAAGGGCACCAAGACCATTCAATAGGGAAAGGATAGTCTTTTCAACCAATGATGGTGGAACTGGATATCTGCATGCAAAAGAATGACATCAGATGTTTGTCTTATACCATATACAAAAATTTATTCAAAGTGGATCAAAGACCTAAACATATACCTAAAACGATAAAACTCTCAGAAAAAAATACAAGGGAAAAATCTTCATGACACTGGATTTGACAATGATATCTTGCATAAACACGAAAAGCATGAGTAACACTTAGCCAGGTGTGGTGGTGTGCACCTATAATCCCAGCTACTTGGGAGGCTGAGGTGGGAAAGTCGCCTGAGCCCAGGAGTTGAGCCTTACGAGGCTGCAGTGAGCTATGATGACACCACTGCACTTCAGCCTGGGTGACAGAGTGGGACCCCCACCTCTAAGAAAATAAAAAAATAAAAAGCACAGGCAATAGAAGTAAAAATAAACTGAACTACATCAAAATTAAAAACATTCATCAAAGGACACAATCAGTAGAATAGAGTGAAAAGACAATGCACAGAAAGGGAGAAAAGATTTGCAAATCATATATCTGATAAAAGATTCATATACAGAATATGTAAAACTCCTAAAACTCAACAACAACCCAAAAAAAAACCAACTTAAAAATGGGCAAAGGAGTTGAAAAAACATTTCCCCAAAAAAGATATACAAATGGCCAACAAGCACACGAAAAGATGGTCAACATTTCTAATCATTAGGGAAGTGCAAATTAAAGCCACAATGGAATATTACCTTACACCCATTAGGATGGCTATTCTAAAAAAAAAAAAGTGTTGGCAAGGATACAGACAAATTGGAACCCCTCGTACACCATTGGTGGGAATGTACTATGGTGCAGCTATCATGGAAATCAGTATGGCAGCTCCACAAAAAATTAAAAATTACCAGATAGTCTAGCAATCCAAAAATTCTGGGTATGTATCCAAAAATTGAAATCAGGGTCTCAAAGAGATATTTGTACAACCATGTTCACAGCAGCACTATTCACAATAGCCAAAAAAGGAAAGTAACCTAAGTGTCCGTCAGTGGAGGAATGGATAAACAAAATGTGATACAGACAAAAATGGAATATTATTCAGCCTTACAAAGGAAGGAAATTCTGACACATGCTGCCACAGCATGGCTGAATCTTAAGGACATTAGCTAAGTGTGAGGTGCTGTGGCACAAAAACACAAATAATGTGAGATTCCATTTATATAAGGCATCTAGGCCAGGCGCAGTGGCTCACACCTGTAATCCCAGCACTCTGGGAAGCCAAGGAGG
>NW_012150352.1:1157710-1178150 GCF_000956105.1 Propithecus coquereli | reverse complement strand
AATTTTATGTTATGTATATTCTACCAAAATTAAAAATTAAAATTAAAGAGGAGGCCCCCCATGTAATATGTTAGAAATTGCACAGTACCCTTTAATTTTTTTTTTCTTTTTTTATTTGTAAAGACAGAGGTCATCCAGACTGGTCTCAAACTCCTGACCTCAAGCAATTCTCCCAGCTTAGCCTCTCACAGTGCTCCAAAGTGCTGGGACTATGGTTGTGAACCACTGTGCTCTGCCATAAATTATATAGCACCATTTTAAATAAATAGTAGATCAAAGATAAAAATTTAAGAATACAGAGTTAGCTATTTAGAAATAGTGAAAAAATATACTATCATATTATATATAAATATGCACAGGTTATAGCCAAAGTTGTACTCAGAGGTAAATTCATAGCCTTAAAGTCCCCAAACCACAATTCCCATTGAAATGATCAACAAAATATGGAAATTAAGGGACAAAATTTGCACCTATCACTGACTACCTTCCACGTGCTAGAAACACAGGAATTTTTAATAGATATTGTTCAGAGGGGCCAGAACTAAAAGACGATAAAGAAAATTAACTTGTAAGCCCAGGATCACACTGTGAAGTTCCCTATGGTGTAGTCCACCAGCTCTCAGGCCTCTGACTGGGTAAGGAAGATTTATAGAAATCTAAACCTTCCCCTGCTGTCACATCTGGAACTGAAGGTTGGAGTAGGGGAGAAAGAGACCATGTGGGCTTCTGCTGGGTTACAGGTCAGGGCTGGGTGGCAGTCACCACAGCATTTCACACATGTCAGATGCTCGAGCTGTTTCTGCTGCACAAAGGAGGAAAGGACAAACAGCCAGAGAACAGTGCCTGGGCCAGCAAAGCACTGCAGCTCCTATGCCTGGGCCAGCCCCGGAATCAGAGCTTGCATCCTACACTAAAGCCAGCTGTTTCGAGAAACTGAAAAAGTGTCAGGAGAAGGACTGCCTCAGGGCTCCAGAAGGTTCAGGAGGTGCTGCCTTGGTAAGGGCACCTCACTTCCACTTCTACTAATAGAATGACCAGGGGGTGGGCCACCCAGGAAGTCTGCAGAGTCCAAGGGAGATGCAGACAAAGAGTGAGGATGGTGGTGTCCCAGGGACTGGGGAGTCTCAAAGGGAGGGTGGGTAGAGCCAGATAAATATCTGATGAAGGAAAAGGAAAGGCCCAGTGCAGGAGCTGCTCTGGCCCTGGCAGAAGCAGCCTCACAAGCTGCAAGGGAGGGGACAGGGGACACTGCTCCACCCCCACCCAGTCCCCTAACTCCACCCAAACCTACTGTCCTCAGACCTAGGGTCTGGCCGAGGTTCACGCTTCCTGCCCTACTAAGGCGATAGTGGCTCTGGGAGGTTGTCACCATTGGTGGAGGTGCAGAGGCTCTGAGTGATCAGAGCAGGACAGGTGGGGTCAGGGTTTGGGACAAGTCACCAAGAGCAAGGGGACCATGCCAGCCTATGCACTGGACCTGAAGGCTCACGGCTCAGGGCACAAGGCTGTCTGCCTGGGTCACAGAGTCACAGATGGCCTCCTTCCTTGCACCACACCCTGGGGACCACCCATGCCCACCCCCAGAAACACTGAGCTTCCGGAAGACCCTGGCTCTGTAAAGACAGAAGTGTGTGAGCACAAAGGCTTAATTTCAAATTAACCGCTGCCTCTGTTTCACAGGTTTGGCAAATAAATGTCTGGAATTATTTCTTCAAACACAAATACTGAATTAGTCTTGTCACCAACAATAGCTCCCTGCAAATGCCAGAGAAATGTCACCTAGAAGACTGGAAAGGGGAAGTATGCTTACCTGGGGCTGGGCTCGCTGAGCCTCAGTTTCCCCAGTGTAAGACACTCCCGCACGCTCTGAGGCCCGAGAGGAAGATGGTCTTGGTCTTGGTCTTGGTCTCACCCAAGTCCCTAGCCCCAGCCAGGTCTGGGGCTGTGGTGGGCAGGGAAGCCCCAACTGAGAGGAGGTGGGCCCACAGTGGGTCCTGGCCATGAACCTGTCCTTTCAAGGCTCTGGGTTGACAGGTTGTCACCTTCCTGGGAGGCAATGAGCCCCCAAACTCCCTGGGCAGGAGGGTCTGTGCCCATTGACTGGGAGGCTCAAGAACCCCAGGGTCCACAGCCCGCCCGCGCCAGTGATGCCAGTTCTCCTCAGAAGGTGCTGTGTGTGGCCGGGGTGCTTAGAACACACGGGAGCTTCCTTCTCCTTCCCCTTCCTGCCCCCCATCACCTCCACCTCCTCTCCCGCGACTCCTCCTTGTACCCTTGATCCCTCCTGCATCCGGCCCTCCCCCGTATCCATCTCCCTGTCACCTTCCTGTCCCTATACCCCTGCCCCTCCTTCCTCTTGCACCCAAATCCTCCCTACTCCTGCTCCCCACCCCTGTGCCAGGTCTTCTAGACAGCCCCAGAGCCCCACACTCGCCCATGGTGAGCAGACTGGGAGGCCCATGGCACGTTCCAAGGGGCACAGCTGACCCCTCAGCAGAGCCCTGGAGCCTCTGAGTGAGCAGCCGCGGTGTCTACAGACGTGTGCACAGGAAGCTCAGCTCTCGGCTGCCCCTCTCACTTCCAGGGCACCTCTCTGCCCCTTGCTGCAGGTCCTCGTGCCTCACCCGGGAGGTGATCATCTGTGGGGGGACTGGCACCGCCGGGCCTCCCACCCTCACGGGGACCAGGGTTGGGGTGAGGAAGTACACATCGTGGGGCAGAGGCTGAGGGGGAAGCCCCAGCACGAGCTGTGCATGGCACCCACAGCAGGCTCAGTGGGGACCAGCCGAGGTCCCTTAGCACAAAACCATGAGTGGTGTCTGTCACCTCACACATGCCTGCTGGGGGGTCTGGGCTCCCTGGGCTGTCTGCTTTCCCAGTGGGGGTCTATCCTCTGGGCAGGTCCCTGGGTGGGCTCTGTCTGTGGAAGGTGGGCCTGGCTGTCTCTGGGGAGTAGGGCTGCAGGGGGCCGCCTTGGGGTGCTCCCGCAGGCTCACTGGTGTCTGATCACCCCACTAAGGGTCTGCCCCAGCACCCCCCCCAGGACCTCAAGGCTAAGCCCAAAGCGTTCAAAGACAGAAAAGCAGGCTCTGGGCCCACAATGGGATATGTTTTGACGTGCCTGGGGGAAGAGCAAGGCCTGGGGGTCAGGAGCCAGGTGGCTCAGAGGAGAGGCTGCGGGTGGAAGGGAAGGTGCCCACCTTGCTTTTGCGACAACAGGAGAGGTGACAGCAATGCCAGGTGTTGCCAGGATCACAGGGCACATCACACTTAAACAACCACACCTGGGGATGGCGGTCAGCTGTGCTGGCTGTGGATGTGTGCGAGACAGGTAGTTCTCGTTTCTCCTCCTTTTCTGCATTCAGTCAAACCTTCTCTTTTATTTTCTATAAACAAGCACATATTGCTTTCTTATTAAGAAATAAAGGCAAAACTGGGAGACATGGCACCACAGTCACCTGGCCTCTGCTGCTCAGGCACTCAGCCTCTTGGGCACACCTGGAAAGCCCAGGGGAGCAGGAGGCACGTCCCTGGCATCATGAGACTGTGGCCTTGACTCCAGGCCTGGGGCAGGCAGTGGGTCCTCTGAGAAGGCAGACGCTGCTTTGTGAAGAGTGGGCCCCTACAGGCTGAGACCCCTCCACCTATGCCATCCCTGACGCCGCAGTGGCCCAGACCTCAGTTTCCCCACCCATATGCTCCATGCTGTGGCCAGATCTGGACCTGTCTGAAGGTCCGGGAGGCCCCGGGAGGCCCAGCACCTCCCTCCAGGGCGTGCAGGAAGGCCCCAGGAGGACAGGGTTGGCAGCCATCTCTGCAGCCCCATTATCTTGCAAAATGCAGAGGGCAGCAAGTACATTCAGATGTGTGAATGGCCTAATTAGAATTTCAGTGAGAGTGAAAATATTTTGAAAAGAAAAAGTTTAACTAAAGGCATATTCCAAATACCAAACTCACCAACACTGAACCCAGCAAGACAGGATAGGGGGTGGGAGGTGGGCACCAGGTGAAGGCCTCATCCTCCCCAGCTCCCATGTCCCCACAGCCCCCCCACTACAGGAGAGAAGCCTCAGCCTCAGACTCCCCAATTCCGAGCTTCAGTGAGGTACTCCTGCAGGGCTGTCCCCACAGCACAGGACTCCCTGAGGGTCAGGCTGGAATGGAGGTGCCCAGGCCTAGGGGAAGGGCAGCCCTGCAGCCACCCTGAGTCCAAGGAGGCTTGTGAACAGCCAGGGGCTGAGGGCAGTTGAGGAGCACTGGGGGCCCAGGGAGAGGCCAGAGAGGGGATCCCAGGGCCTGGGGGTGCTCTGGGGAGTTGAGCGATGAGGCTGGGGCCCAGCCTGGCGAGACAGGGATGGGGATGCACCAAACAGCCTCCCCAAAGTGGTGTGTGGAGACTGCCTGGGAAAGCCCTCACCTGGTGGCCTTGGTGACACAGGCCTCCCCCGGCTGACCCTGTAGCACGGACCATACCACTAGCCACGAGTCACTCTAGGTAGGATATGCACGGCAAGGGCAGCTGGCCAGCCCACACCAGGCTCCTGACCACGAGGGCAAGGGCTTGCATGGCAGCCAGATCAGTAGACCACCGCCTCCCACCAGCCCCCAAGGCTGGGACACCAACAGGACATGTGTGAGCCCCTGGTCTGGCAGCGCCTCTGCCTTGGGTCATGAGAATGCCAAAGCCCATGACCCTCGAGGACAAGGCAAGTTCACCCACGTCAGCATGACAGAGCTGCTTGGGCGAGGGCCACCCGTGTGAAAAGTGCACACAAGCCAACATCAACGCGAGGAGACATGTCCCTCCCTGCAGGGTGGCTTGGGCCCAGCAACGTCCCCAGCCTTGGTCAGCATCTGGCAGGCAAAGGCCAGATGCCAGCAGAGAGGCACCACACCCCCAGAGGAAGGGCCAACCTGAGCCACGCAGGGCCAACTCGCGGGGAGTGCCACAGAGGTGCCAGGGAGGAAGTGACAGAGCAATCCAGCATGCTCCCGTGGGAACACACGCACAGGACAACCGGGCTTCAGAAAACAAAGTCTGGTGGTGAGGGGGCCCCCAACCTCATCTTTTTCACTCGGGTGACACAAACCTGAGGACATGAGGGTGTCATGACATTTCCAACTTCCAGTTACAAAGATACGAGTCACGAGACCGTGCAGACACAGCTGTGAAAACAGAGTTAAATCCTCGCCTCATGTTTATGTCAAAATAAATACAGATGGTGCTGTCGTCTGAGCATGTCCCCTAAAGTGGGCGTGCTGGAGACTTAACCCCCACGCAACAATGCCGACAGCTAGGACTTTTAAGAAGTGATGACGTCCCAGAGCTCTGTCCTCGTTGCTGTGGGAGTGGGAGGGGTCCGTTATCTCAGAGCAGGCTCCTGGTAAGAGGAGGAGCTCACTCCCTTCTGCGCTCTCCTGTGCTGTCTTCCTTTCCGTCCTTCCCTGCGGGGTGGCACAGCACGAAGGCCCTAAGCAGATGAGGCCCCTCAATCTCAGACTTCCCAGCCTCCAGAACTGTGAGAAATTAATCTCTGTTCTTTATAAACTACCCAGCCGCAGGCATTCTGACACGGCAGCACGAAACGGATTAGGACAGATGGAGTCGATCCTAAGTGTCCGAAACTGAAGTGGAAATACCCAGGAGGAGAAAGAATAGGTGCATATTCACCTGGCTACACGCTAAGGACGGCTGACTACAGACACGCCAACGGAATAACTAAGAAAAAGAAAAACACCAACAGGCTTCGCCCACAAAGTATGAAAAATTTCTGAACATCAAAAACTGTCATAAATAACAATTAAAAGATTGAGAAAAAATGTGCTGCAGGAAAAGAGATGAGCAAAGAATTAGTATCTTTACCATATAAAGACTCATATCAATGGTGGAGAAATAGATCAAAGCCCCGGCACGGGGGCCAGGCGGCCACAGAAGACGCAGCCTTGCTCCTCAGCAGGCAGACGTGGACTGACCCGGCTGGTGCTGGCCTCCGAGAGGGGACACCAGTGCTGGCCCAGTGGTGGTGAAGGACATGGCACCCATGTCCCCACTGGCCCTTCTCACTGGGCCTGGCATCGGCACGAGTCACCCCTCACGCTGTCCTCCAGCTCCCCTTGGGGAACGCTGCTGTTCACCACCACCTCATGATCCCATGGTTGGCCACTGGCTTCTCCGTGTGTGTGTGTGTGTGTGTGTGTGTGTGTGTGTGTGTGTGTCCCCTCAGCCAGGCTGGGGGCTCCCCAAGGGCAGAGCTGGGCCTGATGTGGCTGCAATGTTCAGGGTCTAGCATGGGGCTTGGCGAGTGAGTGCTGAGTGGCCAAAGGTGAGTGAGGTGACACATGGGTGCTGACTTTCAGCCCCAAGGCCTCCTACCCATCTCCCTCCTGATGTGGGCAGGACCACGGCTCAGGGCCCAGGTTCCACTTCCCAGTCTGTGAAACAGGCCCAGAGCAGAGGTAGCATGAAGGCCACAACTCACCCCTCCAGTACCCAGGGCAGACATGAATCATCAATCACCGCTGTCCAGATGGGCAGGACAGAGATGGGAGAGAGAAGAGGCAGAGAAAGAGGCCGAGAGACCACAGAGAAACAGGGAGAAGACCAAGAGCTGCACGGAGAAAGAAGGATAGGAAAGGAGAAAACAACAGCGGAGACCTGCCCGGCCAGCCACCCTGCTGCAGACCAGAGCTGTCACTGTGCGTCTGGCCGACCGGAGCTCCCTAAAGTGGCCTATGAAGAGTTCAGGGGGGTGGGGCAGCCCCTCTGGCCACCCAGTCCCCGGACACCACATCACCTGTGCCACAAGCAATGCTACATCCCTAGGCCTGGCCAGCCCTGGACACCACCTGAGCTTCCTCACCCCCACTGGGAAGACCCCGTGTGGCCAAATGGCCTGAGCAGCGAGCTACTTGGCCAGACGCTGGTCCTCCCACATGGCCAGGCAGCAACAGCCCTGGCTCCCACCAGGCCATCCTGGTCGGCAGCTTCCCACACCCAAGGTCCTGGGAATAGGCGAGGAGCCGACCACCCTGCCCCTCCCCTCTGGCCTGCAGCCCTCAGCACAGGACACACAGGTGTCCAGAGGCCTGGAGGCTCCTGGGTCTGTGGCCATTACCTTCTCCCCAGCATGTGAGCACGGCACCCACGGGCCAGGCCTCCACGCTGCGCTAAGTGTCGCTGAGAATCACCGGGAGGGCTGGGCGTGGCCGAGCCTCCGCAGAGAGGGTGCTCGGTGCTGTCAGCCAGGCTGGGGACTGGGCAGCCACACTAGTGGAACAAGAGCAACTGGAGCTGTTCTTTCAAGCCATTGCCCACCCTGCTGCAGAGCAGCCACCACAGCAAGACTCTGACAGGCTGAGGTGCAGAGCAAGCCTCCCACCCTTCAGAGGGTCTGGGGGGACACAGGAGCCCCTTGGCCTCCCACCCTGCCACACTTTCCAGGCACCACACCTCAGTCCCACTGGAGTTGGTGGCCGTGATGAACAGATGAACCCCAAACACGACAGTGCACTTGGCCCATGGCTGTGATCAGAGCACAGATGTTCAGTTACCAGTCACCTGCCGCACAACAGCAGAGCAGTGTGGCTGCACGGAGACCAGAAGACCCACAAAACTGAAATATTTCAGACAAGGGCGAGTGTGCCTGGACTCGGGGCCCATCTCTGTCCCAGCGGGCAGCTCCAGTCTCCCCAGGGCAGCCAGCAGCCACCCAGAGCCAAGTGCTGGGCTGGGCAGGCTGTGCCGATATCAGACTCCGTGGTGGCTGTTGTCCCAGCTGAGTGGGCCACAAGCAGGCCCAGCGGATGTGCTGACCAGCAACCACATCAGTCAGCCCTACAACAGGCTCCTCCTTGAAGCCGGACATCAAACCCCTGGCTGCTGTCCCTACACCTACCTCATCTAGCCCAGGAGCTGGGCCCACCCAGGCAGAAGGCAGACCAGGAACACATACTGTCCAGTGCCACAGTCCACCCCTGCCACCCCCCCCACCCACAGGACCCACCAAGACACTCTGCTGTCCTGTGTGGGTAGGGGACGTCCCCAGGTGCAGCCCATGCCACTTACCTGTCCTCAGGGAAGATCAGCACGTCCCGACACCCATCCTGCCGACTCAGGCTCCTGCAGGGAGAGCAGAGGGTACAGCGTGAGGCCAACCCAGCTGACTTACGGCCAACACTGGCCCAGACCGTCGCCCAAGCAGGACGCTGTCATCCACAACCCCAAGGTTGTCCCATGGTGCTCCCGACTCATAACCGCACACTCGCGTGCACTTTCTTGTCCCCACGTGACCAGGGCTGCAGTTCACGTGGGCTGCACTGTTCCTCACCAGCATTTCTAACACTGCTGACTACCTTTCAAGAAAGTGATCCCTGGGAGTTACGGACTGACAATGATGTCCTCCCTACTCCGGAAGGCTGCGCATGTCTCGTCATGATAAATGGCACAGCAGCGAGGACCCCGATCCCCAGGCAGCCAGACCCAGGCTCCCGCTGGCCCATGCAGGGGTCTAGCCCCAAGGGGTCTCTGCCAGCCCAGCCCTGCTCCTGCTGCCCCAGAGCTCGCCCCTGCCCTGTGGGATGGGCCCTCTGCCCCTCCTGAGGCTCCCTGAGGCCAGCCCAGATGCTGGGACGCTCTGACGGAGGCAGCCGGCTTCCTGTCCCCAGGACCCATCATGAACCCCAGGGTTCCCGGCCCTGGAGCCATGGCCAGGTATGACCATTTGTCTGGGACCCAGGGACCTGGCACTTGACCCTAGGCTGCCCAGGTTTATGAGCTAGAGCAGGGGACAAGGTGATGTCTGTGCCTCTCAAAGCCGTAGCTCTGCCCCCGGGGGAGGAGGAACCTCCCGGCTTCCTGTCTCAGCCGATGGCCCAGGGGATGTGTTCCCTCTCATTATATCCGGGCTCCAGGATGCTGCCAGTGTTCATGTCATAAAAATGAAAAACAGGACGGCACAGGCTGGCAGGGAGGGACTGGCCTGGGAGGGGAGGCCATTCCGGGGGGATGCGGGTAACCAGACTCTCTCCCCTCAGCTCTGTGGCATTTTTGGGATGGTTCCAAGCCTCTGTCCAACCTTCCTCTGTGGACGTGGTCCATTTGGGTGCCCCAAGGGTGGGTCTCCCTCATTGTGGGGAGGGGTTCCTCGTGAGGTGAGGGGCTAGCCAGGCGTCCGGGGAGTGGAGGACTCTAAGGCCAGAGGCAGGGAAGCAGCAGGGGCCCGAGCCAGGCGCGGGTGTGTGTGTATTCGTGTGTGTGTGTGTGTGTGTGTGTGTGTGTGCCCAGGAGAGGCAGGCCTGGCTGGGACCCTGCCCACCAGCACCGTGTCACCAGGCAGAGGACACTGCTCCTACCCTGAGGCCTGAGGCTCAGGCATCAGCTTTTACTCTGAGCCTGAAGTTTCTAGGACACCTCTGCTTTCAGCTTAAATGTTCAAGTAGATTTTGGCCCAAAGAGAACCCGTGACTTTTTCATCAGCCCTGATAACCACCAGCCTCTCCCCAGGGGTCACCGTGCACTGTGGCTTCGCAACACACTGGCTGTGAGCTGTCATCTCGCTGACTCCCACTACGTGCCTTGGGTCGGCCTAATATCCCATGTTACAGATGGAGAAACTCGGTCCAGTTTCTGAACCCCAGGGCCCCCCAAAATCCCCCACCTGGCTGGGGAGGCATGGCCACAAGAATCCAGTCTCAGGAGGCAGGTGGGGGCAGGAAGCAGGGTGGTGGGGGCAGCCAGAGATGTGGGTCTCTGTCTTGAAGATGCCCTTGTCATGGCAATATCATATAGGTGGGGACAGGCAGAGTGACTGCGGCCAGGCTGCAGGGAGCCCTGGCCACTAATGGACAGAGGGACAGATGGATGGGACAGCAATATGGAGGTGGAACTAGGTGACAGGATCATTATGGGGAGACAAGGGGTACTCCTCCTGGAAAGTTCCTTTGAGCACTACTCAGGGCTGGTCTGCAGCCTCCTGGCCAAGGGACCACGGTACCTGGTTGAGCTCCGTCCCCTAGATGAGGGTGGCCAGGGCCTACCCTTGCCATGGGCTCCCCACCAAACTGTCCAGACCTCATGGCTAGCCGTGGGGCTCCGCCAGTCCCCATCTACACCCCACAGACCCACCCCCGCCTTGGGAAGGCCTGCAGCTCTGGCATAGTGACTCCCTGAAGGATGAGGGGTCTCAGACTGGGGCGCGAGCCCTTCCCGGGCTGCAAGAACCCACCACACAGCCAGACTGGCAAGCTGAGGACCCTCGGACAGCTGACTGCAGGAGGAGGCTCCCACAGGCACAAACTGAGTCCAGAGTCGGGATGAGGGACTGGCCCGGGCTGGGCAGGCCGCTCTGGGCCAGGGTGGGCAGTGAGGAGCCGGGGTTAGGATCAGTAGGTCTGCCTGAGAGCTCAGTCTGCGTTCATTGCAGTGTGGCCTCAGGGGCTGCTGCTCCACAAGTCTTTTGGCTTCCTGCTGTGAGCAGGGGATAGGATGAACTGCAGGCCGCTGGGAACCTACCCTTGCGACAGCCAACATGGGCAGGTATGCAGGGCACCTCTCGGCTGTTGGGCAGGAAAGGTGTGCATTGCTCAATGACAACAGTGTCCGCTACAGCAAAGCCGGTGCACTCCTCCGGGCCACTGCCACTCTGGGAACATTAGGAGAGCACGCCCACTCCCACTGAGGACACAAGGCACAGCCCCACCTTCAGGGCCACACAGGAGAGGCTGAGCCTGCACTCAGCCACCACCCGTCCTGTGGCCTGCAGGTCATCATCCTGCTTGCACCAGAGTGTGAGGACAGCAAGGGGCAGGGAGCCTTGGCTCCTCTGGCTCCACACCATCAACGGGCAGCCCAAGCCAGGCACCTGGAGAAGGGTCTCACCCACAGGAGGAGGCTGGGTGGAGCCGGTCTTGCTCGCTGGGCGGTCCTGGCCATGGTCCTGGCTGCCCTCTGGTGGCCACACTCAGCTCCCAGCTGCTTTGCAAGTGGTGGCCAGCCCCTCAGTCCCAGGGGCAGTGGGGAGGGCCTGTGCCTGACTCGGGTGGTGGGGGGTCTGCAAGCCACACAGGTGTCTGCCAGCTTTGGGCTCATCTTCCCAACCAGAAACAGGCCAAGATGTGCAGCCCCCTAGTAGGAAGGTCCATAAAGGGATCCCTCACCCTGTGTCCCCCTAATTCTGGGGCTCCTGCAGAGTGACCCAAGACCTCGTCCTGGTCTTAATGGAAGCAGGTGGCAGAAAAACAGGCACTTGCCCCTGACCGGACCTACTGTGGGGAAGCCCCCAGAGCCCCCTATGACCCATCTGGTGCCCTGCAGTTCTGCCCCCAGACTCTACCATTCCTGGCCCCATCCTCAGATTGGGCCCTGACCCCACCCCAGCTCTACCTCCTCTCTCAGCTTGGGCCAGGCGGGGACCAGGGCAGACTCAGGGGGCTGGCCAGCTCTGGTGGGCTGCATACCCTTGGCCCCTGCCGGCTGTGCGGAGCTCCTGGACGCTCTCAGAGGCAGGGGGTCCCACTGCTCCTGCCCACCCCAGGCCTGTTTTGTGTCCACCCCAGGCCTGTCTCTTGCGGGGAAGGGGCACAGTAAAACTCATCCTGAACCCTGGCATAGCACCCAGAGGAATAAGGCTGCAACCCTGCCCTCACGCAGCCTGGGAGAGGCAAAGGGGCCACCTCTGGAGGGGTTGCCAGAGCCCACAATGGAGCCAAGCAGCCCAGATGTGGTGCTGGGGGAGGAGGGACTCTAACACAGCAGGACTGAGCCCAGACCACTCAGTTCATCCAGCAGGTCCCTGTGTTTGTGCCGAAAAGCCCAGGTGGGGGCTGGCTTGGCTGTGGTCCCTCACCCCCTCATCAGGCTGGGACTTGAGGCCCTGTGCTGAGCGAGTTCTCTCCTGTGCTGGGCCCTATCGGACCTCAGGCTGAGGGTGGGGATGAAGTCAGGAGACAGCCAGGAGCAGGTACTGCAGATGGGAGGGGGCAAGGCTCAGGAGGAAAAGTCCATGTCCTCCCAGACATGCTGCCCCACACCCTGTGGGCTGACCCAAGGCCTGGACCACTGCTCAGGAACTGCCTGGCCATCTGCCCAGCACATGGGCAAGGTGGCTCTGCCAGTCCCCTATATCCTGCACCATCCCAGATCCAAAGGCACAGAGAGTACAAGACAGGCAGCACTTGCCCAGGATGGACCGTACTCTGGGACTGGGATGACCACAGCCCAATTCCAGAGTAAAGGCAGAGAGGCTAGGGACTCTAGGGGGTGGAGGCTCCGGGTACACCCCTGGTCCATACTCCTGGGGGAGGTTTACCCCACAGGAGTGTGGGTGACCACCTGAGGTTGCTGGACAGCAACATTAAGAGCCTACCCTAAAAGTTGAAACACATGGGCATTTTTCTTTTTCTTGTTTCTAAACGTGCCTGGGTGTTCAGTAAAGGGGCACCGGATCCCTCAGTTCCGTGTCAGTCTGATGCATTACACATAGCTTAGCAATGAAAAATTGTTAAGTATCCAACATTCAATTACTTAAAAATTAAAATAGGAAGGTCGAGATCGCAGGCCGCCGGCCCAGGGCGACACCTCAGCAAATCAGGCTGAGTACCAGAGTGGGGGGACAAGCCTCCGCCCAAGGCTCCAAGGGGACCCCAGGCCAAAGCACCGGGCAGGGACCACTCGCCCCGGGCGGCGGCAGCAGCGTGGCACGGGGACGTCCCTTTGGCGGGCCGGTGCCCCTGCGCTCCCCGGCGGCGCGCCGCCCCAGGAAAGTTCCCGGCCTTACCGCCCCCCGGGCCGGGAGAAAGTTTCCGTGGCCGCCGGGCCCCGGCTGCGAGGCGCGGGGCGGACACGGCTGCGGGGCCGGGAGGCGCGCGGTGCGGGGCGCCCCGGCCGGGTCGGGCAAGGCCCGAGACCGCGCACAAAGGGACCCACCCCCGCCGGCCCGGGGCGTCGGCGCCGCAGCGCGGGCGAGGCGCGGGCGGAGTAGAGCTGGGCTCCGACCCCCGGCCCAGACCCTCGACCGGACCCCGACTCCGGGCCCAGGACCTGCCGGACCTCCGCCCTGCCCCCAGTACCCACCCCGGGCCCGGGCCCCGGCCCCGTCCCCGCCCCCTGGCTCCAGCTTACCTGTGTGGCGTGGGCGGCTCCACAGCGCAGCCCCCGCCCCCGGGCGGGCGTCCCGAGTCCCTCGGCTCCCCGGGCGCGGCGTTCTCGGGGCGCGGCGCGTGTCGCCGTCCGCGGGGCCGCACCTCGGGCTGGTACGGGCGGACCCTCCCTGCCGGGCGGCGCACAACCCGCCGGCCGCCTCCCGCCCCTCGCGCAGCCGGTGCGCAAAGCGGCCCGGCCGGCAACGCGACCTCCGCCCCGCCCCATCCGACCGCGAATTTTCCCATTGGCCGAGAAGCCCGGGGCGGCCCGGCAACCGGCGCCGATTGGACGGGCGCGCGGAAACGGCGGCCTGCCATTGGGCCTCCGGGGTGTCGGTCCCGGCGGATGACCCGCCCCCTCGAGGGCCCGGCCCGGGCACCTGCCAGCACCGCTGCGGCGGCCGGGAGCGCAGGGCGGCCCCTCTCTCCCGGCGGCTGCCGCGGATGTCCCCGGACCGTCGGTCCCTAGCGCCCCTGCCCTGGACTCTGGCCGCGTGGCACCCACCGCCACCCCAGTTCGCAGGTGTCCTTTTCCGGCGCCCGCCCGCCGACATGGACTGTATTTCTCACACGCCCGCGAGGCAGCGGTCTGTTGCTAGCCCGCCCCATTTCACAGACGGGAAACTGAGTCTTAGAGAGGTTCTCGCTCGCTTTAGGCGACGGGGCTTGAACCCGGCCTCTGACTCCGGGGCCTGGGGCTCTGCCGCCCTCACCACCCCTGTCCCCGCATCCTGGGCGCGGGTGAGGCCTTGGCCCAGCAAGGCTGGGGTAGGGGTGGGGAGGACCTTAGTGTTTCCAAGGGCAGGAAGAGACTCCTTGTAAACCAGGAGTTTAGGGTTTACTCCCCTATAGTACAGAGATCCTGGGCTCGCTCCAAACACGGCCTCCCACCATGGGGCTGCCCTTCCTCACTTCCGCCTGGAACCCCCCTAGCTCTCGGCCGGGGGAGGGGGCCTGTCTCCCCCGTGCCTCCCATGCCTGCACCCTGCCTGGAGTCACGGAGGCACACTAACCACCTGCTGAGATTAGACTAGGTTGTGTTTCCCTGCCAGGTGGGGAGCACCGTCCTCATCTCTGATGTGACTCGGAGCGCACAGGGGACCTGACCCTCAGCAAGCTCTCCAGACTTGTGGGTGATGTGGGGAGAACAGCAGGGATGCTGCCCAGTGGGGCTTCTCTCTGGGGGAGATCCTGAGATGGCCCCTTGGCCAGTGTCCCCAGCTCTCGGTTGGTCCTAAGCCTTTCCTAGCCCCAGATGCAGCTGCAGATGACCAGTTTCTCAGCTCACAACATTCCCAAGGCCGCTGGGGGGACAAGCTGCCCATGACAGTACTAATGGGGGTGGTGGAGGGGAACCAGACACCCCTGTCTTACCTACCTGTGTTGGAAGTCCAGTGTGTTCACCCAGTAGTTGCTTGGTCAGAACAAAAAAAGTGAAATGGCCTTGGGCAAGCACTCACCACTGGTACTACCAGTGGGTCCACCTGTGCCCTGGCAGTCATGGCGAATTGACCCCACAGTCTTTCAGAGCCAGGCAGCTACTACCAATCGATTGGAGCTGGCACTCGAGGTGACAGCCATTTGGTACTCTGGTATAGGGACGTTGCTTCCGGCTCTGGAAGAGCAGAGTGAAGCTTCCCTCCCTGGAACCCAGGGTGACACAGCACCATGGCGACATTCTGGCTTAGGTGCTATGTGGCTGGGGGTTCTGTGTCCTCCTCTTGGGAGTAGATTTGATAAGTCCAAGCATCTCTCCAAGGGCATCGGACCCTGGTCCTCCTGGAGCCCCTCTTCTCACAGTGACCCGTTGTCCAGCACCACCCTTGCCCCACACTTGCTGAGAGAGAGTGAAAGGGAGAATCACCCACCCAAATCAGCCCAAGCGAGGATTATTTCCCTCTCATCAGCACCCCCACTCCCATAGGGTTCCAGAGACCACCAGCGGCATACAGAGGCTCAGGGTGTGCAGCACCAGCACAAACAAGACTCAGGGCTGCTGTCCAGCAGTCAGCATACCAGGCTGCAGGTAGGATCAAAAACAGAGAGCAGGGAGACCACAGGGACCGGTAGCCCAGTATCCTCCCTTCCTCTCACCCTCTCCACCCAGCTGCTGGCCAGCTCTGTAGGGACAGCTATAGGGTACATGGGGAAAGCCACGGGAGAAAAAGGTTTCAGCTGAGTGCAGGAAGAACTTCCCAACAGTTGCAGGGGTTCAGAAACCAAAAGAGTGGCCACAGGAGGTAGTGAGCCCCTGTCTGAGGACATGTGCTATCAGAGGTGGGATGACAGATAGCCCCTTGCAGCCCCAAGATCCCAGGGCTCAGGTGCCTACTCCTAGACCCATCTCATCTGCTTTCTGGCATCATAGAGCATCCAGACTGCAGTGAGTCAGTGGTGGAAGAAAACATCAGAGTGCCTGGCTCAGTCTAGCTGGGGAGAGTATGGCTGGGGTGGGGCTGGCCCAGGGCCACATGCTGTCTGTGACAGAGTGGGATTTGAACCACCATCTGACATGTCGCCACATCCCTCTTTGTGGGCAAAGGGAAAGCTTGGTCAATCCACATCCCACTCTGCGGTGTGTGGCCTGGTGCTTTGGGGCAGACTATTTTGCAGCTGCTGCCTGGTACCCCAGGGCATGGTCCCTCACCTGCAAACCCCAGATACCACTTGTCCACCACTGCTACCTCTTGGCTTTATGGACCATATGATCTGGTCGCTCATAGGGAAATTATGGGCGCCAGCCTGGCATGATTCCACTGCTGGATGGCAGGAGGGAAAACCAAGTATCTGGCTGGGTCTGCTGCCTGCTTGCCAGGTGTCCCTGGGCATCTGGGGTCCTTGGTCTCCTCAGCTGTAGAAGGTTCCAGGAGGATCACAGAGACTGCAAAAGAGTGGGGCAGAATGGGCCTGCACTTAGGTCCAGGTGAGACTCTTGCCTTTGCAGATTACCAGGCAGGCCCTTGCCCTCTGTGAGCCCGTTTTCTGCAGGGCATTGGGGCTTTGGGTCAAGATCACGGTGCCTAGGTCTTCAACACAGGGCCGTGGAGCTAACCCAGCCACTGCTGCTTGCCACCGTTTATACTTCAACTGAATGACATAACTGCTCTGAGTCTCAGTGTTTATGTCTATGAAGTGGGGTGAATGAGACTTGTGGACCCAGACAGCTAGGTTTAGAGTGCTTAGCATACTGTCAGTATCCTCAGTATAGTTGTCATCCTTGTCATAGTCTTTTGATTCCTCACTTTGGGGCAGGGCCTGGGCCTCTGACTCCCCACCTTTCTGGAGCTTAGGCCCCAGGAACAGCCCAGAGGCTGGTGGGGACAGGGCAGGGCCCCAGTCATTGCCCACCTGCTCACCCAGCACAGCTCACACTGGGCCAGCCCGTCATCCTTGGGGCATGGACCTGGATGTGGGCTCAAAGGCTGCAGTGGCATGGCTAGGGCTGGAGTGCCTGGTCCCTGGTCTAGGGTCCGTTCTGGGAATAGCAGGGACATCAGGGGCGGGGGCAGGCGTGGGGGGAGGGCGCATAACGTGAAGGTAGGGATGTTCAGGACAGAGGATGTCCAGGTCCAGTGGTCAGGATCCGGTGGACAGGGATGGCGAGACCAGGACGCAGCCCCAGGGAGGCAGGTCTGGAAGTGCGCATTCCTGTAGCTCTTCTAGGGAGGGCCGCAGGGTGAGCAGGTGACAGCAGGGCTGCCACCACCTCCCAGGGCGCCCCCACGGGTCTGGAACCCAGGAGGCCAAGAAGGCCGCGGGGGTCACGAGGAGCCCAGACAGCCGCACAGCCCCAAGGTTTGGCGCAGCCCCGGGGGCGGGGTGCCAGGAGGGCTGCAGCCCCCGAGCGACAGCGCGCGTAGCCAACGGGCCCCCGGGACGCAGCGCGCTGCCCCGCCCCTCGCCGCACCGCCCAATGGTGAGCGCACAGGCGGCGAGCGGGAGGGGCCTGGGCTGGCGGCGGCGGCGGTGCGCGGGCGCGGCACCCGGAAGTCGGCGGCGGCGGAGGCGGTGAGTGCGCGGCAAGCTGCTGGGCCGGTGGACTCCGCTGCCGGTGGGGCCGGCTCGGGCTCAGGGGCGCCCGGCTCCGGGCTCTGGGGGCAAGAACGGGGCTGGCTCTTCGAGGGTGTGTGGGCCAGCCGCACCTCCGTGCCCTGCCTCAGTTTCCCCTTTCTGGGGTGTAGAATGGAGTCACGCGGCTAGGCCTGGGCCTCTGTCGGGGATAGCAGACCTACCCTGGCCGACGAAAGCGCGCCACGCGTGACTGGAAGGCGTTTCCGATCTTGCCCGCTGGAACGGGGTGCGGGGGCCACTGGCAGGCAGGACCCGACTCGCTGCGGGGAGGTTGAGACTGGCGGGGCTGGGAGCTGCGTGGGCATTGCGGGATGGGTGGGCTGCGGCTTTGGCCAGCATCTGGGACAGCTCTGGAGTCGGGTCACACTGCCCCCGCCCTGCGGTTTGCTTGGGGGTAGTGGGGTAGCAGCTGGTGTGGATCTGGGTGGAAGGCAAGTGCTGGGTCATCCTTGTGCCTGAATGCTGCCTGCCTGGGGATGCTGGGGAAGTCGGACCACCACCAGAGCATCAGTGGCGGGGACTGGGCTCTGCCCTTGTTCCTGCTGGGGAGTGGGCACAGTGGATTCTCTCCCTGGCCCCAGCACCTGTCCTGTGCTCCCTGGCTTCCTGCTGGGCCACAGCTTTAGAGAGAACCTTCTGCCCTTGGACAAGTCCCTGGGCCTCAGGCCCCCTTCCTCCGTAGCAACGTCACATGCCCAGCACCAGCCGGGCTTGCTGTGTGGCTCTGGACCTGCCGACCGCTGTTTTGCTGCCATTCTGGGCTCGGAGCCCTCTTCCATGAGGCAGATGTGACGGCAGCTGTGAGGAATAGCTGGGTAGCTGTTTGGAAGGCTTGTTAGTCCTTTGGGACTTTGGGCAACCTTCTGGGGCAAGCATTCATTGGCCCAATCCTGTTCACACAAAAAAAGTCAGGCTAAAGGGGCAGATGGTGTTTCCAAGGCTGTTCAGAGCCAGCTCCCAGTCCCTCTGCTCCTCCTGGGCCCCCTCCCAAAAACCTTCCTGCATTGGGTGACCTGTCCGGGGGTGGAGGCAGCTGGAGAGGTTGTGTAGCCTCTGCCCCTCCTCCAGGATCCCAGCGCTCTGGTGGGGCAGGGTGGGGTGCCCTGGTACTCCCACCCCGCAGGCTCCTGTAGCATGGGTCCCCAACCCATGGGTTCGTGTTGTGTGTCCTTAGACTGCAGGTCCCTAAGACCAAGTCCCCGCCTGCCCCCATGTGCAGTGACAGTAGCCTTCACTGAACTACGGGCCTGGCTGTTCAGCCCTTGCGCTTTGGTGTCTTCACTTATGGGCTGTCATCCCACCGCATTTCACAATGGGCGTGATCGTGAGCGGTACCGTGGGAACTCAGTCCCGCGCTGGCTGCCGCCCCAGGCGGTGAGCTCTGAGGGCATCAGGGTGATGCCTCTGAGAACCCGTGGAGAGATGAGGGGCCTATTGGGGACCCCAGAATGGGTCTGGAGAGAAATGGCCCAGGGCAGGGAGACCAGGAGGACTTCTAGAAGTGGGGCCGTGCTTGTCATTGACATTCCCAATGTGTGAGAACCGGGCCTGTCCTTTGGTAACGTGTGCATCAGCGCGTGATGGCAGCACAGCCTGGCGCTTTGTTGGTCCTGACCACTGGGTTTGACGATGTGCTCCGTAAAAACAAGGTCTCCCCAGCATGACTGAGATGCCCTTTGTGGTTATCAGAGCAGCTCTTTCCCCCCATTTCCTCTCAACTTCTTTTTTAGGTTGCAAAAGTAATATATGCATCCTTAAAAATAAAAAAGGCTGGTCTCTGTCTCCTGGCGGTGGCTCCCCTGGTGCACCTGCTGGCATTTGGAGATACGACATCTAGGCCTCCAATCCCACGCTGACTTTAAGTGCTCGCCTTTGCCCTCTGTGCAGGAGTTGGTAGAGATGCCCCTTTTTTTGTTTTTGGTAACCACTCAGGTTGAAGGGGCTGCCAAGAGGCTAGGCCTGCCCTTGGCTTGTGGGGAAGCTGAGTGATCCTGCCAGGAGGGCCTGGGGTGCAGGGGCCACCCGCTGCCCAGAACGTCCTGTCGTGCTCATGTTTGTGCTGCTCCTTTGAGCTGTGAAGAGAATGATATTTTGGTGTGAGGCTGAGTTAACGCCCCAAAAGCGTTGTGAAGACCTGAGCAGAGAACGTCACTGCAGAAAATTTGTCATGGTAAAATGCCATTTAGTAGCTAAATGAGAAAGCATAGCGTGCTGAGCCGTCGCCGCCGGGATGAGAGTTGAGTAGGGCACTGCCACGACTGGCCACTGGGAGGGTTTCCCAACTCAGGGCTTTCTCCGCCAAGGCTTCAGGAACAGCGACAGTATGTTCCCATGTGTGTTTACCTCCTCTGCTGGCAGCTGCCGGTAGTCCACGTCACATGTCTGTGTCTGTCCTGTCCTTCCAAAAGAACAGCTCCAGCTTTCAAGCTCTGCCCTCCAGGGCTGTCACGGCCGACCAGGACAGTGTGCAGGTGGGGATGGGACACCCGGCTGCCAAGTAGGCTCTTGTGGTCATTGAGCGGCTCGCCAGAAGCCCTCGGGCTTCGCCATCCTCTGCGTGTCTTCTCCAGACCAGACAGACAGGCTGGACAGCCTTAAAAACGTATTCCCCAGGCTGGGTGTGGTGGCTCACACCTGCTTTGGGGGGCCGAGGTGGGAAGATCGCTTGAGCCCAGGAGTTTGAGGTTGCAGTGAGCTTTGATTGCGCCACTGCAATCCAGCCCAGGCAATAGAGCAAGACTCCGTCTTTTAAAAAACAAAAAACAGAAAATCACACATTCCCCAAGTGTGTGAAGTGCTTGGCATTGTTAAATGAGGCAACAGAGTGTAGGGCTCAGCTAACCAGCCTGTGTGCAGCCCAGGCAGGAGAGCTACCTCACGGGCGCTAGAAGCCCCACCCTCCCGAGCATCTAGGCCACCTCAGCCCCATGTCTCAGTGAAAGTACCTCCCTGTTCCCTGGAACATCTGTCATCACTGTATTCTGACTGCGTGTGTCCCTTCTGCCCAGATGCCCTGTTTCTCTTTTCAGTTGACAGAGGGAAGTGCTCCATCAAGAGTGAAGCCCCTGGCCGGGCGCGGTGGCTCACACCTGTAATCCTAGCACTCTGGGAGGCCGAGGTGGGCGGATTGTTTGAGCTCAGGAGTTGGAAACCAGCCTGAGCAAGAGCGAGACCCCCGTCTCTACTAAAAATACAAAGAAATTAATCGGACAACTAAAAATATATAGAAAAA
>NW_012150352.1:1155771-1157580 GCF_000956105.1 Propithecus coquereli | reverse complement strand
GGAGCGAAGTGGCTCTCCTTTCAGGCAGGCTGTGTCATTGTGTCACACCTACGACAGCCCACGGCACTGCGTCCTACGTGGAGCTATCTTGTGCTGGGACTGATCCAGCCTTGTCCTGTCTCCTCTGAACAGGCGACTCTTTCAGGCTCCCTCTGCCTCTCCTGCCCTTGCCCCCCACCCTTACCCGAAGGAATGTCACGGAACAACAGGGGGAAGAGGACAGGGCCTGTACGCTTGCTTCTGATGGCAGCTTTTGGGAGTGGACAGGGAGTCCTTGCCCCGCTGTGAAACATGCCTACTGAGAGTGCACACATTTGCACCACGCAGCTCCGTAGATGGGACAAAGTGAGCCCAGCCACGCAGCTACGCTCCACATCCAGCACCGGCAGATCTCCTTGCGTCCCCTGCCCTGGTTCTGTCCTTTGCATGGATCTTGCTTACCTGTGTCCTGTGCACGAATGGCTGAGAGGTACGCTGCTCCAGGCCGGGCCTCCCCACTGCCTCGGGAGCTGGAGCTTGTTGCTGTTCATTGGCACCTTTGGACACCACTGTGCTGGCTTCTGGTTCCGGGCTACAGACTTTCTTGCTGTGTTACTTCATGGACTTAGGCATCTGCACGGCTCCTGGCCTGGCGGGACCCAGTCAGGGCTTTAGAAGATCCCGTGAATAGCCATGACGGAGACCTGCCCGCCAGACACCAGAGTAGGCACTGAAGCTAAGGTGACCACCGCAGCAGCAGAGGCCTGGTGACGTGCAGGGCCCCAAGGGGCCCATGTGACCAGGAGTCCTGGGTATGGCCGAGGTTAGGCAGGCTGGACAGCTGCAAGGCCCTTGGGGACGATTGGCTGGGCGTTTGGGAACCATGGATGGTCCCCACCTCACACCATCCACACAGGTAGACAGTGGGCAGACCCCAGAGCTGCACCAGCGTGCACCCGTGCAGGGCAGTCAGGGCGAAGGTTCTCACTCGGGGCCAGGGAGGGCCTTCTTTAGTGAGACGGGGGACAAGGACGCTATGCAGTAAAGATGGGGAGATACCATGTAAAATAAGACTGCTTCTGTTAGGCAGCCCCACAGGCAGGGAGGAAACAGTTGCAGGTCCTGGGACAGGCATGTGGTGCCCACGTTGCATGGGCCACTTACAGGTTACGGAGGCCCAGGAGTCGGTGCCGGCCTCGGGCTGGAGAGCGGATAGAGTGGGTGGAGGAGCGGGCAGGGTGGGGCGGGGGAGGGGACAGGTGTCTCTTGGTGCCCATGTGCAGGAGGCTGTGCTGGTGGGCAAGGTGTGAGTGGCTGGCATGGGCAGGGCCAGCGCGTGATGCCTGCTAGTCCCCTGGGAGGAGGGGCTGCAGCGGTGGGGTCTGGAGAGGGCGGGGAGGAGATGGGATCAGGGACGCCTGTCCAGGTTCCATCACACTCTGTCCCATCGCCTGCCGTCACCCCCCCCGTCCTCCGTGACCTCAGGCCTGTCAGGCCTGGCCCTTGAGCTCCTCTTGCCTTTTCTCCCAGTGGCCTCCATCAGGCTGCCAGCCACCCACCTCCTCACCTGCCTCTGTGACGAGTGCTGGGGAAGCAGGTCCTTGCCACCTGTCAGCGGGCCCTGGACCCACCCATCGGTGCCAGGTCTCGTCCCTACATGGCCTCTCCTGGGTCACCGCGTGCTCCGTGACTAGGCCTGCCCATCTGTCTGTATCATTTTCTTGTCGAGCTTTTTTTAGACACCAGGAGTGAGATTTAGGGCTTAACTCAACGAGCGAGTCTCACCCTTCTCAAAGAGGGGTTCAGCCCATTTCCACTTGGCTCTTAGGA
>NW_012150352.1:1143994-1155391 GCF_000956105.1 Propithecus coquereli | reverse complement strand
AAAAAAAAAAAAAAAAGGTCCTGTTGGTTCCTCTGAGAAGTCAGGGAGGAGGAAGACACCCCAGGCTGGAGAGGGGCTTCCAGAGGGGGTGGATTTCAGAAGCAGGCGGTGGGCAGAGAGGGCGGTGCCCACCGGGAGAGTTCTCAAAGGTGTTATCAGCAGATGGGCGGGGAGTGCCTGGAAAACTCCCATCCTTCCCAGATAGCGCCATGTGCTGAGAACAACCCATGCCGAGACCAGGACGCTTTCTTCCTGTCTTGCAGTTACCAGGTTGTTGGGCTGGGGGAACGTGAGCCGTGATTCTGGAAAGACTTCCGCTGGCATTCTTAGAGAATGAGAAGCCGTTGGCTGTGACAGGAAGGCGTGCTTTCTTTCTGTTCATACCTCGCAGAGCCTTCCGGCCGGGGCTCAGGGGTACCAGGGTACCCCGGGAGTGTGTGGGAAGCAAAGTGCTATGAAGGTTTCCTCCCTGCAAGTGGCTTCTCCTGCGTCCCTGCCAAGGCTGGTGGCATTTGTGGTCATACAGTAAGCTCATGGTGACTGTCCCCCTTTTGCCTTCCTGGCGGGATCTGCAAAGGCCATGCCAGGTCCCAAGCAGATTTATTCCCAGGCCTCCCTGCACAGAGGCCTTTGCTGCCCTGGGCTGGGCACTGAGGGAAGGCAGCTGTCTGGCCATGCACCCACTCGCCCGACTAGAGATGGGTGCCCTACTGGGGGTTGTAGGTGTCGACTGTCACAGGACACTGAGACCTGCCTTTGGCGTTGTGTGGGTGTAATAGGAGCTCTGCTTTCCTTGGACAGAGCCACACGACACGTGTGTCCACACATCCACTGCATGTCTGCCGCGTCTGTGTGTGCTCCAGGAGGCGGTGGAGTGGGTGGGCTGCCGTGCTAACTGGAATGCAAGTCTGCATGCAACCGTGTGTCTCCTTCACAGGGTGTGCCAAGGCTCTCCTACAGGAGGGGTTCCCGTATCAGCTGTTGCTTTAAAAAAAAAAAAAAAGGATGTCACTTATAATACCCCGTCACAAGAAGACTTTCTGCCCAGTTCCCTGTAGTGGGTCCCTGGGTGGCCTCTCCCCTCACAGAGCCACGACCCAGGGGCCCTGGTGGACCTGGGCAGCACGACCGGGCTTGGGCCCGGCCCACTCAGGCAGCCAACAGTCAGCAGCAAGTTCCCACAACGGCGCATCTTTCTGGCCCTGCGGCCTCCAGGGTGGCGTCTTGCTGGGGTAGAGAGGCGGGTGCTCCACCCTGCATGGAGCGGGCCCCGGGGCGTGTGGTGAAGTCAGTAGCTCATGAGATGGAGAGAGCAGCATCAGGAAGGGGTGGTGCTGCTGTGTGCCCTCAGCCTGGTGTGCTCACCTCTCTGAGCTGCTGTGGCATTGTCGTCCAGAGTCCCCCAAACCATTCTCAGGTTGAGCGATTCCCTGGGAGGACTCACAGAACTCAGGAAAGCGGTTGTATTCATGGCTACAGTTTATTACAAGGGAAGGATACGGATTATAATCAGCAATGGTGGAAGGTACAGAGGGCAGAGTCCAAGAGAGACCAGGCACGAGCCCGTGGAGCTGCGAGGACAGCGGCGTGACAACGTGCACGGTGAGCTGCCGGCCAGGGACCGCCCCTGAGTCCGGCGTCCGGGTCTGTGCTGAGGGCCCGTCATGCAGATGTAGCTGGCTTTGGTCTCTGGTCCCTCCAGTGGGTGAGCTGATACCGTGTAGCCCAAGACCCCCCACTGCAAGTCACACTGTTACCCTAGACGATCTGGCATCACCCAAGGCCCCAGGTGAGTAAGGATACTCTTACCAGGCAGGACAGTGCCAGGGCTTAGAGCTGACCTCCCAGGCCACAGCTGTCTTTGGCGTGTGCAGGGTATGGACAGCCCTGGCCTGCGGAGCCGGCCCCACACCACGCACGGTCACCCTTGAAGGCTGCAGGCAAGAGGCCTTAGCAGAGTGTGCACTCGGGTTGGTGGAGACCACCCAGCAGGCTGTTGCTGGGCAGGCCAGGACACGACAGGAGCCCCCGGCCCAGTGACCGGTGAGCAGGCGGGTGGGCGAGAGGTGTGGGCGTGCCAGTCTCGTCTGTGCAGTGGCAGCCTCGAGCACCCACCTGGCCTGAACCGCAGTCCCTGGGTGAGTCACCGTAACATGGTCCCAGCCTGGGCTGGGTGCCTACAGAGAGAACATGCGTCCAGACTGTGGCTGTCCTGTCTCGGCAGTACTTCATACTGGTCCCTGCTTCTTTCCAGGTAGTTTTTGTTTTTATTTTTATTTATCTATCGATTGATTGATTGATACATACATACATACATAGTCTCACTCTGTTGCCTGGGCTAGAGTGCCATGGCATCAGCCTAGCTCACAGCAACCTCCAACTTCTGGGCTCAAGCGATCCTCCTGCCTCAGCCTCCCAAGTAGCTGGGACCACAGGCGCCATCATGCCCGGCTAATTTTTCTATTTTTAGTTAGAGACGTGGTCTCACTCTTGCTCATGCTGGTCTCAAACTCCTGAGCTCAAGTGATCTTCCCGCCTCAGCCTCCCAGAGTGCTGGAATTACAGGTGTGAGCCACCGTGCCCGGCCTCCAGGTAGTTTTTAAAAAGAGCTATAACTTGGCAGAGTTCCTGGGGGATTGGCTTTTTACATGCTATCTTTGCTTATGACAAAGGTTGCCTGGTCGTCGTGTGCAGCAGTGGAACACAGTGTCACAAGGAAGCCACGGTGCAGAGGCTCCGTGGACTGGGGCTCGAGCCGCTGCTGAACCAGCCAGGACCCTTCTGGGGCTGCGATGAGCGTGAAGTGATGTGCTCCCCAGGCAGTGATGGGAAGGGCACCCCTCTTCTTGTCTTGGCAAGGGGAACTTGCTACTGTACCATGCCAACAGGACACGTCTTGCTGCACTGGTGTCACAGACAAGTGGTAGGACATTCGGCCACCTCAAGGCTCTGCTCTAGCCCCCATGTGTGGCTTCTCCTGACTGCTGCAGGCACAGCCTCCCCTCCCCAGTCTGAGCCCCGCTTCTTCCATCCTTGTGGGCCTGGCCCTACCCCCGTGTCATGCCTGTTGCCTTCAAGACAGTACCGCCAGTGGGACCACATGTGGGCATAGTGACCCTCGTGGCTAGGAGGAGGCCAGCTGCCCTGTCGCCCACCAGACTTCCCAGGGGCTTCTCACAGGCTGCGGAGGTCAGTGAGTGGGCCCTGTCATGGGGTGAACAGCGAGGCAGCAGGGCCCTGTGGAGGCATGCCAGCTTCCGGACGATTCCGCGACATGGTTGGGCAGAGTGACTGTGCCAGGGCGATATGGAAGAACAGGTCCGGATCCAGTGCTGGGAGCGTCCTGGCCCTCTGGGGGTCCTCTGGGGAGTGGGTGTGGGGTCCAGGAGGCCCCCTTGACCCCCCACCCCACATATGCCCACTCTGGGTGGCCGGCTCACTGCTCCTGCACCCAGAGTCCAGCCTACAGGAGCCCTGCCAGGCCCACCTTGCCACGTCCTTGCTGTGTGACCTGGGACTCTGAGGAGGGACCTCACCGTGGGAAGGAGCACCTCCACTGTCTCTAACCTGCCCAGGCCGCCCTGGCCCAGCCTCCTCCAGGTCCCCTAGTGGTCTGACCCACCCGGGGAGCCAGGTTCTGCAGCGCCTGCCCCCTTTGGCTGGGGACCCTCCCCACCCGCCCTGTTCCTCAGCTGCAGTTGCTGTGAGGCCAGGTGAGGGGATGGGGGAGCGAGTGCTGGGCACGTGACCACCGGCTGCTGTCGGCAGGCCTGCTGCTGTGTGCACGCTGCCCTCATGGCCACCTCAGCCCCCTGGGGCAGGTGGCACCTGGTGCATGATGATGCAGCTTCATGTAGATGCTCAGATGCCACAAGGCTGGGGTCCCAGAGGCCTGTGGGCAAGGCTGCTGCTGGGCCTGGCCCCTGCCTGCCTCTTCCTCCGACTGCTCTCTCTGCGGTCAGCTCTGGCCCTCTGGGCCTTGGGAGCAACCCCAGAACCCCACATGGCTTTGATCACGCTGCGGCCTTCTTGGGCTGCTGAGGACATGTGGAGACCCTGTCCCGGCTTGGCCTGTGTGTGGAGCCTGGCGGGGGTGGGAACAGGCAGGGCCGGGGTGCCACCAGGAAAACTCAGCACAGTTCTCCCTGGGACACCGCCCTCTCCTGCGCTTTCCGGCTCGGTGTCCTTGAGAGCAAGCTTCTTATGGCACAGGGATACCCAGAGGGTGAGCCCAGCCTCCCCTGGTTTCCCACTCTGCTGGCCATGGGAGCCGTGGGGAGTGGCCCTGAGTGGCCAGGCAGGATGGCATGAGCAGGGCCCCTGTGTTTGCCCTGTGGGGTGGTTCCTGCCACCCACACCCCTGCGTGCCCTGCACCTAGCCCGCAGTGCAGTGACAGTAACCGAGAGGATTGGACTGTGTCCAAGGCTCACTCTCAGAGCCTGGCAGGACAACAGTAATGAGATGGTGGCCTGTGGACAGGGTGTCAGAGCTCCATGGTGGGCCTGGGTGGGGGCACATTGGCCCTGTGGGGCCCTGTGGATTTGCTGAGGGAACATATGGGGGCCTAGGCCAAGGAGAGGCCCTAGTGGGGACGGTGAAGCTGGCAAGGGGAGGACATGGCCTGCTGGCTGGAGCTGGGGGGCGAGGGGTTGGAGAGAAAGGCAGTTCCTGATGGTCCCCTGCCCAGGGGCTGGCTTTCCTCTGGTCCTTCTCTCTCAATGACCGCGTGTTCATCAAGGCCACAGCCCTGGGCTCTGCGCCCACACTGCCAGCGCCAGGCTGCCCGTGGGCCGTCCATGGCCTTCCCTCAGACCATGGAGCCCTCCCCGCCGCTGCTGCCTGGAGGGCTGGTCCCCTGCCCACTCCAGGACAGTGGGTCTTACAGCTGACCTGGGAGGGGGGTCTTTCTATCTAGCCTGTGTCAGTGGCCTCAGCAGCAGCTGGTGGGCAGCCCAGAAAGGCCCAGGTCAGCTGAGCCTAGAGCAATGGCCTCCTCATGACACCCAGCATGACATGGCCCTCAGAAGAGCCCTGGTAATGCTGTCCTCGGGCAGCCCCAGAGTGCTGGGCCGGTGGGATTCCAGCAAGGCCCGCAGCCGGGGTTCTCACACATGGAAGAGATTGGCCCCTCAGGGTGAGGGTCCTGCACCTTTGGGTCACTTGGCGGGTGCTGGGAGCCCCATCAGTGGCACCTGGCAGGTGGACAGCTGGGCCCCCCAAGGCCCAGCCTGCCCCCATCTCTTTACATTGCATGCTGGATGGTTCTGCGTGCCCATCCCGTCAGCCGCGCCAATCTGCCCTCAGATGTACTACGGAGCTTTAATCTGCCATCACTGTAGCTTTCATTTCCAGAAGAATTCTCTGAAAGTTCTTGGTGCTTCGGAACCCTTCCGGGTTACCCTTTGTCACTTCCTTCTCCCTGCAAATGTCTTCAAGCTGTTCTTTTCTTTCCGCGAACAGAGCATGCTTGGTTTCGACGTGCAGGTCCCCTTGCGCTGGCTCGTGCTCACGGTGCTGGTTTCACTCCGTGGTTCTCTGACTGTGGCTGCTTTCGGCCTTTGGGAAATGACTTGCGAGAGTCTGTGAGGTCTAGAATGAAGACCTCTTCCCCCAGGGAGAACTTTGTTGCCACTGGGTGCCCAGGGCCCCACCAGCGCGGGAGCCCCTTAAACCAGTGTTTGGTTTGAGGGTCCCTGCACCCCTGGCGTGGACCTGGGATGTCGGGCCATGTCACAGCGACTCAGGGCTTTCCCCCCAGTTTTGTGCAGTGTCCCCCGGCCCCGGGGGTGGCTGTGGATAGGGCTGACACTCACCCGAGAGTTTCTCTTTGGGGTCCCGGCCTAACTTCGGGGAGGGTCTCCTATTAGGTTCCCCATCTTGGGGGAACCTGGGTCTTATCTTCTGTGTCCCCACCCCTGAGGGCACTAGAGCCCATGCCCCAGTGTGCTCAGGTGGGCAGGTGCTCTGGGACAGGAATGGCCACCGCACCCCACCATCCTCTCAGAGCCCGTGTTCACTGAGGTCTTGGCCAACTCCTGCATCATCTCGTCAGCTCTTGGCTTCTTTTAAGATGTTTTGTATGTTTACCAAGCATTCGGGGTTATTTTTACCCAGAGAGTTGGACCCAACAGATTGCATGCCCTGGGGTGGTGGCCCTGGTGGCCCTGCCAGGGCACCCAGGGCGGGAACCCAGGCCACTTCATGCCTGCAGACCCTTCCCCGCGGCTCCCCTGCATCGGCACCCCTTTTGGCTCACCGTCCTGTGAAGGGCCTGCAGCCCCTCTCCAATGGCAGCACATCCCCCCAGCGCCCATGCTTCTGCAGATGGCACACATCGCCATGGCAACACCGCACCTGCAAACCATGGCCTCCTCCCTGGGCAGAGAGTTGGTCCCCAGTGGCCACCCCTGACTCCCAGGCCTACAGGGGCCCGGCACAGAGGGGGGCAGGAAGGGATGCAGGCCGAGTGCCCTGAACTGAGGCTGAGTTCTGGGGCCCCTCCAGGGCCAGGATCCCACGGTGGACCCAGGGCGTGGCCTGTGGGTACCAGCTGGGGACGGCAGTGGACCAGTTTTCACAGACAGTGGAGTGAATCCTGGGCGCCTCCTTCCCTGGGCCATACCAGCCAGCGGGGAGATGTCACGGCTCTGAGCCCTGGTTGTGTCTGTGGTGCCGGCCTTAGGCTGTGGCCCGAGCGCCTGCTGCCGCCCCCCCTGCCCCCATGGTGCTGGCACCAACTTCGATGCAGGGCTGATGTGACGGAACGGTCCTTGTCCTGAGTTCTGAGACACAGAATGCAGAACGGTTTGGTTTCAGAGACCCAAGAATCGGAGCAGTGGCACTGATGATGGGGGTGACGGGGAGCTCTCACTGTCCCCAGGGCTGAGGCCTCTCCCAGAGCCATGGGGACTGTCAGCCACAGCCTGTTGGAGACAAGGAGCAGGAAGAGCTGAGTCTGGGTGTCTCACCCGGCTTCCTGCCCCCACCAGGCCTGACCCACAGATGCACTTGATAGGCCTCTTGGGTAGGAGCCCACGCCTGCTCTAGTGGGACTGTCTGCCTTGCCCACAGGGCCACTCAGTGGACCCTCTCTGACCCCAAGCGTACCCCAAAATGGGGCACAGCCCTCTCTGACCCCTAGGGCATCTCGTGCTGGTGCACTGGAGCGCAGTGGGCTCCGCTAGACACACACATGCCCATGTGCACACAGCTACACACGTGCACACGTACACCTGTACATGCAGCCACACACGCAGACGTGTCTGTGCACTCGCACATACACCTTGACAGACTCGCATCTGCGTGTGTACTTTGAACACATCTTCACTCACCTCCACCCCCACCTCAGTTCATTTTGGCTCCCTCCAGTATTTGGACAGCATCTTGCCTGTCCCACGTCCCCGCTGCAGGCACCGGCTGTACCCTGAGGCCCTGTCACTAGGTCACTGCACACATGCACATCGTAGGGAGCTGCTGAGTCTGTCCAGGAGTGGTCTCGGCATCTCGTCTCAGTCCTTACCTTGGTCGCGGGGAAACGCCCGCGGGGCCCGCACGGGGAGGGACGTGTGCCAAGTGTGCACTCGCCCAGTACCTGGTGCGCATCCGCATCCGCACGCCTCTGCCCCGGCGTGTGTCCCTGTCTACGCCGAGGGGTCCTGTAGGTTGGTGGGGGTTTGCTGGGCTGGGCCTGCCCCCCAGGTGAGTGGCACGTGCAGGGCCGCGGGCTGCGGGCGGAGGCGAGGGCTGCCTCCCTTGGTGCCATTGCAGGGGAGGACACATGCGTGCAGGGGAGGGTTTGCTGCCTGTTGGCCCCAGCCACACGCGTGGCTCCTGTCCTCGCTGAGGCCACCCCCAGCACCTACTTGCCGCCCAGCTCTGCAGAGCTGGAGAGGTGTTCGGTTTAGGGCTGTGTGGTGGGTTTGGGAGGTAGATCTGGCCAGGACCTGCGAGCCTCATGGGTGTGGAGGGACAGCCTGGCCAGTGCTGAAGAGCACGCAGGTTTGGGAGACACTTGTGTGGCATTGGCTAGCTACATGGTGTCCACATGTGGGCACTGCAGAGGTGGTTCTGTTCTGGGCTGTTGTGGGTTCTGCCATGTGCCGTTAACTCGTTATTTTCCTTTTCCCACAGACCTCATGGCCCCGTGAGAGCAAGGCCCCCCTCGGCAACCATGTGCATCATCTTCTTTAAGTTTGATCCGCGCCCTGTTTCCAAAAATGCGTACAGGTAACGCCCCCTCCGTGCCTGCCACTCCGGCGGGTCCCAGGACTGGTCAGTCCTCACACCGCCGTGTGTGGGAGGGGCAGGGGCAGGCTGAGGGTGCGTGGGCCAGAGGGCACGGGCTGCACGTGCCTGGCCCTGTCCTCGCTGCAGGGTGCTGGCAGAATGCTTTTCGGTGGTGGGGACTTTGAGCCGATGCACAGAGACGTGAAGACTCAGCCACGGAAGGGAATTGTATGGGCAGGGGCACAGTTCTGTGGGCCCTGAGCGGGGTCGGGGCAGCAGAACTGGGGCAACAGTGTCAGTGAGTGAGGGCCCGACTCGGGCGGGCTGGTCCGAGGTGCCGGCGGGAAGCCCGGGTGGCGGCAGCAGTGTCCAAGGGTCTGTGGGGACCGGATGGAGGAGGGAGGCTGAGCTGGATCTGCCCGCCAACCCTGGGCTCTGGGCAGCTGCACCTACCTCTCAGCGGTACCCCAACATTTATCCACACAGAGAATGAGGCAGAGATGTAACCCACACCTCAGGGTGACATCTAAGCCCGCTCTCTTGTGCAAGTCTGGGAAGTTCTCATCATTTAAAAATTTGCACCAGAAACGATTCGAAATATTTCAGTGAGGTTCTCAGATTTAAGTCACTATGCGAAACCGCGTGGATGCCGTGCTGCCTGACTTTGGGGCTGAATTAATTCATTTCAGGCCCAGGGATGATGAAGAGTGTTGAACATTTTCGCTTCCTGCAGAGGACTGGGTGAAGGGCCAGGTCGGGGTCTGGGAGGTGACTCTGAACAGCCCCGACAGCGTGAGCTGAGTGAGCAGTGTCCTGCCAGCAGATAGCGTCCTACAGGGAAAGCGCGACATACGGAAAGAACCATTGACTCCAACAGGGGACTGGAGTAATGAGGGCCTAGCTGGTGAAAAGTGACCAGAACTCAAGAATACAGGACTAGCACATGTGAGGGACAGCCACCGTCCCCAGGCAGAGCCCCCCACACACCCCAGCTGAGACCCAGACCTTGCTGGAGAGGACACAGCTATGGCCTGCTGGATGGCCAAAAAGTCCCTAGGCTGCTATGCTGATAGAACCTGCTGCAAATCTGTCTCCTAGGATTCTGGGGACTGTCACAGTGTGGCTGCTGGGGGAGGTGCTGGCCACTGGTCACTGCCATGCCCTGCTGTGCGCACCTGCGAAAGCCCTTCCTCCTGCAGTGTCTCTGCAGCACTCTCTGCTTACAAAGCGTAACACGGGCCCAGCCGCATCAGCAGGGCAGGCGATGCAGGGTGAACTTGGAGCTGCGATGTGGCATTGTCCAGCCCTTTGCCGCCTCAGCGTCCGTAGGCACCCTCCTGTGCTCGTGTGAACTCCCAGGTGCCAGCAAAACAACTCTGCATTTCCATCGGACAAGTGGAGAAGTTTGCAAACGGAGAGAACAGCCCGACGGTGCCTGAGCCCGTCCCTGGCTACGCTCGTTACTCCTAGATCAGTCACAGCTCACTGGCCACGCTGTTCTCTGAAGTTACTCCGACCGCCTGCGTTGAAGTCAAACTGGAGGAAGAACATGGCGAACAGGAACCCTGCAAAGCCGCTGGTGTCCTCGTTTCTTGGTGGGCACCAGGCCGTGGCTAGCCTTTGGCTTCCTTCTCCCCCGGCCCCAGCCGGAACCCCAGCTACTCGTGGCTGCATGCCTCGGGCTGGCCTGAAGGCTTGGTTTGGGTTTCCTCTCGACACCCCACGAGTCACCCTGACCTCAGGCCAGCCCGGAACCCTGGGATCATCCTTCACTCCCTGTTTCCCTCCTGCCGCTTCCTTGGCAATAGCAGGATAACTGGGAAACAGGCAAAGGCAACCCGGGTGTAAAATGCCAATTTGAAGCCAGGCTTTGTTCCCCGGGTTTTACCTTGTGGCCATCATAGCTGGCTCTCAGCCACAGGGTATTGTGGGCAGAGCCATGTCCCCATCACATTCCAGTGTGGAAGTCCTGACTGCCGGTGCCACAGACTACCACTGTGTTTGGAGACAGGACCTTAAAAGAGGTGATTAAAGTAAAATGAGGTCATGTGGGTGGGCCCTGATTGGTAAGATGGGAGGAAATCAGGACACGGACATGCATGGGGCAGCAGTGTGCACATAGAGAGAAGACCCCCAGAAGGAACCAACCCTGCCGATACCTTGATCTTGGACTTCCAACCTCCAGAACTGCGAGACAGTACGTTTCTGTTGTTGGAGCTGCCCGGTCTGTGGCGCTTGGTCACGGCAGCCCTGGAAAACTCATACCCTGGGGAGCCGGCCAGGTTCGCGTGCCCCTGCCCAAGGGGACCTGTCCTGCACCCGGATCCTCGACTCTCTGGGAAAGAAGCTCCACTGTCGATGCCGTGGGGTGGAGGGGAAGATGGTCAACACGGTCTCTCTTGCTTTCGCTCAGAACCTGCACATCGCTGCCAGGACCTGCCCTCCTGGGTCTTGCCGTTCCACGTGGCCTCGGCATTTCCCTGAGCGTTTTCCAAAGCCCTAAGCCAAAGACTAAACACACTGCTTCTGGGTGACCGATGTACATGCTGCGTTTTCCCAGCCATGTGGGACGCATGCAGGGTATTTCTGGCGGCTGCTTCTGTTCTGGCTCTGGGGTGTCTGGCAGGGAGAAGGGTAGGCTGAGGCTGGCGGCACAGGCATTCCCTGGAGCCCCTGGCCAGCACCTTGACTGTGCCATGGACGACCCTGCCCAGGGGACCTAGCCAAGCTGGGCTGGACTCCTGACCCGTGGACTAGGATAATAGGTGGATGTTGCTTTCAGCCACTCAGGTAATTTGATACCCATCACCAGGATATCAAAACCAGGACACCCCCAGCAGAATAACAGAGGAGGCACACAATCCCCCTCTTCTTCAAACATGGCTGTTGACCCTCCCAAGCTGACGCACCTGGTTGGCTCCAGCCCAGAGTGGTTGCTGGACAAACTGTTGCTCCTCAGGGCAGCTTCCATGGGGTCATCACTGAGGGTCTCATCACTGCATTGCAGGCCAGAGTACCTGCTGCCAAACCACCCCCCAGAGGGTGCACACACTCACCTCCCAGATAGTACACTCACCCCCCAGATAGTGCACTCACCCCCCAGATAGTGTACACCCCCCCAGATAGTGCACTCGCCCCCCAGATAGTGTACACCCCCCCAGATAGTGCAC
>NW_012150352.1:1136697-1142602 GCF_000956105.1 Propithecus coquereli | reverse complement strand
CGCCCGCCTCGGCCTCCCAGAGTGCTAGGATTACACACGTGAGCCACCGCGCCCGGCTAGTGGTTTTAATTATTGAAAAAAACAAAAAGAAGCTGTGGTGACTTGGCATCCTCAGAGCCCCTCGCCATGGTGGCACATCCCTGGCTCTCTGGGCACTCATCCCTGAGTTATACATTTCACGAAATCCCTGGCAAACCACCAGCAATTCATCCAAACAGCGACTCCTGGGATAAAAATAGCCAAGCAATTAATGTTCATGAATTATTAAGCAAACCCATGTAGTTGCTCCTTGTTTAAAATAGGCAGTTGAACATCTTAGGACAGAAGACTCTGCTTAGTCAGCTTTTCTTGTTAATTTCTTTCTCTATTTTTCCTTTGCCGGAGCGTTACAGAAGAACTGGCCCCTGGAGCCAACAGCGCCAGCCTGGTTTCCGGCAGTGCTGGCGGGCTGGTGGGCAGGGCACTCCCTGGCGCCCCTGTCCCCACTCACCCGCGGGCTCTGGGACATGGCAACAGAGGAGGAGCAGTATTTAAGAGAGAACACCTGAACAGGACCCCGTGGGGGTTGACCCCACCCACGGGGGTGGAGGGGCTCTCAGCTTGGCCCCTGGTGTGTCCTGAGTGGTCCCTCCTCCTGACCACCATCCAGGCCACGGCCAGTGGGCACCTTCTGCCAGGACTGGCCTGTGCAGGCCTGGGGCAGATGCACTGCTGGTCGGAGTGGAGCCAGGGCCAGGAAAGGCGGGTTCCACTACAGCCCCTGCTGCGGGCTGGGGGCACCTCTGCCAGAAGGTGCAGACACAGTGGGATACTCGGGCCGGAGTCCAGGTTGGAACGTGGCTGTTGGAGGTACAGAGGATGGTTCTATGCATGGCTACGGCTTGTATCAGGGACAGTGACCACCACCCCGAAACCTGGCCTAGGACTGGAGCCAGCTGTGTGGACAGGATGAGGTGTGGCTGCAGGTGGGGATCAGGGCCAGCCGGATGGGGCACGCTGAAGGTGGTGAGGCTTCCACGGCAGACCCTGGGGGTGCCAGGGCAACGCACAGTCCCTGGCAATGTCGAAAAGCAATTCCCTGGTGCTCTGCGGGCCGGGGGCTGCAGGGGAGGTGCAGACTGAGGGGCACCTGTGTGCACACAGGTGGAAAGGCCTCCCAGGGCTTGGGAAGTGGGTGTGATGACAGTTTCACTCCTGATCTTGTGAATGTCTTTATTTCCCATTTCACCATGAGCCAATATTGTTTCATGAAACCAGTGTACAGTAATCAACGCGAAAATTATTTTTAAACACCCATCAGGATCTCAACTCCGAAACTTGCTTTCAGACTCACGATGTGACAGCTGACCCCCCCCCATCCCCTGCTCCTGGGAGCTGCGGTGGCTGCTGTGTGCATCTGTCCATGCATAGCACTCAGAGGGTCTTGTAGCCATGACTTCTTAGACCTGCGGGTCTAACCGATGTCACAGGGACCGACCCTTCCACCTGCAGTCCCTGTTGTGTCCTTACTTATTTTTCAGTTGCCAAGCTGGAACATGAAACTCCGTTTTCTTCCCTTAAAACCAGAGCTATAAAAATTTGGCTGTAAAAATTTTAGCCACTTGGGAGGCTGAGGCAGGAGGCTCCCTTGAGCCCAGGAGTTGGAGGCTGCAGTGAGCCAGGCTGAGGCCACGGCACTGGAGCCCAGACGACAGAGTGAGACTCTGTCTCAAAAACAAAAAAAATTGACAATGTCTTTCCTAATTAAAAGAAATACTTGTTTGATTCATAATGCAAAAAACTAGTAAGACAGAAAAGCCCCCATTCCCCATCCCCCATCTCCTACCCACTCCCCCCGCAACAAACAAACACCATAAAACACAGGATGGAGCCGCTCAGAGTCCCACACACTGCTGCTGTTCAACCGGTGTCCTCAGATTCGTGTTTCCAGGAGCCCATGGCTGGCTGTGGGCGTTCTCAGGGAGGGGGACAGATGGCAGAGAAGGGACGACCCCACCCTCCGTCCTGGGCTCCTGGGCCTTGCTTGGTGCCAGCCATGCGGGACACTCACCTGCCGGCCCCGGTCCTGCCACTGGCCGGGCCTGATCAGGTGGCCGGGGGGCCAAGGCCGTCCCACAGGGCCCGGGGGACCTGCCTCCTGCCGCTGAGTGCTGTGGACGTGTGTCCTCGTGGGGCTCCTGCCTGTTTCCTAGGGACCTTCATCCCATGCGGGTGCAGCGAGGACTTGCTCATGTTGCATGGGGGTAAATTTTATACGTTAACGAGAGAAAAAACGTGGCTTTGCTGTGTCCATCCGAGACCGTCAACGTGCCCTTCTCTCGCAGGCTCATCCTGGCCGCCAACAGGGACGAGTTCTACAACAGACCCTCCAAGTCAGCTGACTTCTGGGGGAGCAACAACGAGATCCTCAGCGGTGAGTCTTCCCTCACGCCTGGCGGGTGGCTGCTCTGTGTGGCCTCGAGCGGCCCCTGGCGTAGTCCCGCAGTGGTCCCGACAGGGATGGCACCACGTCTCAGCACACACGTCTCAGCCCAGCACCAGCTCTCCATGCTGTGGGTCCCCGGAAGAAGTGTTAGTCCTCACGTGGGGTCCCCATCGTGCAGAGGGACCGGCTGGCTTTATTTGGACCCATCCTTTCACCGTGGGCACATGGATGGATTCATGTGAGGAACAGGTCGAGGTCCACACTCTTGTCACTTTGTGAAACAGCCCAGCGGTGTGTGTGTGCGGGTGTGCACACGTGTGTGTACATGCATTCGTGTTTCTGCTTGTGCACAAGCACCCTCGCCCCGGAGATGGCTGCCCTGAGTTTGGGCAGCAGAGGCTTGGGGTGGGCACATGCAGGTGGGGAGCTGGCGCTGACACCACCACGTGCGCTATGCCTGTGCTGCGAGGAGTCCTGCAGAGTGGACAGGGAGGGGCAGCCAGGTCCCCTTCCCTCCCAGACACCAGCCTCAGTGAGGTCCTGGTGGACAGGAAGCAGTTCCTGCCCATGTGGCTGGCCAGGCCAGGGGTCCTCTGCCTGTGGGCCAGGCACCAGGTAGGCCCAGGGTAGCCTGGCATTGCTGATGGGGGTGCCCCAGGGAGCCTGCCCGGGCCAGGCTTGTGGCCTCTCGGACCCAGGATGCTGTGTGTACCCCGTGCCTCCCAGGCCCCCAGTGGTGGTCTATAACAGCTCAGCTGTGGGATTTCGACAGGGGGACTTCCGGGTAGCCCAGCAGTGGTGTGAGGATGGTGCTGCTGAGGCTGGCCGGCCCTGGCACCGCGGAGGAGGACGAAAGCGGGGAGACCAAGGCAGGAGGGGCCAGAGGCCTGGCAGCATCTGGGGTGGCATCCGGGGTGGCTGGGTGTGAGGGGTGAGGGATCTGGGTCTCGGCCTCATTGGAACCGCGCAGGAGACCCTGGAGATGCCTAGATGTGCAGCACGAGACCCCCACTGCCCCAGCTGTGGGCGTGGCTGTGCAGGGGGCCGCAGTGGCGCCTCCGTCCAGAGGTGAAGTCCTGTAACCCCACAGGGTGTTGTGGGGGGCCCTCAGCTGGGCTGCCAATGACTCTCCCAGAGGTGGGGGCTGTGGAGGGCCTGTAGGCGCATCCAGGAAAGTTTCCAGCCATCCCCGGCATGGCGGACAGCATAGGGGACAGGGCAGGTGGTGTGTTGCTGCCGCAGGGCATGCTGGTGCAGGAGGCGATGGCGAGGCCCAGGGGCTGATGTCCCCAGGGAGTGGGGGGCTTGCAGAGGAGGACGTGGAGGCTCAGACAGAGGGTTACCCTGGCCCGGCTCCTTGGCCATCGTGGCTGCTTGGGCCTGTCCCTTTCCCTGGCTCCCGGGCCTGTGCACCTGAATGGGTGCCAACCCCAGCCGGAGAGCTCCAGCCTCATGGCACTATTCACCCTCGTGTTCTTTGGTGGCAGCTGGTACACCAGCGCATGCTGGCTCCCACCCAGTGGCAGTGCCACTAAGGTCCCCATTCCCTCGCTGTCTGGCATTGCCAACTTGTGCACGAAAGTTTAGACCAGAAGTTCTCCAGGTATGGTGCTTGGGCCACTAACATCAGCATTACTGGAGAACTTGTTAGAAATGTACATCATCACATTCGTAAAAATTTGGCTATTCTTCAAGTAGTTTTTTTTTCTTTTCTTTTCTTTTTTCTTTTTTTGGGACAGTGTCATTTGCCAAATGCATTTGTTCTGTCTCCTGCTGTCTCTCTTCAGTCTCTCTCTCCCCCCCTCTTAGTTCACTCGAGGTCGTCCCACCCTGGACGAGGCCCCATCTGCTTTTCCCAGTGTCGCCTGAACCCTGAGGCCTTCCAGGCTGGCCTCTGGAAACAGGCAGTGTCCCTTGCCCTATGTGGGTGCTGAAGGCTCTCTCCCTGGCCCCGGTGGTTTCCTCACGCACACGTGCTGGTCAGATCTCAGGGTGCCCTGTGCAGCTTGCCCCTCTCTGGTCTTCTGTGCTGTCGTCTGAATGCATCTGTGTTGCTAGAGAGGAATAGCTGAGACTGAGTTGTTTGTACAGGAGAGAGGTTTATCCGGCTTAGGGTTCCAAGGGCTGTGCCAGAAGCTCGCACCTGCACCTGTTTCTGGGGAGGGCCTTGGGCTGCTCCTGCTTAGGGCGGAAGGAAAAGGGAAACGTGTGTGCAGAGATCACGCGGCAAGAGAGGAAGGGAGCGGGGAAGATGGAGGGACCCGGCTCTTGTTAACAACCGGTCTCTAGGGACTGACAGAGTGAGACTCACTCACCACCAAGCCATTCGCGAGGGATCCGCCCCGTGACCCAAACACCTCCCTTTAGGCCCAACACTGGGGACCAAATTTCAACAGGAGGTGTGGGGGACAAACATCACACTGTGGCAGCCGTGGACTCTGGCTGCCTCAGTCTCCCCACGCCCGTAGTCCCTTTCTTCAGCTCAGGGAGTCTGTTGAGCTCTGCCTGGGCCCCTGTGCGGGGTCCTGGAGGCTCCCCACCTATGGGGCTCAACTTGCTTCCCACCTCTCAGGTCCTAACCTAAAACCCATTGTTTCATGTGTTTCATTTTATTTTATTTTTTTGGTTATTTTAAGTGGGAAGGCAAATCTGGTCCCCGTTGCTTGACCAGATACGGAAGTTTCATTCATTTTTTAATTATCAATTTGTAGAAGTTCTTTATAAATTCTGGACATGGGTTTTTTGTTGGATAAATGTATTTGCCTACTCATTTCTTTAACAGTATCTTTTGGCGAGCAGAATGTTTTATTTTAACAAAATGCCATACATTTATAACTATTCTTGTATGGTCTGTTCTTTTTGTGTCTTATCCAAAATGTCTTTGCCTGCCCTAAGGTCATGACGCTATCTTTCTCTGCCTCTAGAAGCTGGATTTTGGATTTTATGTTTTGGTCTCTGAGTTGTCTCACATTAATTTTTGTCCATGGTGTGAGGCAGGGGTTGAGATTCGTCCCTCCCCTCTGCTCCTGCCCCGCCCATCTCTCTGGTCGCCCCAGCATCATTTATGAAATGAATATCCTCATGCCTGCTGCACCGTGTTGGCAACTTGCTTTAAATCAGCTGACGACACATGTGTGGGTCTGTTCAGGACTCTCGTGTCCCATTGATCTGTGTGTCTGTCTTGATGCCAGCTGGCACCACACTGGCTTTGTTACTGCTGCGGGTTGGCAAGTTGTGAAATCAGGCAGTGTGAGTCTTCCAGCTCTGCTCTTTTTCGGGACTGTTTCAGCCATCCTCGCTCCTTCGCATGTGCACATATATTTTAGAGTCAGCCTGTTACTCTCTGTAAAACAAAAAGCCTGCTGGGATGTGGATTGGGATGGTCTTGAATCCACGGGTGATTTGAGGAGCAGTGTCGTCACCTTAGCAATACTGAGCCTTCCAGTCAGCAAACACGCACATCTGTACTTAAACCCGGTT
>NW_012150352.1:1120654-1136522 GCF_000956105.1 Propithecus coquereli | reverse complement strand
GTGGCGTCAGCCTAGCTCACAGCAACCTCAAACTCCTGGGCTCAAGCAATCCTCCTGCCTCAGCCTCCCGGGTAGCTGGGACTACAGGCACGCGCCACCGTGACCGGCTAATTTTTTCTATTTTTAGTTGTTTGGCTAATTTCTTTCTATTTATAGTAGAGACGGGGTCTCGTCTTGCTCAGGCTGGTCTCAAACTCCTGCCATCAAGCAATCTGCCCGCCTCGGCCTCCCATAGTGCTAGGATTACAGGTGTGAGCCACTGCGCCCAGCCTCACTGCAGCCTTGAACTCCTGGGCTGAAGCAATCCTCCTGTCTCAGCCTCCTGAGTAGCTGGGACTACAGGCATGTGCCACTGTGCCTGGCTAAATTTTTTTCATTTTTATTTTTTGTAGACATGGGGTCTCGCTATGTTGCCCAGGCTGGTCTCGAACTCCTGGCCTCAAGTGATCCTCCAGCCTCGGCCTCCCAGAGTGCTGGGATTACAGGCATGAGCCACCACGCCCAGCTAGCATTTACTTACTAGTTTTTATGGATTGTTTTTGGTATTCCTTTTGGATTTTCTTCATATATGATTCTGCCATCTACAAATAAAGACAGTCTTATGTCTTCCTCTCTTATCTTTACATCTTTTCTTTTTCTGTTGTAGTTGATAATTGTTATAAAAGTAACGTTTTAATGATTTAGATGTTTTTGTTCCAATCTTTGGGTAAAAATGACCCTCTAGTCTAGGAAGGCACCTGCCTATGGCTTTCAGGGCCTCTCCAACCTCGTGGCAGGGCCCCAGGGCTAAGCACTGACCTGGCTGGGCCCTGTGGATGAGGTGGGTAGATGGGGGGCCTGGGTGTGTGCCCACCCCTAGTGCCCATGGGTCCTGCTGGGTGGAGATAGCTAGCGTCCCTGCAACTGATCCAGGACATGTGGTTGGAGCCTGGCACTGTCCCCCAGTCTGGACCTGGCCCAAGTGTCAGGATGCGTTCCGCAGACTCCATGCACAGCCCGCTGGGTGTCAGGGCCTGAGGTTGGCACTGGGATGGGTGTGGTCCTGCAGGGTCCCTATCCCACCGCCAGGGCTGTGGGGCGGGGCTGCCAGTGCTCACAGGCCGAGGGAGGAGCTGGGTGGAGTGCGCAGTGCGTCTCCTGGACCAGACGGGGACAGGGTGGGGAAGCCAAATGGTTGGTGCTGCTAGTGGTAACACTGTCATCCACTATAGGACTCGACATGGAGGAGGGCAAGGAAGGGGGCACGTGGCTGGGCATCACCACGCATGGGAAGCTGGCGGCGCTCACCAACTACCTGCAGCCCCAGCTGGACCGCAAGGCCCGGGGGCGAGGTAAGGTGTCTGGGGTGCACCAGTGACGGGGCCAGGGTACTGTGAGGCTGGTCTGGGGTGCAGGGGGTGGGGCCAAGGTACAGTTGTAGCAGGCTGGGCCCCATGGAGGCCGGCCTCCAGGATGGCGCCACTGCTGAGTGGTCTGTTGCGGCAGGCGGCATAGACAGACGAGGGCGAGACCAAGGGGAGGGCGCGTGTCCCCAGCCCTCTGGCATCACCCTTGGCCTGACCCATGCAGCACCTGCACAGACATGGTTTGCTCCTCTTGGGAGCACGCTCCAGGCTTGATCTCCGACTCCTGCCACCCCACATGTCACTCCTGACCACTGTGTCATTGTCCTTTGCCTGTGGGATGTTTGCAGAGCAGATGCCTCCTCCAGGAGGATAGTTCTGTGGATACACCTTGTCCCTACCAAAGGTTTCTTTCCTTGGTGCTGGATTTCCACATGGAGGCATAATGGGGGGAAATTTTTTAAAAACCACAATGAGCAGAGTTCTCGGTGACAACTGCTGTGGCAGGCAGGTCAGGGGGTGGGGCTGATTGCAGTGGTGCCTGTGCAGGGCTCCGGTCTCCCGCTCGTCCGCCTGGGTCCTCCCAAGGGGGCCCTGTGTCAGTCTTCTTGGGGAGAGGGGCTCCTCCCCGTAGCCTCGGCCACAGGCATCTGTCCCCTGCCCACAGGTGAACTAGTGACCCACTTTCTGACCACTGAGGTGGACAGCTTGTCCTACCTGAAGAAGATCTCTGTGGAAGGCCACCTGTACAACGGCTTCAACCTCGTAGCGGCTGACCTGAGGTGCATCTGCAGGGAGGGATCGGCGGCCTTGCCCCCGGGCTCATTGGGAAGCCAGTTCCCCTTGGGGTGCGCTGTGGCGTCCACGGCAGCCTCTGCAGGGATGTCCCTCCCAGTGGCTTGGCGGGTGTCCCAAGGACCCTGCCTATCCCAGATCCACCAGGCGGGGACTTGGGAGTGGAGCAGGGGAGCTTCCATACCAGTGTGGGGGTTGCTGGCAGGAGCTGAGACCGCGAGGGCAGCTGCATGAAATGGCCCCAGCGGGGCGTCCCGGCCACGGCAGTCCTGGCCAGGGGAGGCCGGGTGCTCCGGGGAAGTGCACATTAGGGGTGCGGCCATGGAACTGCAGAGGTTCTGTGTGCTTTGCCCGTCCATGAGGTGAGCATCTGCCCTCTTGCCTGCCCCTGCCTGGCTCCCCGCCCTTCCCTCCCGATGCTGTTAGTGCAGAGGCTCCCTCCGGGACAGACAGACGGAAGGTGGCCGGTCCGTGTCCAGATGCCCGTCCTGAGACTGCACCTTCCACAAGGGCGGGTACGTGGCCTGTCTCCTGGCTCTCGCGCCCCAGGCGCACTGTGCCTTGAGTGTCCGTGGCACAGGGCACACGCAGCCCCACCCTGCACCGCACAGACAGTGCACTCGAGGTGGAGGCTTTGCAGTCTCAGTGTCCCTGGGAGGAGGCCCAAGGGCAGGGCCTGGCTCTGGGCACTCACTGCCTGGAGCCCTCCTCCCCGCTCAGGCCTGCGTGGTTCCTGGCAGCAAAGTCCCTATTCTCTGTACTCTGTGCTCCCCAGGCTGGGGGACCACTTTGCACTATCAGCAGTTCCATTTACACCTGACCTGTGGTTGTGCTACTAGTGGGACTCGGTGCTCAGTAGCCATGTCACGATTCACGTGCCGAGGGTGCCATTCTCTGAGTGGACACGTGGGCAGATGGCTCCTGCAGCTGGGGGGCTTGGGCTCCCGGAGCCTGGGCAGCTCTCCTGGCTCCCAGAGACTGCAGGGTTGGGGTCTGCCTGCCTATGCCCAGGAGGGCAGGCAGTGTCCAGAGAGCGGACCACGAGTCGGGTAGAAGCTGGTGTCTGCCAGGGCAGAGGCTGGAAGATGGTGGTGTGGGAGGTCAGTGACCAGCCCTGCTCGTGGGTGCCAATGGGAAAGCTGAGGCCTAGCAGGGAAGGAGGCTCATCCTGGGTCAGCCCCACCCTTTGCCTGGCCTGAGGCACCACCGGCAGCGGCCCCAGAGTGAGTGCCGATTCTACAGGTCCTTGCACAAAAAGTTCAAAGGAGCCTTTTGCCTGCAAACAAAATCTTTGAAATCATTAGCCAAAGGTCTTAAGAAAGTTGCCAAATGCCGGGCGTGGTGAGTAAGAATGTGAATGCAGATTGGGGGCCCAGAAGCTGCTCGGGGTAGGGGGACGGGTGCTGCCTGGTATGCAGCACCTCCGAGGAAGGAGGGCTCCCCGCCCACGATGGCCTTTTCCCTGTGTCCGTTTATCCTGAAGGCACAGGGCTCCCTGTCCAGCATCAGGCCAGGAAGGCCACAAAGAGTCCCCTTTAGGCTGGGCGAGGTGGCTCACGCCTGTAATCCTAGCTCTCTGGGAGGCCGAGGCGGCGGATTGTTTGAGCTCAGGAGTTCTAAACCAGCCTGAGCAAGAGCGAGACCCCGTCTCTACTAAAATTGGAAAAGAAATTAATTGGACAACTAAAAATATATACAAAAAACTAACTGGGCATGGTGGCGCATGCCTGTAGTCCCAGCTACTCAGGAGGCTGAGGCAGGAGGATCGCTTGAGCCCAGGAGTTTGAGGTTGCTGTGAGCTAGGCTGACGTCATGGCACTCTAGCCCGGGCAACACAGGGAGACTCTGTCTCAGAAAAAAAAAGAGTCCCCTTTAGTTTGCACAAAAGGTGTTCCAAATTCTAGAAGGCTCCCTGCAGTATTGAGGAACTGGAACTTTTTCCACTCGGGTGCATTGTAACTATTTTAAAGTGTACGCTTAGCGCAAGAGAAGAGAAAAATGAGATCTTTGGCTCTTTGTTCTGAAGTCTCCATCGCCCTGGGGCCACCTGTCCAGAGGCCTTGGAGATGAGCCCTGTGGCTGGGGGTGGGCCCTTCAGAGGGGACTGGTGATGACGGGGTGGGGCTCAGCCCTGCAGTTGTCACCACAGGCTGCACCTGCAAGCCCATGCCATGAGGCATGCATCGAGCCAGGAGGGTCTTTGGATGCCGTGCCTCTTGGGTTGGGGGTCCCCAGTGCGAGCCAGGAGTGCGCCTCTGATGCTGGACAGCAGCTGGGGTCTGCACGCCCCTACTGTCCAGGCCCCCGAGTCGCCCCTGGCCTGGCTGCAGTGGGCTGTGCTGGTTCCAGCCGGGGCCCCAGGGACAAGGCTGTGGGATCGCTGGGCGGTGCTGGGAGCTGGGTGCCCCGTGGCTCCCATCTGACCGGCTCTCCCTGTGGTCCACAGCACGGCGAGGGGAGATGTCATTTGCTACTATGGAAACCGGGGGGAGCCCGAGCCCATTGTCCTGACACCAGGTGAGCCTGCTCTGGTGTGCTGACAGTGTGGGGGACTACTCCTGTGCAGGGGACACCCCTGTGCTTCTCGGAGGCCAGGCCCCTGTTGCAGCGCTCTCCCGGGACTGTACTTCTGGCCATCTGTGCGCCTTCTGGTCTGCACCCTCCCCGCCCTCCTCACCACGGCCTGCCCTGTTCTGGGCTTCCCACCGTAGCCCTGCAGCTCTGCCGGTCCCCCCCAGCCCCACCTCGCGCCCCATCTCTGCCCTACCTCCTTGTGCCACCCAGTGTGCCAGTGCCCTGCCTGTCCCTTCTCAGCCTTGGGACTGTCACCACCTAGGGTTCTTGCTTGGGCCCCTCCCTGGAGCACCTCCCATACCCAGTCCCAGTCTGCTCCTCGGTCCACATCCTTGGGGCCTTGACCCCCAGCCCCAGCCACACTCCGCCGCTGGGCCCCCTCCGCCTTGGCGCTGCGCCTCTGCCCGGCCTGACTCCTGCTGGTGTGCCCTTTTGTCCCCTCCCTCCTCAGCTGTTGCAATGTCTGGGAAGCCTCCTCTGCCAGTCCCCCGACCTGGGCAGAGTATGCCACGTCGCTCCAGCCTGTGAGCCACAGGAGGGGGAAGGTGGTCTGTGTCTTGTTCCAGGGCAAAGCGGCACCCCCAGGAAAGGCACAGCAGAGCTTTGGGACTCGTTCTGGGTCCCATGATCCCTGCCTCGCCCACACCGGGGCTGGCTCCCAGCTTCCCACATCTGCCCAGTGATGTTTCAGCCATAGGTGGGCCTGGCGGCTCAGAGCCTATGCTGGGGTAGCATCTAGGCCAGGATGGCCTGGGCCAGTTGAGACCCTGCGAGGAGGCATCTGCCTGGAGGTGGCTTCCCCTTGTCCCCCCGGTGCCCCTGCACATGCCTCCTGGTGCCCTCTCCTCCACGTGGGGCTCATCCTGTCAGCCGCCAGGTGCTCTGTGGCCACCCTCTGTGCCCCTGGTCCTCCCCTCTCCACCTTGGACGGAGACGTGGGGGCAGAGCAGGCCCAGGCGTGCTCCCAAGAGCCGGGCAACGAGGCACGGGTGCAAACATGTGCGGCGAGGCAGGGATGCGGCCCTGGCTGGTCCCCAGCTCAGGAAGGATTATTCTGGCTGTCTCGGCCGATTCTTGCTGCTGTGCCTGTCCTGGGGCCTCCCGTCAGCTCAGCATTGTGGGGTTGGGGTGCGCGGTGAGGTGGGTTTGTGCCACGGAGTTGGCCTCGTGGTCCGCACGTTGTTGGGCTTCCTGAGCCCTGACTGCCTGGGAGAGAATTGGACTAAAAGGCACAAAAAGGGGCAGAGGCTCCCTCAGCCCCCAAGTCTGAACATTGGCCCAGAGGCCCCGGGGTGCAGCTGTGACCACCCCATGACACCCTCAGCTCTCAGTACCTGGGACCCCGCATCTGGAAACGCTTGTTTTCTGCTAAGTTGTTGTCCTGGGGAGATTCTCACCACTCCCACCCTTTCCACCCCTCAGCCTTCCCCCACTGCGCAGTGTCACTCTTTTCTTTTTAATGACAGCTTTATTGAGATGTGACTCACACGTAGCACAGCTCACCCATGCACAGAGTTTCGTTCGCAAAGCCGCGCGGCCGTCCCCTCCACCCAACTCCAGGACGGTCGCAGTCACTGCCTCGCCCCTCCCCGGGCCCTGGCAGCCTCCTACCTGCTTCCTGTCTCTGAGCTCCGCCTGTTCCAGGCACTCCCAGGATGGACGCGTGCAGCGCATGGTCTGGGGGACTGACTTCTTTCACTTCGTGTTCTCAAGGTCTACCAGGTTGCGGCCTGAATCGGTACCGTGTTTCTTTCCACGGCGGGATGAGACCGCATGGGCAGACACCACTTTGTTTCTCTTGCTGTCCAGGGACGGACACTGGAGTTGCCACTCCCTTTTGGCTGCCAATGAACAGCGCTGCCGTACACGTGTTCGTGCAGACACACGTGTTCCTGGCTCTCGTGTCTGTTCTTCAGTTGCTGGGTATAGGATGTGTTTCCACCTTTTGACTGCTATGGATGCTGCTGCTACAACCCACAGGAGCAAGTGTTTGCGTGGTCGTGTGTTCATTTTCCTTGGTTGTGTTCCTGAGAGTGGAGTTGCTGGACCACATGGGAGCTCTGCGCAACTTTTCCAGGAACTTCCAAACTGTTTCCCAAAGCAGCTGTACCGTTTCGCATTCCCAGCAGCGTGTGGGTGTTGCAGCTTCTCCCCGCTCAGCGACACTGACTGTGATCTGTGGTGTGGTCACAGCCGTCCCCGTGGGGGTGAGGTGGTGTCTCCCTGTGATTTTAACGTGTGCCTCCCTGATGGAGAGTGACGTCAAGCATCTTTTCATGTGCTTGCTGGCCATTCGTGTGCCTGCTTTGGAGAAATGTGTTCAAATTGGTTGACTTTTTGAGTTGTAGGAGTTCTTTGTACATTCTGGCTACACGTCTCTTATCAGACGTATGATTTGCAAAAATTGCCTTCCACTCTGTGCTTTCTTTTCGTTTTCTCATTGGCATATTTTGAAGCACAAAACTTTAAACTTTGACGAAGTCCCTTTTTTCTATTTTTTTCTTTTGGTTTCTGATCTAAGAGACCATTGCCTCGTTGAAGGTCACGAAGTGTCTCCCCTGCTTTGTCCTGAGTGTCATAGTTGTAGCTTTCATTTAGGTCTCGGTCCGATTTGAGTTAACTTCTGTGTATGGCGTGAGGTAGCTCTATTCTTCGCACATGGTGACCCAGTCAGATGGACTTCTGTGTCACTCCTGATGGAAAAGACACCATGACACCTGGGCCGGTGGCATGGCGGAGGGGCCCCGGCAGAGACAGGGCCGTTCCCCTAGGAAGCACCTGGAGCAGTGTCAGACTTGGCTGAGGTCCGCACCCGGGAGTTTGGCAGGACAGAGGGTGACATGCTGGCGTCCCTGACGCAGTGTCAGGGTGCACAGCTCTGAGCAGGCCGCCCCCATCGCCCAGCCTCTCTGCCTCAAGTCTGTACCCCTCACTTCTGTGACATGAGGAACCTTTTCCTTTTGGTCCTGCTTCTGTCACCGCTCTGGGACTTGTTCTGAGAAACCCCAGCTCAGAGTCCTGGCACCAAGCTCCCCCGGGTCCCCCAGCCAGGGTCTGGCTGGCACACAGAGGTGGCCCTGCTCTGCCGAGGCCCTGCCCACACCCTGTGGGGGGGCTGTCCCCAGTGTTGGGGGTTTCCTGAGCACTGATATGAGTCGGCACTAACCTTGGTGGGCGCCCCTAGGTGGGCGAGGTCGGAGGTGCCTCCCTTTACACCATCCCCTTTCCCTCTTCGGGTCGTAATTTGTTTATTCCACCCAAGCTGCTTAGCATCTGTGCGCCGGGGTCTCCCATGGGCCTCTGCCCCGTGTTGAGTTCTCTACCCCTCGCCACACATGTGGGTCTGGAATGGGCGTAGGGAAGGTGCCGGAGAATGGGGGTGGCTTGGCCTCTGGCTGGTCTGGCTGTGCCACCCCAGCTGCAGCCCTCGCGCCTCACCCTGTGCTGGACGGGGGGGTTCACCCCGAGATGGCACAGCGGGGCCTCCGCATGGCCAGGCTGCCCTCCCTGCAGGCGTCTACGGGCTCAGCAACGCGCTGCTGGACACGCCCTGGAGGAAGCTGTGCTTCGGAAAGCGGCTCTTCCAGGAGGCCGTGGCGCAGAGCCAGGTGCTGCCCAAGGACGTGCTGGTCGCCCAGCTCCTGGACGTGCTCAGCAACGAAGAGGCGTGAGTCTCCCGAGGCAGAGAGGAGGGGACTGGTGCCGGTGCCCAGGCTGGGTCATGGCTGCGGGGGGCCCTGACGGACACTCTGTCCTCTGCCTCCTGCTTGTCCCCGTGGGCAGCTGCAGTTTCCAATGAGAGGTGGCACCGCCTGGGCTTCTGGGCTTGGGGTTCCATGCAGGCTCACGTGGGGCCCAGAGCAGCTGGATGCTCCCCTCTGCATGCCGAGGGCTAGAGGGAGATTTTGGAAGATTCCAGGCACTCAGCAAACCTGGTGGGGAAGAGACACACCACAGAAGTGAGTGGCCGGGTTGACGGAGCTTCCCACATGCTCTTTCGCCAGTGACTGTGGGCTGAGTGGGAGGCAGGGACTTGCCACGCAGGAACTGCCTGGGGGGAGTACCCCTGCTACTCCCTCAGCCGTAGGCCCCCAGACCCCTCAGGCAGCCTCTGGGTGAGCACCTTGGACATTGGGCATCGAGGTCTTGGCCTCCCCAGCTGGGGTCCCAGTGCTCACCAAGCCAGCCTTCTTACAACCCGGTGCGGCGGCCCCCATGTCCCTCCCTTCCTTACCAGGCCTCGCTACCATCCTGCCTGGGTGACCCAGCATCTACTCCCACCCTGTCCAGCCCACTCCTCAGAGGAGCCCCCATGGCTGCCTCCCGCTCTTCTCCCCACCAGCCCCCTGCTCTGGGCCTCTGAGCTGTGGTTCCAGCCTTCAGCCTCAGTATCTCCCCTCGGGGAGCCCCCTCCCAGCTATGAGTCCATGCGGCCCCCGGTCCCTTTGCCATGCTGGGCAGGCCTGTGACAGGCCCTGACTGCTCTCGTTGGCAGCTGTAGCCGGGCACTGGCTATGGTGTCTGGCACATCACAGGGCTGGAGTGGACAGATGCCCATGGGGTGCCTGTCAGGGCAAGCAGGGAAGGTGTGTGCCACGTAGGGCCCGGGCTCAGTGATGGAGTCCTAGGTGGAAAGGTGGATGGAGGTTTGCAGCCCTGAGTAGAAAAGTGTATGAATAATCGACAGGGTTCCTCCCAGTCGCTTTCTAAAGCCAGCCAGAATGGCAGGCAGGGCCACCTCCTGGATGCGGCTGCAGGCAGGACTGACGGCTACCCCACCCCATCCTTGCAGGCAACTACCAGACCCGGCCATCGAGGACCAGGGCCAGGAGTATGTGCAGCCCATCCTGAACAAGTACGCGGCCGTGTGCGTGCGCTGCCCGGGCTATGGCACCAGGTATGACAGGGCTGCCAGGGCAGCACCTTCCTATCCTGCATCCCATCTCCTGGTTGGAGGGCAGGCCAAGAAACCACGCTTCCCCATGCTCCATAGCTAGCCAGGGCCACGCTCCTTCCCCTGGTGAGTGGGCTCCAGATCTCTGCCCTGTTTAGACGCAGCTGCGGTGGCAAGCACGCTCCAAGTTACCCGTCGGGCTCCCCAGGGCCCTGGAGGGCGAGCTCGAGGCTCCAGGGCTTCCATTGCCTCCTCTGTGGGCCTCCGGGCTGCCCCCTGCCAGTGAGGAGCCAGGCAGGACACAGCCACGAGGGGCGTGATGGCATCAGGGATGCTTGTGCACTGGCAGACGCCAGCACTGGCTTTAGGCCCACGGGCTGCACCCCGGCGTGGTGCCGGCTCTCCTCTTGGCGGGCGCAGGGTGCTGTTTCCTCCAGCCCGTCTTCTGTTGCAGGCTTACTTTCACGACTAACGTGTTTGCTGACGCGGATCCGCATGCATGGGGGAGACAGGAGCCAGGTCTGCCGCTGGCTGGCTGCGTGGCTGCCAGGTCCAGGCCTGTGGAGAGCCCTCAGTGTGTGCCCACTCTGGGTGGCGGCCTGTGCTGGGGCTGCCCCGTCTGTGAGGACCTGCCATGGGGAGGGCTGGAGAGGAGAGAAGGGGGAGCGCTGGGCCCCTGGGCAGACTGACTTGGCCTGGGTGGCAAAGGAGGGGAGCAGGAGGGAGCTTTCCAGGTGGAGAAGGCCTGGGCGGGCCCCAGGCGGTTGAGGGCTCCACCTCTCAGAGGTCAAGCCCTCTGGTGTCCAGGCATGACCTGATGTCCTGAGTGGAGAGGTGCATGGTCAGCCCAGGGGCTGCCATGTGAGAGTGGCAGGGGCAGGCTGGGGTGTTTCAGAGTGGAAGGGACAGACTCACTGGGTGTGGGCGTCCAGATGCCTCCGACAGCCCCCACGTTCCCCAGGCTGGGGCTGCCCCTCCCTGCCTCCATCTGGCCCCTCCTGTGCTCTGACAGGCAGGGCAGAGGCTGAGGGATGTGGGGTGACCATGTGGCCTGTGCTCTTTTTTCAGAACCAACACCATCATCCTCGTGGACGCAGACGGCCATGTGACCTTCACTGAGCGCAGCATGCTGGACAAGGACCCCTCCCGCTGGGAGACCAGCACCCATGAGTTCACTCTGCAGAGTTAACCCCCACCTCTGGGTGCAGCCAGCGGGCTCATGGGAGACTTTGCCTCAGGGACCAGCTTGGAAGGGCAACTTCCCTGGCCACACGGCACTGCCTGGGACTCGGCCAGCGTCCCCCAGGATCAAGGGCTTCTGATTTGTGTTTTCGGTCTTGTGTCCCTGTGCCCAGCTCCGAGTCTGCCCTTATGCCAATGGGGGGCAGCAAACTCTGACACCAGGTCTGGGATGGGCCCAGGAGTGAATACACGTGAACGTGTGCGTACACCTGGGCCCACCCCCTCACATGTGCAAAGGCACACACATGCACACACACAAGGCACGTGTGTGCACGCACACTTGCACAGATTCATGCACACGCACATGTGCCAGGCAGGCGGGGAGTGCCTCTCACCCTTCACGCGCTTCTGGCCGGTGGGTCTTTGTTCTGCTCAAATGACAGAAGTAGGCTTGTATTTAGAAGTGGCCCCCCTCCTGGGGGGCATAGGGCACGGGCATGCTTTGATTCCCAGCAACTAGCCCTACTCCTGTAGAGGAGACCGGCCCGTGTGGACACAGGCACGGGGAAGGCTGAGGAGAGCCCACCCTCACAACAGAAACACGGGCTTGGCGGCGGTGTCAGTGGTCCTGCCTGTGCACTGCGTGGCATTGCGTGTTTGGACAGTTCCGCGCATGCTGGGTGGTTCCATGTGTGCTGAGTCTCTCGGGGCCCTGCTGGCCCAGTTGGGGGCTGTGGGTTCTGGCAGCCTGTATCAGCAAGCGGGCACAGCCAGCCCCTGCCGTCTTCCTCAAGGGGTCGGACTTCAGGGAATCTGTCCTTGAACACGAGCTGTTGATAATAAACTGCGGCTGTGGCAAGAGTGTGCGTCCTGAGGCCCTTCCCTGTGGGCCAGGCATTGGCAGGAGCTGCTGTGTGCACACGGACTCCTGCACAAGGCTTTCTGCTTCCTCCTTTGTTGCAAGAGAGCCCATGCACGTGGGACACGGTAGGTACTGGGTTCATCAGGTGGCCATGGGAGCCCCTTGGGGACCCTTGGAGGGAGAGACCAACTGTGGAGGCCCAGGGATGGCAGGAGGGGCAGCAGGGCAGGCCCAAGGCTGGTCTATCTCAGCCCCAGGAGCTCCTCATGCGCTGGCACTCTGGAGCATGTGTTCCCAGGCTGGGCCAAGCATGGGGGGCCCCGTATCCAACCTCAGCCCCAGGCTTTCCCTGCCTCTGCAGCCCCTGCCCACTTGGCCTTCTGGGGTCATGATTGCAGGGTAGGTGTGGGCCTGCACCAGGGCTTCCAAGCCTGGAGAGGAACAGGGGCCTCCCTGCCCCAACCACACTGCTGGGGCCTGGTGCCCTCCATGGCTCATTCTGAACTCAGAACAGGGTTCCCAGTGGCAACCCAGCCCACGCCTCCAGGCCCAAGGGGAAACTGAGGACCCACGTCCCGCCGTGTCTGGCTGAATCAGGAAGACAGGCTCCCAGCTCGAGGCACTGCCCCTGCTGCCAGCATCGTCCCTGCCCCGTGTGCTGTGCCGGCACCCCCGGCTGGGCACCCGCCCTCAGGAAGTGCCTCCCCGAGTGTCCCCTCTGTCCCAGAGACCAGACCTGCCCAGGAAGAGCTCTCCAAGCCCTGCCGCTGGTCGCTCTGCGGCAGCCTGTGCCCCTGAGGAGGGGCGGCTGCGGCGCGGGTCCAGTTATTATGCATCGAGGTGTGTCCACCACCAACACGTTGGTGTCCTGCACCTGGTGCCTCCGAGTTTGACTGTTTGGAGACATGGTCTTTCTAGAGAGGACCAAAATAGAATGCAGTCACATGGTAGACTCTAATCCAAGATGACAGGTGTCCGTATAAAAAGAGGAAGATTTGGACACAGGGACAGACATGCACAGCGAGACCATGTGTGGAGACTGCAGTTCTGTTGCCATAGCCGAGGCGGCACCAAAAGCCAGAGGGAGGCCTGAGCCTCTCCTGAGCCTTCAGAGGGGCAGGGCCCTGCCGCCCCTGATCTCAGATGTCCAGCCTCCAGCAATGGGACAGTGAATGTCTGAGCTGTTCTGTTTTGGTGCTTTGTTACAGCAGCCTGAACAGATGAATGCAATTGTGATGTTTACCTTACGGGCTTTGGGAGACACCGTAATACCCCTCGGTTCCCAGCCAGGTGGAATGGCAGAGCCACAGGCCAGGACAGGACCAGTGTCTTCCCATGCTGGTGTCACTGCAGTCAGTACCTGGCACTGCTCCCACCTTCGCCCTGCTCCCAGCCTGGCACTCTGCTCCACTCCTGCCCCAAGGCCTTTGCACTTGCCGTCCCCTCCACTGATGACCTCCTGCAGACACCCAAACGCGCTCTCCCTCACCTCTTGGAGGTCTGTTACAGTCTCAGGGAGGCATCCCATTTAAAGTTGTAGGCTGGGCATGGTGGCTCATGCCTGTACGGGAGGATCACTTGAGATCAGGCATTTGAGACCAGCCTGGGAAACAAAGCCAGACCCTGTTTCTACAAAAAAATTCTGACAATATGCCAGTTGTAGTGGCGCGTACCCGTAGTCCCAGCTACTCAGGAGGCTGTGGCAGGAGGATCGCTGTAGCTCAGGAGTTTGAGATTGCTGTAAGCTATGATGACACCAATGCACTCTAGCCTGGGTGACGGAGCAAGGCCCTGTCTTAAAAAAAAAAGAATAAGAAAAATTGCAGTCTTCCATGCTCATGCCTGCTCTGTTTTTCCCTATGGCAGTTAGCACCATCTGACGTGTCATGTGTTTGGATCATTTCTTGCATGTCTCCCTGTCAGAATGGAAGGCAGGGACCTTCCCTCTCTTGCCTGCCCCTCCGCTGATGCCTGGCCAGGGCAACACTGCAACCAAGGCTAACAGTGCCGGTGCTTCCCAAGCCCAGGTTTAGGCTAGTCCCTTAAGGCATGGCCTGTGCTGTAGGAGGGTTCAGGGGCCTTGGGAATCCAGGGCCTTCTGGAAGAGCTTTGGACATGCTGCCCAGGAAGGCCTGAGCCTGGGCCCCAGCACGACCTCGCCAGTCCTCTGTGCTTGTCACCACATGGTCTGACCCCTGAGTCCTCAACATCAGTTCCCTTCTCCCCTTCTCAGATGCCCCTTCCCACATAAGCTGCCTCGCCCTCTGGCCTGAGGTGGCTGAGTTGAGCTGTGTAGATGTGGAGGCTGGAGGTGTGGGGTGGACAGACGTGGAGGCAAGTCCATGAGCAAGCGTGGCCTTGGGCCTGCCCACAGACTCCCCAGCACCGTGTCTCCTGGTGTCATCTGCCAGAGGACGGCATCATCTGGGCCCTTCAGCAGAGGCCTGGTTCATGGGTGAGCCGAGCTGAGCTGGAAACACAAGCCCCTGAGAGGAAGGGGTCCTCCTCCGGCCTGGGATGGGCTGGAGCTCTAGTCTCCAGCCGTCAATCGTTGTGACTCTGAGGCCAGAGCCAGCCCAGGTCCCACAGTGTGAGCCTCCGTCTGTCACATGGCCTGTCCCAGATTGTGTGGGCAGGTCTGAGGTCTCAAGTCTGACTGGGGCTGGTGGAGCCCCCAACTCACCAACCAACCACTGCAGCTGGATGGCTGCGTGCCAAGTTCCTGTGGGCTCTGCCTAGCCTGGCCACAGGGAGGCTGGCTTCCCCGCCGACACCAGGACCCAGACCCTCCAGCACAGTGGTGCCCACTGTGAGCTGCCCGGTGCTGAGCAGGGGGAGGCGAGGGGAGGGGACCTGCACAGGCCTCTGGCTCCACCTGCAACACCTCCTCTCCTCACTTTATGAACCTTTTCATTTCAAAATGATTTCAATTTGCTAAAAGATTTAAAAAATAGAGCAAAGAATTCCAATATCTTCCACCCAGTTTCTCCATTTTTTTTTTTTTTTGGATAAGAGACGAGGTCTCGTTCTGTCACCCAGGCTGGAGTGGAGTGGCACAATCATAGCTCCCTGTAACCTCGCTCAAACTCCTGGGCTCAAGTGATCCTCCTGCCTGAGCTTCCTGAGTAGCTGGACTACAGGTGTGAGCCACAGGCTGACCAGTTTCCCAAAATGTTAACACTGTACCTGTCCATAGCAAAATGATTTTAATCAGGAAGTTAGCATTGATACTGTTGAAGAAAAAGTTACTCAGTGACACTTGTTAAAGCATGGCAAGGAAGACTCTATTCAGCACCACGGCCACAGGCATAGGGATCACTGCAACAGGGTCTTGCAGTGGAGGAGAGAGACTGGGCTCATTTCCGACTATGGCACAGCCAAGTGGAGCTTTATAGCCAAGGAGCAGGGCGGGGTCACGATGGAAAATGTCTAAGAGGAAACATCAGGTTTGGGGGACTCTGGCTCAACTGATCTAACAGATTCCTGCTGCAACCAGGCCAGGGTGACCAGACACCACCTGGGGGACAGCAGGGAGTGAGGAGCCTGGTCAGATATCAGAGGAAACCAGAGGCCGAGGGTGGGGTTCTTGCTAAACTGACTTAGCAGGGTTCTTTGGTAAAACTGGATTTTACAAAAGAGTGTAGAGAAGGGCCTACCTAGGAGAAGGTTCAGGAGGCTGAATAAAGTTTGGCCAAGCAAAGACTCTTTGTCAGTCCCCTTAGTTGTTGGGTCACCTTTTATTCAGGAAGGGCCAGCTGAATGATCTGCTGGATAGTGTAAGCTGTCAGCCCTTTAATGAGGTGCGTTTAGTTTCTATTTAAATTTTAAAAAAATAAAGATCAATAGTTGGAACAAACTATAAACTCAGTTTCTGAGTCCAGAGGGCAACAGTCAAGAAGATTGCAGGTACTTGGCCCCAAACATCTTCGGATGGAGTGAGGATGGGCTGTAGCAATCTGACAGATTTCCCTGGTTTGCAGTTTGTATGTTTTGAAGGTTGTCTGTACATGAACTGTTGTGATTTCTCTGAAGTTAATATCAAGTTGTCCAGCTTCAGCTTGCAGGACTTCAGAAAAAGGACAGTTTTTTTTTGTCATTGTTGAGACAGAGTCTCGCTCTGTTGCCCAGGCTAGAGTGCCATGGCATCAGCCTAGCTCACAGCAACCTCAAACTCCTGGGCTCAAGCAATCCTCCTGCCTCAGCCTCCCAAGTAGCTGA
>NW_012150352.1:1117930-1119079 GCF_000956105.1 Propithecus coquereli | reverse complement strand
GAGGACCTGCAGGTTTGTCTTGCATACCCTTAGTCCTGTTAATGGGTACAAAGGATGTCACCAAGAAGGGAGGGGGGCACGATAAGGCATGTCTGACCTCCCTCCTCCTGGCAGGCAATTTAGTTCTAGGGTATTCCTTTGGCCACGAGGGGGTCCATTTAGTCAGCGGGTGTGGAGGGGGGGGCGGGGGAGCCTTAAAATTTTATTTTAGTTCACAATTCCCCCCTTTTGGCCAAGATCTGTCAGAGGCAGCATCTATGGCCGAACTCTTACTTTGTCCCATCCACTGCCAGGGTGGTGTGGCTACCTGCCCTGGGTCCATCCAGTCCCTCGGTGGGACCCATGTGGCCAAGAGAACTGAAGAGCCAAAAAGGGGCTTACAGCCAATTAGATATTTTAAGCCAAACAGGACCGGAGGTAGACAGGCACTCATTAGCACTTTAAAATCTTCTAAATGACATAAGAATAAAATCCAAAATGTCAAAGGCAAGGCTACAAAACTAATTCACCTATAAGTGTTGAGCTACTATATTCTTGGGCTTAGTGGTAGTTTTGTGGCAAATATAAGCATCATTAATATTTAAGCTAAGGTAACCTAGAGACTTTTATTGTGTCATAATATTTTAGTCTCTTTAGTAATTTATACTAAGGTGGCTGATAAATTACTCATTATATCTCCTTTTGTATAAATCCATAACTGAGAAAAGTTATACTCAGGAAGTTCTAAGTCTATAGGAAATAGGAAAAAAAATTACAATTGGGATGGATCTTTGCAGCATGAGGTCTGAAAAGACAAAGCATTTCAGTTAGTATTCCTTTAGGCTTCTGTGTGCCCCTCTTTGATCTGGAGGGTCCAAACTAATTCTATCCCTCAGAATCGGCCCTTACAATCTCACACGCCCCCTCTTCCGCAATAGTCCCTGGGCCTAGAGGGAGGATATTTGAACAGGGCTTTGGCAGATTCCAAGGTTTCAGGTCCCAGAGATAAGGTGAACTTGCTGTTTACTTAAAATTTGTCAGGATTCTGGAAAACAAAACAAAATTAGTAATGTTTAAATAAAGAGTCTTTTTGTGAAAATTTAGTTAGGTCTTATGAGGTTGAGTTAGCTATATCCATGGTCACATCAGTTTTTTAATTATAATTAAAGT
>NW_012150352.1:1107707-1113107 GCF_000956105.1 Propithecus coquereli | reverse complement strand
TAACCCAGCTTATTTACCAAAGATTACTAAATTCACGTGAACTATTTGGGTTGAATTTATGAGCGCTCCCTTATTTTTAAGACAGTCCAGAATCACGTAAGCTCAAACATGTAATACATGGACAGACATAAAACATACCTAAACATATACACTCTCTCACACACATACATGAACATAAAGTTCTGATAGATTTTACCCTAGAAGTGTAGCCATGGGATGGTGACACAAACTCACCAGTCTGTAAAAGATAGCTGGATCCAAATTTCTTCTGATGAAACCGGAACTTGTTCACATGGCAAACTTTAGTTGCCCTGATAGGTAACCTAATTAGGCCTGTGGATCGAAGTTTTGGGTAAAGCAGTTTCCATGGCAGTTTGATTTTTTCTTTTTTTAAAAAAACCTTTACGCTTTTTTTTTTTTACTTCAGTTCAAAATGAGTTTTCAATGTTTGCATTTTAGCTAGAACTGGCAGTAGGATCTCCAGGTAGCCTTTCAATTGTAAATACCATAAACAATGAGTTATCTTAACATCAATAGAAAAAGTTAGCAGTTTTTAGAGTAGCCAGAAAAGAAGAGAAATAGCTTGAGACATTTTAACTCTATAGTGGTAGGTCAACCATTTGAGCTCTGAATTTTCCTTGATGTAATTTGCCCTTTCGTAAAAACTTGTACACAAGAATTAGCTATAACCAGCTGGAGCCCTAGAAAAAAAACTTGGCATGCCTTTGAAAGTCTTCATTTACACAAATACTTGCAAGTAGAGGTACCACAAACCAACTGGGGTGCCCAACGGGGCTCATTCTCCTTGTCTTTCCTCATTTTTAAAGGATTTCCCATTTTTCTTTAAAAGAAGCAACTGAACTGTAATATAGGGTTTGGTGTCGTGGATCGGAGTGTGCTGATTGTGGGTGGGGTTCCTCAGTGTTTCACCACTGAGTCGGTCCCACCCTCTTAGGTGTCTCAGTTTCTCTCTTGGGGGTCTACTACCTCCAAGAGGGCTCAAAATGATCAGCTCTTAATATGTGTTTCCTGGACGAGCCTTCTTTTAATTAATTTGTTGGGGGTTCCCTATAGGGCCACTCACGCCTCAGGGAATCGCCCCAGGCAACTCCCACTCAGGACCCTGGTCACCCAGGGCTGCCAAGGCTGGGAGGAGTAAGATGCCCCTTCTCTTTGGAGCTGAGGAACTCAGTCTCTCATTATCTACAAACAAGACAGTTCAGTTTCCTCTTTCAAAAATGCACAGAAAAGCCAATTGAGATTAATTTTAGGATAAAAAGACAAAGGAGAAGACCCTTTAGAATGCACCTCCAAATCTAAGTTAGGATCCCAAACAACGATTCCTAGGAAAAGAACCAGCTCAGAGTAAACCGAGACCATCAACCAAAAACGGGAGGTCCGGCGCTCAGGAGGACTTACCAGTTCCACCCAAGGAGAAGCTCGGAGTCAGAGGACCCAAAAGGGCCATGCCGGTACCTGGCGCCGAGTTCGGGCTGCTCCTTCGGCAGTCCTGAGTCTTCTCTGAGCCCCACGTCTGGGCGCCAATCTTGTCAATGGAAAAAAAGACCAAAGTCTGTAAAGTAATTTTAAAGAGATTTACTCTGAGCCAGATTTGAGGACCATGACCTGGAGCCACGCCCAAGAGGCCTTGAGCAAGTGGACTCGCTGAGGTTGGGTTACAGTTTGGTTTTATACATTTCAGGGAGGCAGGGGTTACAGGTGAAGTCATAAATCAATACGTGGGAGGCATACACTGGTTTGGCCCAAAAAGGTGGGCCATCTCGAAGCGAGGGCTTACAGGTTATAGGTGGGTTAAAAGATTCTTTGGCCTGTAATTGGTTAAAGACATGAAGCTTTGTCTAGAGGCTTGGAATGTTTCAAGTTAGGAGCTCTTTATCAGAGACAAGCCACTGGACATAGATTTGTTGTGTAAATTGAGGACCTGCAGGTTTGTCCTGCTTACCCTTAGTCCTGTTAATGGGTTACAAAGGATGTCACCAAGAAGGGAGGGGGGGCATGATAAGGTATGTCTGACCTCCTTCCTCCTGGCAGACAATTTAGTTTTAGGGTATTCCTTTGGCCATGAGGGGGTCCATTTAGTCAGCCGGTGGTGGGGGGGTGAGCCTTAAAATTTTATTTTAGTTCACAGACCCATGTATTCAAAGTACCTGGCCATTTTTTCCCAAGGGGCTTGTAGGGACCATCCCTGGGCAAAAATTGACTTAAGCCCAGAGTCAGCGAAACTGGATGTGCTCTCCTTGGGGTCAGAGGACAATAAGTCCGGACAGGGCCTGTTGGACAAACAGAACTATTCCTCATGACAGACGGCTTTATGACAGATAACCAAGTGCCTGGGGTCTTGCAAACAAGCCAAGGTGACTCATTGTCCTGCATACGGTAATGAGATAAAGAAGTTAAGATGCAAACATCTGCTTCCATTGAGCAATCGTCTGGAACGAATGAAAATGTGTTTTCCTCAAGGTGCCCAAGGTAGTCACGTACCAGGAAGTAGCTGCCGGACATAGAAAAAGTATATAAATTAAACGACTGGTAGAATTGACTACTGCAGTCTTGTACGTCTTGTGTGTGTCTGTGTGTTTCTTTTTGTGTCCATCTGCAATCCGTTCTGCAATCCGGGCCGCGACAGGGCTTTATTGGTTTCATAAAGTCAATCTTAGTTTCTAAAGTTGTCTGCTCATATCTGAAAATACAACCTTCCATTCAAAACCTTGGTAATATAACCATTTCCTCAATTGTGCCCTGTTGCAAGGAGAACAAATTCTTATTGAACTTCTGTAAATAACTATATTGCCATAAAAATGAGACTATTCATGAATAGTTTTTGAATTCTGGAAGGATCAGGTAGGGAGAAAAGGTATTTGTTCTGTCAACGGAAAAAAAGACCAAACTCTATAAAGTAATTTTAAAGAGATTTACAGTGAGCCAAATTTGAGGACCATGACCCGGAGCCACGCCCAAGAGGTCTTGAACAGTGGACTTGCTGAAGTTGGGTTACAGTTTGGTTTCATACATTTCAGGGAGGCAGGGGTTACAGGTAAAGTCATAAATCAATACGTGGGAGGCATACATTGGTTTGGCCCAAAAAGGTGGGCCATCTCGAAGCGGGGCGCTTACAGGCTATAGGTGGGTTAAAAGATTCTTTGGCCTGTAATTGGTTAAAGACATGAAGCTTTGTCTAAAGGCTTAGAATGTTTTAACATAATGAGCTCTTTATCAGAGATAAGCCACTGGGACCTGCAGGTTTGTCCTGCCTACCCTTAGGCCTGTTAATGGGTTACAAAGGATGTCACCAAGAAAGGAGGACGGCATGATAAGGCATGCCTGACCTCCTTCCTCCTGGCAGGCAATTTAGTTTTAGGATATTCCTTTGGCCACGAGGGGGTCTATTTAGTCAGCCGATGGGGGCAGGGTGAGCCTTAAAATTTTATTTTAGTTCACAGTTTCATCTTTATTTACCAAATTGCTATAAGCTATACATAGTTTAAACGAAAAGGAAAAATAAGTTGCCTTAAATCTAGAAAACAAAATATTAAAGAGCCAGAAATGTTTCAAACAAAACATCATAAAATTATCCTTATCAGTTCATTCAGCCCTATGCAATTAATTCTTTTTCTGCGTGACCTTGGTTAGCAGTTTCGTGAGCCCTTCAGTGTCTTCATTAGTGTTCTGAAAATTCTTACACAATCCAATGGTATGATTGTAAAGTTGCCAAAAGTCTGTATACCAGAATACTTGTCAGTCTTTTTTCATGAACTGTTTATGAACGATAAAGACTTAAAATGGCCATGCTTAAAGATCTGATGAGAGTGCATTATAATAATTACACAATTGATATGGAAATTTGGTTATTTCTGTGGCATACAACATTTTAACATAATTAAACATAATTATGACAGATAACATTATACAGGACATATCAGATTTCTAGGAATTTCACACAATTTCTGGAGTACTCATTAATAACATCTATCCAAACATAACTTAAAAAACGTTTAGGCCGGGCGTGGCGGCTCACGCCTGTAATCCTAGCATTCTGGGAGGCCGAGGCAGGTGGATTGTTTGAGCTCGGGAGTTCGAGACCAGCCTGAGCAAGAGTGAGACCCCACCTCTACTAAAATTAGAAAGAAATTAATTGGCCAACTAAAAATATATAGAAAAAATTAGCCGGGCATGGTGGTGCATGCCTGTAGTCCCAGCTACTCAGGAGGCTGAGGCAGAAGGATCGCTTGAGCCCAGGAGTTTGAGGTTGCTGTGAGCTAGGCTGACGCCACGGCACTCTAGCCCGGGCAACAAAGCAAGACTCTGTCTCAAAAAAAAAAAAAAAAAAAGAAAAACGTTCACATTCTCAAATACTCTAAAAAAATTTGTCATTTTAGCAGAAAAGACCAAATTATAGTTTTGTATCAGTGTGCTATTAATACTAATGCTAACTTCAATAGAACCTTATAAATGAATCCATCCAACCTCAGCCAGTTTTGACCATACAAGATAATATTTCTTTTCCAAGATTCTTTCCTGTAAACCTTTCACAATTTTTTTTAAATATCTATCAGCACTTTTTTTCTCCTACATTTTTCTCTTTCTCATTTTGGAAGAACCAGTCATTCTATATTAGTATAGAATCAATTACTCCCTTAAGGGATTTTATAAATTAATTTAGTACTACCATCTGGAGGTAGAAAAATACCACATATACATAGCATAGAAACATACATACATGAACATACAGATAGATGCAAAGATCTTATAGCTTTCATTCTAAAATTTTAGTCATAAGTCAGTAAAACATAGTAATAGAAACTCATGTGATTTATATCCAGTTATATTTTTATCTGAATTGTGTTTCTGGTGAAAGCTGGACAAGTTGTTACCTACTCAATAACAGCTAAAGCTTTTTGCCAATTATTTTAAGACTTTCTTTTGCCATGATAGGTAATCTTATGGAGTGACTCACTAAATTTTAGGTGAGTGACTGAGGAGACATCTAGCAGCTATTTGAATGTCTCTAAAGCCCACCCAAGTAGAGAAAACATCAATTTCTGCTTCTAAATCCCCTTCTTTTTTTATTTTCAGCCTCAAGTGATTGCTTTTGTGGGCCTATTAGGGTTCCAATATTTGTCCCATCCAGAAACCATATTGAAATTTAATGCCCAATGTAGCACTATTGAGAGGTGGGGCCTTTAAGAAGTGAAAAATTGGGGGCCGGGCTTGGTGGCTCATGCCTATAATCCTAGCACTCTGGGAGGCCGAGGCAGGAGGATCATTTGAGCCCAGGAGTTTGAGACCAGCCTGAACAAGAGCGAGACCCTGTCTCTACTAAAAATAGAAAGAAATTGGCCAAACAACTGAAAATATTAAAAATTAGCCAGGCATGGTGGC
>NW_012150352.1:1087796-1107282 GCF_000956105.1 Propithecus coquereli | reverse complement strand
GTGGCGTCAGCCTAGCTCACAGCAACCTCAAACTCCTGGGCTCAAGTGATCCTCCTGCCTCAGCCTCCCAAGTAGCTGGGACTACAGGCATGCGCCCCCATGCCCAGCTAATTTTTATATATATATATTTTTAGTTGTCCAGCTAATTTCTTTCTATTTTTAGTAGAGACAAGGTCTCGCTCTTGCTCAGGCTGGTCTTGAACTCCTGAGCTCAAACAATCCACCTGTCTCGGCCTCCCAGAGTGCTAGGATTACAGGCGTGAGCCACCACGCCTGGCCTTCTCAGCCTTTTAACTGTAAGAAATAAACTCCTTATAAATTACCCAATTTTAGGTATTCTGTTATAAGCAACAGAAAACAAACTAAGGCTGGGTCCCTGAGTCGCTTGAGAACATGTGGCCTAAAGTTCAAGTGACTGAGGGGCTGTGGGGAGGAAGGAGGCCTGGCAGTAGGGACAGAGGATGGAGGGTGTAGAGGTTTGAAGGGAGACATATGCAAGGATTCAAGTAAACCAGAGGTCAAACTCATGCCAATGAGGAGGAGGTGGGCAGAGTTGCCAGAGCATATAGTCCACAGGGGTTCAGGAAGACGGGATTCAGGTGACAGAGAAGTTCCCATGGGAGAAGCAGGATCCAATAGAGAGAACAGAGAAGGCTCATAGTGAGCCAGGGAGTAGAGATGTCTAGCCTGGGGTGTCAGAGAATAATCCCCACCCAGAACAAGGAGCCAAGAGGAAGACATTCCAGTCCAGGAGGTACCTTTCAGAGAAGGCTGGGATGCTAACCCAGCTTCAGAGGGTACATGTCTTAAAATCAAAGTGTGTCCTTACCAGCCGGAAGAGAAGCTTGTCCAGAGCAATGTTTCAGGAGTCTGACTCATCAGTGGATCCCACAGTCAGGAGAGAAGACAAAGGTTGTAAAGATGCACACTGAGGGGCCTGGTGAGAGGCCTAAAGGTCCCATGATGAATCTGATTCTGAGTTGCAGCACCACAACTGTTAAAGAAAAAAATTATTCAGTACCACTTGTTAAAGTACAGTAAGGAAGACTTTATTCAAGACCATTGCCATAGGTATAGGGGACCCCTGTAAGGGGGTCTTGCAGTGGGGGAAAGAGATTGGGATCAACTCCAAATATAGCATGGGCAAGTGGGAATTGATAGCCACAGAACAAGGTGGGGGACAGTGGGTGGAAAATGAATAAAAGAAAACATCAGGGATAAGGAGGACTTTGGCTGAATTTACCTAATAGGATTCCTGCTGAAGACAGACATCAGCAAGAATGATCAGACATTACCTGGGGATGGCAGAGGATCAGATACGGAGGGTGATCAGAGATCAAAGTTATATGTGTGCGGGTTTGCTAAACTGGTTTTTTTGTTTTTTGTTTCTTTAAGATAAGATCTCACTCTGTCACCCACGCTAGAATGCAGTGGCACAATCATAGCTCATTGTAGCAACAAACTCTTGGGCTCAAGTGATCCTACTTCCTCAGGCTCCCAAGTAGCTGGGATGGCAGGTGCACACCATCAGCCCAGGCTAATTTATTTTTGTAGAGATGGTGTCTCATTATGTTGCCCAGGCTGGTCTCAAACTCCTGGCTCAAGTGATCCTCCAGCCTGAGTCTTCCAAGTAGTTGGGATTACAGGCATGAGCCACCATGCCTGGCCTAAAACTGGAATTTATAAGGAAGAGCACAGATGGACCTAGGAGCCTGACTCAGGTTTGGCCAAGCAAAGAATTTTTTGTCAACATAATACTATTAACTAATCTACAGACCTTATTTGAATTTCACCAATGGTCCCACTAACTAACGCTTTTCTGAGCATAGAGGGCCTGGATTCCATCTTGCAATTTGTTATGTCTCCTTCAAACTAAGAGGGCTCTTCAGTCTGTTTTTGACTTGAATGATCTTGACACTTTTGAAAAGCACTGGCTGGAATTTTTTTTGTCACCCAGGCTGGAGTGCAGTGGCACCATCATAGCTCACTGCAGCCTCCCACTCCTGGGCTCAAGGGACCCTCCTGCCTCAGCCTCCCGAGTAGCTGGGACTACAGGTACGTGCCACTTCATCGGGCAATTGGCTGGTAATTTTGCAGAATGCCCCTCATTTTGCCTTTGTCTGATCTTTCTTTATTCAGGTTCTACCTTTTGGGCAGAAATACCCACAAACGACCCTACGTCCTTGTCTTGAGGTCCACAATATGTCCTTTCACTGGTGCCTTCTCACTTGTATTGAAGCATAATTGCACATATGTAAAATGTAGCACTTGCTAAGTCTGGACGCGAGTACACTTACTGGTGACCTAGATCGCTTATTAATATTTACACTGGTGTCTCCCAGGTTTTTTCCCCCACTGTAAAGCTATTTTCCCTCTGCAATTAATAAGTTTCTTGGGGGAGAAACTTTGCAACTCTGTATAAAGACACAACAAAAAAAGGTTCTCATATTTCGCTATATTTCACTACTTTTAGCACCCAGGGTTTCGGTTTGCGGCTGCCGACGGGCGAGTTTCGGTGTCCGCCGTTCCTTCCACGTTTAGACTGGAAAGTGCCCGCTCCACTCACACTCCCCCTCTCCGAGGCTGCTGATGCAGCGTCAGCAAACAGGGAAGCGCCCGCTGAGCACGCTCCGTGCTTTGTTCACGGTCATGTTTGACAAACTACCGCTTCTTACTGGATCCTGTGAGCCCGCGCGGCAGCGCCGCTCCCGGCGTCCCCCGCTCCCCTTCTCCCGGCATCCCTCGCGCTCCCCGTTCCCGGCGCCCCCCGCGCCGCGGTCCTCCGTCCTGAGAGCCCCGCCCGGGCGGCGACCGTTAGCGCGACGGCGACCTGGCGCCTGATCCCGCCCGCGCGGCCTCACTACTGGGCCGCGCGCCGCGGACACGCGCGCCACGCGCCGCCGATTGGCGGGCTCCGCAGCCCGCTCAGCAGCTCCCCCAATGCGCGGCGGCCGCGCGCCCGGATTGGCCGCTCGCCGTCAAGGCCCGCCCTCCGCTCGCCCGGCGCGGCAGGCGGGTCCGCCGACCGGAGAGTCCGGGCGGCCCTTCCAGATGGCGGTGGCGGCCGGTCGGTGAGGATCTCCCTGCCGGGGTCGGGCTCCGGGCGGCTCGGGCAGGCCGCGGGCGCCGCAGGTAGGTGCGGGGCGCAAGGGGCGCCCCGCGGGCGGGCAGGCTGCGGCCTGCGGGTAGGCGCGACCTCCCTCCCGCCTCGCTCCCGGCCGAGGCCGCGGCCCGGGCTCGGGGCGGGGCGGGCCGCGCGGAGTCCGGCCTTTGTGAGGCAACGTGGCCGCGGGAGCGCGCGGGGTTCCGCCGGGCCGGGGCTGGGGCGGGGGGCGGGCCCGGGCCGGGCGTCGCCGACGCGCGTCGCTGTCCGCCTGGGCACAGAGGCCGCTCGCCCGGTGAGCTCGAAGCCGTGGCATCGCTTTCAGGCGGGAAAGGTGTGGACAGGGACCGTGCTCGCCCAGGACCCTGCCGGCTTTAACACAGTTTGGGAACCCGAGAAGTCGCCCAAGTCCTTTTCTCCACCAAACGCTCCCGGATTGAGTGTCACATAGATATTTGGGATATGGTTTTATTGTAACAATGAGCATGGCATAAATAAATGGAAGGTGGCAACCTGTTGACAGCGATTCCTGTCAAGTATCGTCAGATGGACTTGGGTTGCTCCTGGTAGGAATTCGATTTGCCGGTTTGCATGCTTGCATGTCCCTTGCTACCTACGGCACGGCAGGCCCGGGCTGTTCGAGGCCAGCCGCTCGGCGAGGACCCTCTGTCTCCTAGCCAGACTGGACTCCAGTTGTGGGAGTGGCTCAAACCCTGTTGCAGGCCATCCCTCCCCAAAGGGGGTGAATGGCCAGTCTGGGGTGCTGTGTGCCTGCTGTGAGCACAGGATGTGAGGCCCTGTGGAGGGTGACAAAAGGAACGGATGAGGTCATACTGCCGCTGGGTTGGGCGGGAGGTTGCAGCATGAGAGGCTTGACCTAAAGGCAGTCCACCGCGGCCGGCGCCTCGATGCCAGCGTGGCAAGTGGACTCCAAGGAAGGGTGCTGTCCAAGTGTTGGTTTTACCTGGTGCCAGGGGCCCAGGGAGTCCACTGTGAAGTCTGCTGCTGCTGGCCTATGGTCCAGTTGGCAAGACAGAGGTTGCCACATGCATGTGTTCAATCAGCTGAAGCAGTGTTGGGGCAGAAGGGTGGGAGAGACCCCCTTTGAGCCCTTTATAGCCAGGCATTGTGTGTGAAGCGCTTCCTGGGGCTTGTTTTATAGGTTTGCTGTGACCTCGCATGGGAATTTGATTCTCACTGGCCCAGTCTTGGTCTCTCCTGTCATAGCTCCATTTGTGATCTCATCCAGCCTCCCGGCTTTAATGCCACCTTTCCTTGACATCTTCCACGTCTTCATCTCCAGCCTGGCCTCCTTTCTGAGCTCCAGTCTGCTGTTTCTAGCTGCCCCTTCCACATCTCCATGTGTTACTTTGATGCCAAGTAGCCATGTCCAAACCAAACTCCATCTTCACCTGCCAGAACTCTCCTGGTGCCTTTCTGAAGTCCTTTCAATCCCTCTCTTTCTTATGCCTTCATACAACCCTCAGGAAGCCCTGTCACCTCAACTCCTATTTCCAACAACAGACGATTTCTTACCACTTAATGTCCTGGTCCAAGCTACCAAGTGAGCCTCTAATTCTCTTTGTTGTCACCCTTGATCCCTACTCCCCATCCGCATCCACCTACCTTTAGTTTTTCTGGACACCAGTGATTCTTTTAAGCTGTAAGGTGGTATAAAAGTGAGGCAGTGTAGACTCCAGCTTGCCTTGGGGATAAGGCAGCGGCACCATTTCTAGCTGTGTGACCTTGAGTAAGTGCTTTAACCTTTGTCACAGTGCTGTGTGAGTACTGGGTGAGGTAAAATGCTCATACCACTTAGGACAGCCTGGCTGAGGGTGGGCTGCCACTGCTGTCTTTGGATGTTGTGGCCCATCTCAAGATAAGAGCCAAAGTCCTGGCAGCAGCCTGGGACACCTATCCCTGACCCACTTGCCCTCACTGACCTGGCCCACTGTCAGGCCCCCTCAGCCCACCAGTCCAGCCTCCCACACCATGCTCTGCCCTAGGGCCTTTGCTTTTCCTCTCAGTGTCACCTGGAATGTCCTTTCCTCCCAGCCTTGCTACCTACCTGGTTCACTCTCTGCCTTCAGGTGGATGCTGGCTGTGAGGGAGCCCTCTTTCTGAAGCTGCCTCCTCTTCCTCAGCCCTTCCCTTGTTTTGTTTTAGCTTGAACACTTTTCAGCACATGTCACAGTACATGCTTTTCTTAGTTGTTACTTGTCCATCTCACCCGCTGAAGTGTGATCTCTGCAGGGCAGGGGTTTCGCCTGTCTTGTGTCTGCGGCATCTAGTATGGTGTGTGTGCCACATGGAAGGCGATCAGCGGACGTGGTTGAATGGATGCAGAAAGCTTGCAGGGGAAGAGTAAGGGACTTGCCCAGGACTGCCCGCCACTGAGCTCTGGAGCTGGGCAGGTTTCCTGCTTTCCCAGGGAGTGCATCCTTCCTTCCCTGGCTCCAGGACTCCCTGCCCTGCACCTCTTCAAGGCACTGCCCTTTGGCAGTTTTCATCTTTGCTTGGTGCTCCCACACTGGCTGCTTCCTGGCCTTTTAACATGGTAACAGGCTTCCTCATCCCGTTCTCCCGTCCTCCCAGCCTCCAGTCTTCTTCAGGTTAGCTTTTTCTGCCCCAGAACCATGGATTGACTCACGAGGGTCTTTGCAGGCCTGTCGGGTCGGATGGCCTACTCCTGGTCTTATTTGTGGTCTGGAGCACTGGGCATGCCGACCTGTGTGTCGCTTCTCTGAGGTGGTCTCTCTTGGTTGCCAGGAGACTGGCCTCACCCCACTTGGTGCTCCTCATGCCCACCTGGCTATTGGTTGCAGCCTGCTCAGCGCTGCAGCACTCCGAAGGCAGTGGTCAGCTCTGTGCTGTGTTGCCTTGATGCTGAGCACCTTTGACGGTCGTGCCTTTGGGGAGGTGTTGTGTTAAATTCCTAATGAGTTAAAAAGTGTTAGGACATCTTAGAATCTAGAAATACAGTGACAGTGCAGTGGTCATTGCCCTGCCAACATGTCCAGACCCTGGGGACCTTGTCGCTTGTTCACGTAGCGCCTTCCTCCGAGCAGACGGTTAGCCAATAGTTGTGAAGTGTGTTGATGAAACCTAAAGCAGCCTCCGGTTTTCATGTTATGTTCCCTTCAAAGTACAACCACCATACTCTGTCCCTGCACCGTAAACTTCTCAAACGTGTGATGTCTGCTGTTTCCTGTTCCTTCTGGGAGCCTTTGGAGTAGTCCCTGAAACCGATCAGGCTGTCACATGGTGTGGGCATGCGTGTGTGCATCTGCACAAGTGTGCACAGCATGTGCATGGGTGTGTTTCTGTGCACGTTGTGGGAGTGTGCATGCACGTGTGTGTCTGTCTGCATGTACTTCTCCTGCCGGGCCCTGGGTTTTCTGGCTGCCCTGCCCCCCGACCCGCCTTCTCTGCCTCGTGGCAAGTCGTGCTTCCTCTGTAGTGAGGCTTCCTAGAGTTGCATCCTTAACCCCTGGGAAGCCGTCCTCCTGCGGCCTGGCAGCTCCCTCCTCGTTGGTGCGTGTCGGTCTTCCGTCCCTGGGCCCGTCACGGCACCTGTCAGTCTCTGCAGGCTCCTGCCTAGGTGCTGGAATCCATGTGTCCCTCCAGGGGAGGAGCCTTGCTCATCTCAGTTCCCTCTTTTCTCTGCTCCCCACCTCCGTCGGGTCAACAGGCGGGGCCAGTTCTGTGGCTGTTCTTGACGTCTCCAGCCCCATTGCCAGGGCTTCTTTCACACCTGCGTCCTCTGGCGTGGAAGACTGTCCCATGCCTCGGGTGCCGCTGCCTCTGCCTGGCACAGCTGTCAGTGTCTTTTCTCAAATAGACACCTAATTCTGACCCCAAAGTTGCTTCACCCTCGGTGGCTTCTGTTGTCCCCATTGTGGAGCCAGGCTGCAGGTGGCACCCAGGACTCTCTGTGCCTTGGCTGCAGCTGTCTTCTGTAGCTCTCTCCAAAACCCTGGCAGACTCCCTTCCCCACAGCCACCCACCCCTCTCCTCTACCGGGAACAACTATGCCGCCACCTCTGGTGACCTCAGCACGCTGCATCACTCTCCCCGTCCACGTGCCACCTTGTGGGCCCAGGAGAGCCCTGGGGCCTGGGTAGCGGGGCGCCTGGCCATGCCTCTGAGGCCCTAGTGCCGCAGAGCTGAGCTGAGGGCCTGGTGCTCGCCCTCTGACTGACCCCGCCCTTGCAGGTGAGTGGATTGTTGTGCTCTGAAGGCCTGAGGGAGGCCACATGCCTTATGGGTGTTCCAGAAAGGTGCCTGCACCGCTCTTGTTTACCTGTAGACTGAGGTAGGGGAGTGCTGTGGTGCAGTTTAGTATAAATTTTTTATCCTTTTTGAGCCTTAAGATTATATTATTTTTGTGCTCCTGAAGTAGGAATTAAAGCGCACAGTTAATAAAATATTAAACTTTGGACTTAAATTATAATTTAGGTTCTGAAAGAAGAAAGTAAGGCTAGTTTGTTCTGATCCCTGAAAGGTTCTCTTAGGCATGTCATTTCAATCTCTTTACTACGCTGTTAATGGCGCTTGACTTTGACTTGGTACCCGGGAAGTCGAAGGTTTCTGTCATTTTGTGATGATACTTTTAAATTTCTTTGCAGGTGGAAGAAGAAAGGTGCCACTCCGGCATGAAGACAGACTCGCTTAGTCGCCAGTCACTTAAGCTGAGTGCATTGTGATTTCCAATAATTGAGGCAGTGGTTCTAAAAGCTGTCTACATTAATGAAAAGAGCAATGTGGCCAGCTTGACTAAGCCGCCAGCACACAGCGCGGCAGGACGCGCCCGGGTTTCGGCGGACTTGTGCATGTTAGCTGTGTAGATTTATGTGAGGGCTTGTAAAACTCTGGTCTTTTAAAGTAGTCTTAAGCGCTTTTAATATGGAGACAGATGAGAGCCCCTCTCTGCTCCCGTGTGGGCCCGCAGGAGAAGCGGTGATGGAGAGCCGAGCTCGCCCCTTCCAAGCGCTGCCCCGTGAGCAGTCTCCACCACCTCCCCTGCAAACGTCCAGTGGTGCAGAGGTAATGGACGTTGGCTCTGGTGGTGATGGACAGTCCGAACCCCCTGCTGAGGACCCCTTCAACTTCTACGGAGCTTCTCTTCTCTCCAAAGGATCCTTCTCTAAGGGCCGCCTCCTCATAGACCCGAACTGTAGTGGCCACAGCCCGCGCACCGCCCGGCACGCACCTGCGGTCCGGAAGTTCTCCCCTGACCTTAAGTTGCTTAAGGATGTAAAGATTAGCGTGAGCTTTACTGAGAGCTGCAGGAGTAAGGACAGGAAGGTGCTGTACACAGGAGCGGAGCGCGACACGCGGGCAGAGTGTGGTCTGCTCCTTAGCCCTGTCAGTGGGGACGTGCATGCTTGTCCCTTCGGCGGGAGTGTTGGTAATGGGGTAGGCATAGGGGGTGAGAGTGCGGATAAGAAGGATGAGGAGAATGAGCTGGATCAGGAAAAGAGAGTGGAGTATGCAGTGCTCGATGAGTTAGAAGATTTTACTGACAATTTGGAGCTAGATGAAGAAGGAGCAGGCGGGTTCACGGCTAAAGCAATCGTTCAAAGAGACAGAGTGGACGAAGAGGCCTTGAATTTCTCCTATGAGGTATGTTGGCGACCCCTCCTTTGGTGGGCTCTTAGCAATCCCAAAGGGGTTTGGGAATTGCAGCATCTTTTAAAAGCAGGGAAATTTAAAAAATGAAATGCCTTTTGAGGTGGGATAACGTTAATGTGGAGAAGAGAAAGATGTAAGGAGTCTGGATTTTTAAAGTTTTGTTAATGAAACGTTTGGCCGATGGGTTGGCCTTGAACCCTTTATCCAGCCTGAGTTGGCAGGTGCTGCTGAGAAGCGCTCCTTGGTGGTGTGTACACCTGGACCAGGTGTGTTGGCATCAGCTTTCGGCCTCATCCTGTTTGTTTTTCAGATGACCACACGCCCCAAAGGCACACCTAGGCCCCCTTGAGTGCACCTCTCTCTGTGTCTGTTCTGGTGAACACGGCTGGGTTTGCCCATTGTGCAGGAACTTAGGCTCCGGGGCCGTGGTGTCTGAACAGCATGTTTTGCAGGATGACTTTGACAATGATGTGGATGCTCTGTTGGAAGAAGGCCTTTGTGCTCCCAAAAAGAGGCGAACAGAGGAGAAATACGGAGGAGACAGCGACCATCCCTCTGACGGAGAGACAAGCGTGCAGCCTATGATGACCAAGATTAAGACAGTGCTTAAAAGTGAGTTGGCGGCACACGAGCAGTGTGCACTTCCAGGGCAGGAGAAAGGCAGTTGCTTCCTTAGGAAAGATGCTTTGGCTGGGCACAGTGGCTCACGCTTATACTCCCAGCACTTTGAGAGGCTGAGGCAGGAGGATTGCTTGAGGTCAGGAGTTTGAGACCAGCCTCAGCAATACAGCAAGACCCTGTCTCTACATAAAATAAAAATCAGCCAAGCATGGTAGTGTGTGCCTGTAGTCCTAGCTACTCTGGAGGCTGAGGCAGGAGGACCACTTGAGCCCAGGTGCTGGAGACTGCAGTGAACTATGATGGTGCCACTGCACTCTAACCTGGGCAACAGAGCAAGACCCTGTCTCTTAAAAAAAATGCTTTGAAAGCTCTCTGGTGCCAGGCAGTGGGCTGGGTAGAGGCATGTGTTTCGGGACAGGACAGTCATGTCTAAGGACAAAATAGACCGGATTTGGGATTCAGGAGGCCTGCTGACGCACAGCCCACGTGCAGATCCTGGAAGGTGTCATGGAAAGCACAGAGCAGGGGGTATTGGGAACAAATTAAAAATTTAGAAACAAAAGAAAAAAAAAAGCAAGTGAAATCTAAAGGGGAGACTGTGCAGAGGAATGGGGAGGGGACTCTCAGGGATCAGGAGCAGACCCCAAGGAGGGGCCCTTGGTGTGTGCTGGGAGCCAAGACCAGAGGTGGGTGCTCAGTGAAGTAGCAGGTGGCGGTCCAGGTTTTTGTTTTACGCCAAGTGTCACAGAAGCCACCAGAAGCAGGTGGGCATTACCTGATTTTTGTTTGAAAGTGTGGCACTTCGGTGGGCAGAGGAAGCTCCCCAGGCAGAGGTGGAGGTGCTTTGGAGGTACAGACGGTGGGACTTGCACTTTGATTTTGGGGGGAGCAGTTGGAAGGCGCCCAGAGTAGCTTCGTGAGGCTCTGTCTTTGATGCAGTGCAGGTGTGGGAGGAGTCGGGCTTGGTGGCCTGGCGGCACCTGTTAGTGTCCCAGTGGAGGTGTTGGGCTCAGTAGAGGGTCTGAAGAGACACACAGGGACCTAGGCACACAGGTGAGACCCTGGTCTGAGGGCCACGGTACAGAAGGTGGCAAGGTGCGACTGGGAGGAAAGCAAGGGGTGGATGACACAAGACTCCTCTCCCTGGGCTGCTGAGAGGACGGCCAGCAGCACGAGGCGTCATGTGCTTCTGCCCATGTAGTTGAGCAGGAGGACTGGGGGGATAGGTGGTGACAGGCAGGATGAACCCGGGGATGCAGCTTCTGGAAGAGGCAGGGGCAGTCTGCCTCAGAGCCTGGAGGGCTGGCTCCTGCCCCTCTGTGGTTTCAGCAGGCCCACTCCAGGCAGGGAAGCCCATGTCCATTCCGTGCAGCCCACACATCAGCAGCAGGCCTGGCCTGCCTACCTGGGTGCTCATACACAGATAGTTGCGTGTGAGCTCTTCAGGTGGCTGGGCTGACTTTGTGTCCGCTCACTGTCACAGAGGAGCAGCCTGGCCGTACCTGTGTCCCATCTTGTGCTTGGCTCTGTATTCCATTTGCCACTTCTCCTTACTTGGCCCAGGGCTGCAGTGAGGCAGCTCCGTTTTGGCAGAGACCCTGGGGAGAGCACCCCATTGTGTGCATGTACCCTGACCTGTGTCACTCCCTTCCTGGGGCTGTCACCTGACAGGTCTGTGTGTAGGTGCCAGGCCCAGGGTTAAGGCTACAGCTGGGTCCCGGCCGTGAGGTGCCACTTCCTTTCCTGAGAGTCACTGGAACCTTTTTCTCCACGTATATTATTTTAGATTTCATTTGCTTTTTTTTTTCTTTTGTTTCTAAATTTTTAATTTGTTCCCAATACCTATAAAAAAATTAGTTTTAGTTAAATCTTTGCCTTGCACTCCTCCTAGCAATAGGTCTGTCAGGCAGGTGTTGAGTGGTTGATAAATCTTAAACTTCTTGCTCGTGACTGCCTGGAAGGGTTTGGGAAGGGTGTCTTAAAACCCATTTAGAAACTTATTAATTCCAAGTAGTGTTTCGTATGCTGGTGAGAAGTGTGTAGCTCAGTTACAGTAAAGACTTGTCACCTGTTCACTGGGAGCAGCCGCTGACAGACGTGCAGTTTATCAGCAAGGCTCACTCAGCCCTGGAGTGCCCCTGGCCGTGGCCAAGCAGGCAGGAGAGGACTTTTGTCTAGCACAGCCCTGTTCTGTGCTCCTTCATGTGCTCGTTTGACACACTGCATGACCAGCTTGTGCCACATGCTGTCCTAGGCCCTGGGGGCATGGCAGTGAGCAGGGCGGACAGGAGATTAGGCTCTCTGGGAAGACCCAGGTAAACAAGTACACAAACAGGGAGCAGTTTCACCTGCAGGAGGTGCCCTGGCAACAGTTCTAAGTGTTTTTAAAGTGATTGTGGGATGTTCTCATCTTCCGTGCAGGTCGTGGCCGCCCACCTACGGAGCCGCTGCCCGACGGGTGGATCATGACATTCCATAACTCCGGAGTCCCCGTGTATCTACACAGAGAGTCTCGGGTGGTCACCTGGTCCAGGCCATACTTCTTGGGAACGGGAAGCATACGGGTAGGGGAGGCATCAGTCGTGACTTTAGGCTTGTAAGTTCTCAGACCAAAACTTGCACGTGTATACACATTGCACTGTAGCCAAACAGAGGCTGGTGAAAGCCATCAGATTTTCAGATTTTTGGGGTCATCCTTGTAATCTGTGTTGCATTTTCTGTCCACAGAAGCACGACCCTCCTCTGAGTAGCATCCCTTGCCTTCATTATAAGAAAATGAAGGACAACGAGGAGCGGGAGCAAAACAGCGAGCTCACCCCCAGTGGGGAAGTGTCCCCCGTCAAGCCCCTGACCCGATCTGCAGAGCTGGAGTTCCCCCTGGATGATCCTGACTCCATGGGCGCTGACTTAGGGCCCCCGGATGAGAAGGAACCGCTAGGGGCTGAGGCGGCCCCTGGGGCCCTGGGGCAGGTGAAGGCCAAAGTTGAGGTGTGCAAAGATGAATCAGTTGGTAAGTTTCCTGAAGGACCTGTCTGTGGGAGTGCAGCTGCATCCATGCCCTTCCCGGGATCTCGTTCCTCCTGCTAAAGGCCATCATCCCTAGTTCCTCTCTGTATCTGTGAAGAAGGTTCTGTGCCTGTCCTCTCATGTGGCTGGGAAGGCCTGTCTTCCTCCTCCCGCGAGAACCCGCCTGGTGCAGCTCCCCAGACCCCTGGCCTGCGCTCTGCAGAGCTGCACGGCTACGGCTGCTTTGGGGAAATGGCTGCCAGCACTGCCCAGGGGCCTTTGGCTCTCTGGTCACTTGTATGATCTTTCTGGAAGCCTTGTTTTTTCAGTAGGATTTGCACATGTTGCATTGTTTTGATTTTTCCTGATGAGCCCAGAGTGAGTCTGTTCAACGCATGTACTCAGTGTTGGGAAACTGTCACTGTTCTGTGACCGTTCTCTCTTAATTGCTGCTGTTGCTTTTGCATGTGTGCCGGTGTTTCTCATTCTCTCTTCCACGTCTTTTAGCTTAGTTCTACCCATTCGAGTCTTAGCTCTCTCTTCAGTGGTGGCAAATCTCTTTCAGCCCACCTGCTGGGTCACTCAAAGAGCACTTTCCATGTTCTGGGTTTCTGGTTGTCTGTATTGCTGCCCAGCCTATCCCGTAGCTCTGGAGTGCGAGGTGCCCTAGGAGAGCTGGCTGGGGTGGGAGCTGTTGCTGAGGATAGGGAGATGGCCTGGGAAGAGATGTGACACGCAGAGAGGCCACCAGGCAGGGAGCTGGCTGGTTTGTTACTGCGTGTGGAAGTGGCCGGAGGAAGAAAGCAAGGTGGTCAGAGAGGTGCGGGGCCACCAGTGCATGGGAGCCTGAGTTGCTACTGGTAGTCAGGCATTTGTTTTCCTACAGAGAGAAAGTCCAGAAGGCCATCTGATTTTTTTTTTCTTTTTGGCTTCCTTTTTTTCTTTTCATTTTTATATTCTTGATTTTGTTCCAAATAAAGGATATCCCACAAATTTGTCCATAAGTGACCTGCCAGAATGATCTGTGCTGGCAGACTGAGGGACCTGATTCTTTGCTTTTGCTGCCCTTTGAAGGGATGGGAAAAGGGAATGGGTGTCAGGTGGCCTGTTTACTGGGCGGCCTGTCCCTGTCCTCCGCACTAGGTTGCGGGGACGTGACTCCTACATTGGAAGTTTAGTAATTGGGTTCTCTGGTAATCCCGGACAGATCTTGAGGAATTTCGGAACTACCTGGAGAAGCGTTTTGACTTTGAGCAAGTTACTGTGAAAAAATTCAGGACTTGGGCTGAGCGGCGGCAGTTCAACCGAGAAATGAAGCGGAAACAGGCCGAGTCTGAGAGGCCCATCTTGCCAGCCAATCAGAAGCTCATCACTTTATCAGTGCAAGACGCACCCACAAAGAAAGGTGAGTCGGGCTTCCAGATTTTAATGTCAAGAGACGGGTTATGCTATTATTTCTAAGTTGATGTGTTTAGAGCGTGTGTCCTGTGAATTGCATTTCATTCAAAGCTCATGTTTATCGCATGATAAAAATGCAGCGTCTGCCACGCGCCCGGTGGTGGGCCCTAGTTAGTGATTCAGTAATGCGACGCTGCCAGGTCCCTGAGCGCTTGCAGCAGTGCTTCTCACTGTTGCTGAGATGGTCTTTCTTGTCACAGAATTTGTCATTAACCCCAACGGGAAATCTGAGGTCTGCATCCTGCACGAGTACATGCAGCGAGTCCTCAAGGTCCGCCCTGTTTATAATTTCTTTGAATGCGGTAAGTTTGACCTTCCCCATTCCAGTCCTAAACAATCACACAGGTCACTCGGTCAGGGCTGGGGAGGTGGGAGCTGGCCGTGAGCCCTATTCTGCCGGCATGGAAGGAGTGTACAGGGCAGAGATGAGTGTGCTGCAGACATGCTTTGTTGTTGTCATGGAGCTGCGCCCTGCCCGAGGGGAATGGTTCTGCTTTCCCTTTCCAGTTTGTCCCATCTGCCTCGCTGGCTCCTGCCCTGTGTTGTCGCAGAGCCTCCTTGTGAGCAGCTGCCCCACTATCGTGTCCTTTCCCTGGTCTCCTGGTACCCCTGGGTGGCCGAAGGGTCCTTGGCCTGCACTTCCCTGCAGCTGCGTCTCCCATGGGCATCCTCGTCACACCTTTGTGAAGACCAGTGTGTCTTCCCATTGGAAGCCAAAGCCCAGAGGGTCACTCATCATTTGGGTGTGTTTCTTTGGCAAACCACATCTTGTGCTTCCTGCTCTGCCAGTCCTGTGACTGTCTTTCATAGACGTTCGTCCCTGTCCCAGGAGGCTCTGCCCCCAGCCTCCTGGCTCCTCTCCGCTCCCCACCCCACCATCCCCCATTTCCCTTGATTACCTGGCTGTGCCCTCTGCTGCTGACTGCCCTGTGGCCCGCCTCCGTGCCTCAGGAGCCCCCAGGTCTCTGCAGGGCAGCTCCTGACTCCTCCTTGTCTGTCAGTGTGGGCAGACTGTGTGTGCGCATGCTTTTGATGTCTTGGCAAGTGTGTTTTAAAACAAGTAATTTTAATTTTAAGAGAACCCAAGTGAGCCTTTTGGTGCCTCAGTGACCATTGATGGTGTGACTTACGGATCTGGAACTGCAAGCAGCAAAAAACTTGCGAAGAATAAAGCTGGTAATGTGCCTGCTGGGGTGTCTCAGGGACACGTGTGCCTGGTAATGTACTTGGTGGGGGTCTCAGGGACACGCCCCTGCCACATCTGCTTCTCCCACTGTGGGTAGGCCGGGGCTGAGCAGTGGTGACAGGTGGGGTTGTGGGTGGGACATATTCATTTTATTTATATAATCATCTACTTTGATTTTTAAAATTACATGCTCTTTGGAAAAAACTCAAATAGAGTGAAATGTGAGACTTAAAAGTAGAAGGCCCCTCTCTGCTGAGTGACACCTGGGCTGGTATGTCCCTTCCTTGTCCCAGCCACGCACAGATTTGGGGGTGTGCTCAGCGCTAACTGGGCTGTGTTGGGTGCACACTATAGCACGAGTTTGTTTTTAAACTGAGCAAATGTGGGCACACAAGGAGAGAAGAGTCGGATCAGCATGCTTTCAGCATTCTCAAGTGGTTTAACATTTGCGTGGACTGTCCTGAGTCCTTCAGACTCCGGATTTGGGAGTCACCACAATTGCTCACAGCATAGCATATCTCCTTGAAAACTTATGTCTGGACCATGTCCTTCCTGTTTGCTTTTGTGCTGGGACTAGTAACAGCCGGCACTAGTAACAGCAGGCACTAGTGACAGCTGGCACTAGTGACAGCTGGCACTAGTAACAGCGGGCACTAGTAACAGCTGGCACTAGTAACAGCCGGCACTAGTAACAGCAGGCACTAGTAACAGCCAGCACTAGTAACAGTGGGCACTAGTAACAGCCGGCACTAGTAACAGCGGGCACTAGTAACAACGGGCAGTAATAACATCAGGCGCTAGTAACAGCCGGCGCTAGTAACAGCGGGCACTAGTAACAACGGGCAACTAGTAAGAGCGGGCACTAGTAACAGCGGGCACTAGTAACAACTGGCAGTAATAACATCGGGCACTAGTAACAGCCAGTGCTAGTAACAACTGGTGCTAGTAACAGCCGGTGCTAGTAATAGCCAGCACTAGTAACAGCGGACACTAGTAACAGCTGGCACTAGTAACAATGGGCACTAGTAACAGTGGGCACTAGTAACAACGGGCACTAGTAACAGCGGATACTGATAACAGCTGGCACTAGTAACAGCGAGCAGTGTTTTGCAGGAGACTGTTCTGCCCCAGCATCAGGGTTATTTGGCCTCTTCTGAGGTGTGAGCCACATTGCAGGGTGGTGTTGGGTACACGCTAGGCTGTCGCACCCTCAGGTCGATTCTTGGGGTTGCTACCATTGCTGTGTCTCCCAGAGCAGGTCTCAAAGCAGGAAGTGTGTCAGTTGTATCCTGGTCACACTAGGTCTCAGGGACAGTGCAGTGTTTTTTGCTCATGGGAATCAGAGTGTCCCTTGGTGTTACTTCCTTTTGATGGCAGATGCTGAGGACGGTTGGGAGCCTTCTGCGTTGTAGTTACTGCCTGTCCTTCCCTCTGCGCCACTGTCCTGGGTGTGCACACTTCTCCCTAGTCACTAGGAAGGACTCTGTCTTAGATTCTGCCTGAAAGACTTTTTCGGCTCAACAAACTGGGTGTTAGCAAGGTTTTGAGCCAATTACCTGTGGGGCGGGGCCTGGCACAGGGATGGAGAGGCCCCGGGGAGCTTCCCTCTGCGGGCTCACCCGCTCTTTCCCTCGTGCTGCAATCCACTTCCCCTGCCCAGACCGGCTGCCCTCTGTCAACGTCTCTCCTTGGATCTCCTGCAGCACTTAGAGCTCTGCAGGGTCAGACTGAGCTGAGCCACCAGCCCTGTGGCCGTGATAGCCCTGCTCACGTGGTGCCTGTGCTTTCAGCCCTGGGCTTTCTATCCCTGTGTTCTTCTCTGCAGACACTTTCTAGAGTGTCCCTCAGTCCTGGCCGTATCTCCCTGCCTGTGGCAGGCCCTGCCACTGCTGCCTGGTCTGGATGCCTGCAGCCACCTGCTCTCTGGCCTTCCTGCTCAGTCCAGGGCCTACTGAGCCGTTTTCTTATACACCGCCCAAGGGATTCCCTAGAACACAGATTTGAACACCACCGCTCCCCCTCCCCCTCCCACCTGCTCCAGGACCCCTGGTTGAGAGAGCACATGCTCTCCATGTGGCTCGTGGGCTTCCTGCAGCCTGCCCCCTATCTCCTTTCCTCAGGGTGGGCTCTTCCCTCTGTGCTCTCCTGACCCTGCCTCTGAAGTGCTGCCACTCCCCGGGGCTTTCACTTGACCCCTGAGCTGTGGGATGGAAGCCAGTGCACAGCTCATTCTGCAGCTGAGTGGCATGTCTGCCTGAGCCCTGGGAGGAGGGCTATGCCCAGGCCTCACCCTCAGGCTTTTTTTTCCCTGTAGCCCGAGCCACCCTGGAAATCCTCATCCCTGACTTTGTTAAACAGACCTCTGAGGAGAAGCCCAAGGACAGTGAAGAGCTTGAGGTGAGTGTCCTGGACCTGCCCACTAGAGCTCCAGCTGCACTGCAGCCACCCACTCTGTTGGCGTGAGCCGGGGCTGGCCGCGGGCTGTGCTTGTGCCCTCCACGCTCTGTGCCAAGGATTTAGTCCTCCAGCCTCCAGGTCATTCTGTTCATATTTCATAAAAGAGGAAACTTGCTTGTCTTTGTGCAGGCAGGGAAAAAAATGTACTTTTTGTTGGAGATTTTTGTCCCTTGTGTTTTGCAGCCTTGCATGTGCGCCATAAATGTAACTGTGTGGTGGGAATGAACCTTTGAGGCACAGTCTACAGGATTTAGATTGTTCTTTATACAGTTTACCCTTGAATAGTGCAGGGGTTAGGGGTACCAACCGCCATGTAGTTGAAAATCCACGTATAATTTGACTCCCCCAGATCTTAACTACTAATAGTCTACTGTTGGCCAGAAGCCTTACTGATAACATAAACAGTTGATTAACACATGCTTTGTATGTCGTGCATTGTATACTATGTTCTTACGATAAAGTAAGCTAAACAAAAGAAAATATTATTAAGGAAATCATAAGGAAAAGAAAATATATTTACCATTGATTAAGTCAAAGTGGATCATCACAGCGGTTTTTTATCCTCATCGTCTTCAGGCTGAGTAGGCTGAGGAGAAAAAGGAGGGGTTGGTCTTGCTGTCTCAGGGGTGGCAGAGGCGGAAGAAAAATCTGCATATAAGTGGACTCTTGCAGTTCAAGGCCATGTTGTTCAAGGGTCAATTATATGAAGAACCATTTAAAACTAGTTGTAAACCTTTTCTGAGTAAATATGGTTCTATGCTTATTTGTAGCAAGGGCTTCTCAAATTCTGAAGGATTTGTTCTTTTATATGATAGTTTTATTGAGATAATTTATGTGCCATAAAGTTTGACCTGTTAAACTATACAACTCAGTGGATTTTTGTGTACTCAAAGTTGTGCAGCCATCACAGCTGCCTGATGTTAGAACATTTCGTCACTCCTCAAGGACACGCCCATACTCATTAGCAGTCACTTCCAGTCCTCCACAACCGCCAGTAGCCACTATCGTGCGTTGTCTCTGTATAGTTGCCAGTTCTGGACAGTTCATGTACATGGAATCATACAATATGTGGTCCTTTGTGACTGTCTTTCCTCACTTAGTGTCCTGTCTTAGCTATGGGTTTTATCAGAGAGAGGAAATTTCCTTCTTTCCTGGTTTGCTAAGAGTTTTACCAGGAATGGACATTGGATTTTGCCAAATGTTTTTTCTGCTTCAGTTGAGCTGATCATGTGGTTTTCTTGTTTTTTATTTTACTAATATGGTGTATTATATTGCTTTTTGAATGTTAAACCAACCTTACTTTCCTGGGATAAATGCCACTTGATCATGGCATGTAATCATTTTTTTTTTTTTGAGACAGAGTCTCACTCTTTTGCCCAGGCTAGAGTGCCGTGGCGTCAGCCTAGCTCACAGCAACCTCGAACTCCTGGGCTCAAGTGATCCTCCTGCCTCAGCCTCCCAAGTAGCTGGGACTACAGCCATGCACCACCACGCCCGGCTAATTTTTTCTATATATTTTTTTAGTTGTCCAGCTAATTTCTTTGTATTTTTAGTAGAGACGGGGCCTCGCTCTTGCTCAGGCTGGTCTCAAACTCCTGAGCTCAAACGATCCATCCGCCTCGGCCTCCCCGAGTGCCAGGATTACAGGTGTGAGCCACCATGCCCAGCTGCATATAATCATTTTTATATGGATTTGTTTTGCTCGTATTTTGTTAAGGATTTTTGGATATATAGTGCTAAGGAATAGTGGTCTGTGGTTTTCCTGTGATATCTTCGTCTAGTGTTGGTATCAGCGTAATACTGGCTTCATAAAATGAATTGAAAGTATTCCTTTTCTCCTAGCACTCCAGGAGGCCGAGATGGGAGGATCACTCGAGGTCAGGAGTTCGAGACCAGCCTGAGCAAGAGCGAGACCCTGTCTCTATTAGAAATAGAAAGAAATTAGCTGGACAACTAAAAATATATAGAAAAAATTAGCCGGGCATGGTGGCACATGCCTGTAGTCCCAGCTACTTGGGAGG
>NW_012150352.1:1086391-1087746 GCF_000956105.1 Propithecus coquereli | reverse complement strand
GAGGCTGAGGCAGGAGGATCGCTTGAGCCCAGGAGTTTGAGGTTGCTGTGAGCTAGGCTGACGCCATGGCACTCTAGCCCAGGCAACAGAATGAGACTCTGTCTCAAAAAAAGAAAAGGAAAAAGAAAAAGAAAGTATTCCTTTTCTATCATGTGGAATAGTTTGTGAAGGATTCGTATTAATTTTTTAAATGTTTGATAGGATTCAGCCAGTGAAACCTTGGCCCAGGCTTTTCTTTGTCCTAACTTATTTGATTACTAATTTAATGGTACTTCTTACAGGTCTGTTTAGAGTTTCTGTTTCTTCTGGAGCCAGTTTAGGTATTATAGTTTGTGTCTTTCTAGGAATTTTTTCCATTTCATCTGTGTTATCTAATTCATTAGCATATATTTGTTCATAGGATTCCCTTATGATCCTTTTTTATTTCTATGAGGTTGTGATGGTCCCTGCTTTCATTCCTGATTTGAGTAATTTGAGTCTGTTTTCCTAGTCATTCTAGGTAAAGTTTTATCAACATTGATCTTTTCAAAGATCTATCTTCTATGGATTTGAGTTACTGTGTCCTTTTATTTCAGCCTGAAGGCCTTTCAGTATTTTTTGTAGAGCAAGTCCACTAGCAGTGAATTCTCTGAGTTTTTATTTATCAGAAAATGTCTTAATCTCTCCTGTGCTTTTGAAGGATAGTCTTGCTGGACACAGAATTCTTGGTTGACAGTCTTTTCTTGGCAGTGGGTGCATGTCATCCTGTTGCCTTCCGGCCTGTGTGAGTTCTGATGAAGAGCTGGCTGTTTTTGTTTTTGTTTAATTTTTTTTTTATTTCAGCTTATTATGGGGATACAAATGTTTAGGTTACGTATATTGCTCTTGCCCCACGCGAGTCAGAGCTTCAAGCATGTCCATCCCCCAGATGGAGTGCACCGCTCCGCACCCATTAGGTGTGAATATACTCATCCCCTCTTGCCCCCCCCCATCTGCCTGACACCTGATGAATGTTATTACTATATGTGCACTTAAGTGTTGATCAGTTAATACCAATTTGATGGTGAGTACGTGGTGCTTGTTTTTCCATTCTTGGGATACTTCACTTAGTAGAATGGGCTCCAGAAGAGCTGGCTGTTAACCTTACTGAGGCTTGCTTGTACGCACTGAGTTGCTTCTCTTGCTGCTTTAATGATTCTCTCTTTTGTCTTTGGTCTTCGACAGATGTCTCTAGGTCCAGATATCTTTTTTTTTTTTTTGAGACAGAGTTTTGCTTTAGTTGCCCGGGCTAGAGTGAGTGCTGTGGCGTCAGCCTAGCTCACAGCAACCTCAAACTCCTGGGCTCAAGCGATCCTACTGCCTCAGCCTCCCGAGTA
>NW_012150352.1:1029336-1086251 GCF_000956105.1 Propithecus coquereli | reverse complement strand
GAGACGGGGTGTCGCTCTTGCTCAGGCTGGTCTCGAACTCCTGAGCTCAAACAATCCGCCCACCTCGGCCTCCCAGAGTGCTAGGATTACAGGCGCGAGCCACCGCTCCCGGCCCTAGGTGCAGATATCTTTAAGTTTATTCTAGTGGGAGTTTGTTGAGCTTCTCAGATGTATAGATTAATGTTTTCCATCAAATTTGGGAAGTTTCAGCTATGATTTCCTCAAATATTCTCTTTGCTCTTTTATTTAATATTTCACTCCTCTTTCTGGGACTCCCATAATGTCAATTGTTAAACTTAGTGATATCCCACAGGTCTCTGAGGCTCTGTTTTCTTCATTCTTTTTCTTTCTGTTCCTCAGAATGGATAATCTCAATTGTTCTATCTTCAAATTTGCTGATCTTTCTTCTACCTGCTCAAATCTGGTGAACCCCTCTAGTGAACATTTCATAATTTCTATTTCTTCTTTGATATTTTCTATGTGGTAAGACATTATTCTTTCATTTTTTAGACTTTTTTTTTAGTTCTTTGAACATGTTTATTGTAGGTGATTTAAAGTCTTTGTTTGGCAAGTCCAGTCTCCTCAGAGATAGTGTGTATCATATTAACTGCTTTTTCCTGCCATGTGTGGGCTATCTGTACTTTGCTATTTCTTTGCATGTCTTGTAGTTTTTTTGGTTGAGAATGGGAAATTTAAAATAGTATGTGGCAGCTCTGGAAATCAGATGACCTTACCTCCCCCAGAGTTGATTGTTTTTGCTGTTGGTGGTTGTTGCTCAAGGGCTGCTGTAACAAAGTATCACATACTGACTTAAATAACAGAAATATATTGTCTCTTGGTTTTGAGGGCTAGAAATGTAAAGTCAAGATGTCAGGAGGGTTGGATCCTTGTGAGGGCTGTGCGGGAATGCCTCGCCCCTGGGTTTGATGCTGGCGGTCTCCATGTTCGTGCCTTCCTCCCACTACATGTTTGTTTCCAAATTTCCCCTTTTCATAAGGACGCCAGTCATTCTGGGTAAGGGCCCCCTGAATGACCTCATTTTTAACTTGGTTACCTCTGTAAAGACCCTGTACGAATACAGTCACATTCTGAGGTCCTGGGGTTTAGGACTTCAACATATGAATTCTGGGTGACACGGTTCAGCTTATAATAGTGACTTTCCTAGACTAATTTTGTGAAATCTTGTCATAAGTGGCCACTGAAGTCACAGTTTCTGTTAGCTAAGTGGTCACCTGATTATTGGACAGATTTCCTTAAATCCCCGAAACCACTAAGTCTCCTGGTCTTTGCCGCGGTGCGTGTCGGCTCGCTGGCGCTCACCTGCGGTGCTCCAGCGGCTGACCTCTCTGCCTTGGCCTTGCCTCCCCCTGCACGGAGCTTCCTGGGCAACCAGACGGGAAGTTAAGGGCCTTCTGAGGTCTGTGCCGGGCAGGCCCAGGGCCACGTGGATCCCTAGATCCCCACATGTACAGCGGAGAGTCCTCCACGGACATCTCATTGTTCAGCTTTCTCTGTAAAGGTATTTGGCTGTCCTCTTGTTTGCCCAGCTGGTGTCACAGCCTCAGGCCACTGCAGTGTGAACCATTTGCCACTGATTCCTTTTGAGACGTGCCCTAGGGACTGGGCTGTTTTCACGGAGTGAACTCTGAGTCAGGTCAGATAAAGACAAGTCCTTCCGTGAGGCACTTCCAGAGGGCAGCCAGAGAGGTCTCAGAGTGACAGTTCTCTGTGGCTGGGGTCTTGGGGACCTGTTCTGCCTTTTTAGTGGCCACCACAGAGCCAGGGAGAATGGGAATAGGGTAAGTTAAAATGCCACAAAACTCCTTGTTCTTACCAAGATTCAGCTGTTTTTCTAGAATAAACACTCCTCAGATGGTTTAAAGGCTTTCTTTAATTTCCAGAGTTTTGAGAAAGTTGATATTGACCATTTTTATTAGTGTTCTTATTGCTTTTATGGAGGAGATTTTGGAGGTCCTCATTCTGCCATTCCAAAAGTACTTCAGAATGGATTTTTAAGTCTTCTATCTTTGTAGGCTATTACTGTCATAAAATATAATAAACTATCCATAGTATTAAATTGTTGCTCTCAAGTTTCTGGATGTTTTCTATGCTTTCTTTCTTTCTTTTTTTTTTTGAGACAGAGTTTCCCTCTGTTGCCCGGGTAGAGGGCAGAGGCACCATCGTAGCTCACTGCAACCTCAAACTCCTGGGCTCAAGCGATCCTCCTGCCCCAGCCTCCTGAGCAGCTGGGACTACAGGCATGTGCCATGATGCCCGGCTAATTTTTCTATTTTTAGTAGAGACGGGGTCTCGCTTTTGCTCAGGCTGGTCTTGAACTCTTGAGCTCAAGCAATCCTCCTGCCTCGGCCTCCCAGAGTGCTGGGATTACAGGCGTGAGCCACCGCACCCAGCCCCTTATGTAACTTATTTTGTCATAAATAGGCCACAGATAGATCACAGACCCCCCCTCGGATCAGGGACTTGGACTTGGATAGTCTCAAAGTGCTAGTTTTTGCAGGAAAAGCCACATTGCATCTTTATTTCTGAGGGAAAGATGGGAAAGAACTGCCTGCCCAGCCTCACACCCACAGCCCATCGAGACTCTCAGAGGGACTGTCACACACGACGGGACTGGGCTGTGCAGGTCTCATGCCACCATCCTTCCTGAGTCGTGGCCCTGCTTTTCTTCTGGGAAGTGAAGAGGCTTTCCAGAAACTACATTGGAATGTAGCCTGAGAAAGAAGAGGTTTCCCAGGTGGAGAAGGGCATGTGTGTGTGAGGAGGGTTCCACTTAACAGCTTCAGCTGGGCTCAGAAATCCCAACTAGAAGATTGCCCTTGTGGGGGGGTTTCCACACCACTCCTCCAATCCTCTGCCACCACTCGGGTGTCCAGCAGGTCAGTTGTGACGCTGTTACCTGGAGTGGTGTCAGCTCTCACAAGATAAAGTATTTGATCCCACGAAACTGCCCCTACTTCAGATGCCAGCTGCAAATGGGGACCCTGGCTACCCACCCCACTTCTGCCTGGCCAACTACAGATTTGTAGTCTTCAGGCTGGTTAATTTGCTAGAGGATTCATGGAACTCAAGAGAGTGTTTTACTTACGATGCTTATGATAAAGGAAAGAAGTGAACAGCCAACTAAAGAGATACACAGGGCGAGGTCTAGAAGGATCCCGAGGGCAGGAATCTCTGTGCCCTGGAGTTGGGTGCTCCACTGCCCCAGCACATGGATACCTTCACGACCAGGAAGCTCTCCACGTCTCCTTCAAGAGATTCTATAACCCAATCTCCAGCCCCACCTTCACTCCCGGAGGTAGGGGACAACCTGAAAGTTCCCACCTTTAAGTCATGCATTTGATCTTTCTGGAGACCCCACCCTGAGCCATCTCATTCCCACAAACTCAGGTGTGGGGTCTTTTTTTTTTTTTTTTTTAAAGGAGATAGAGGCTTGCTCTGTCACCCAGGCTGGAGTGCAGTGGCACAATTAAGGCTCACTGCAGCCTTGAACTCCTGGGCTCAAGTGATCCTCCCACCTCAGCCTCTGTAGTAGCTGGGACTACAGGTGTGGACCATCACGCCTGGGTAATTTTAAAAGTTGTTTGTAGAGACAGGCTGGGGGGGTGTGTCTTCAAGTTGCCCAGGTTGGTCTTAAACTCCTGGCCTCAAATGATCTTCCCGCTTTGGCCTTCTAAAGTGCTGGGATTTGGGGCCTGGCCTAAGGGTCCTTTTGAATAACGCAGACACTCAGGAAATCCTCAGGGTTTTAGGAGCCCTGTGCTGGGAATTGGAGACAAAGACCAGATATATTTTTATTATGTTACACCTTGGTTAGGGTACCTTTTATGTACGCCCCTCTTGAGAAGCTTTTTGACCTGATTTAATTGTATACATATGTATCTGTGATTTTCCCGTTTTAAAATCTGTCACAGAAGAAAGTAGCTTTTCCTTCAGGTGGGGTGGAGGGACCATTTAGACAGGGCAGTCATCTCTAGCTCCTGGGAAGTGTCTTGGGGGCTGGCCTTTTCTTGCAGAGGTGCCAACACACTGGTCTGGGGCTGTCTCCCCTGGGACGTCCCAGCTTGGACTCTGAGGTTGAGATGTCAGAGCAGGCTGGGGAGGCCCTGGGGCTTTGGGAGCTCTCTGCAGGCTGACTCCTGTGAGGTGCGGTGGCTTCCCAGTCCCTGCCTCAGAAGTGCCTATGCCACTGCTGGGAAGGAGAGGCTCACCGAGAAGCATGTGTGTTGGTTGATTAAAAAGGGGAAAAAAAATAAACAGAACCGGCATTTCCTTTTCACAACACTTGTGGTGATCTGTTCTTGGTATTTTGTTGTCTTTTAGCTAGCTGTTGGTTGGTTCGTGGCTATTTGCGAATTTAGAGATTAGTGACCAGGTGTTTTCCAGTTTTTTCAATTGATTTTTTAGTTTACATAGAGTTAAATTCACTTTTTGGTGCAGTTCTATGAGTTTCGACAAATGTATAGAGTCATGTAACCAACGCAGCAGTCAAGATACAGAGAACAAGGCTGGGCGCGGTGGCTCACGCCTGTAATCCTAGCACTCTGGGAGGCCGAGGCGGGTGGATTGCTCAAGGTCGGGAGTTCGAGACCAGCCTGAGCAAGAGCGAGACCCCCGTCTCTCCTAAGAAAAGAAAGAAATTATTTGGACAACTAAAAATCTATAATAGAAAAAATTAGCCGGGCACGGTGGCGCATGTCTGTAGTCCCAGCTACTCGGGAGGCTGAGGCAGTAGGATTGCTCGAGTCCAGGAGTTTGAGGTTGCTGTGAGCTAGGCTGACACCATGGCACTCTACTCTGGGCAACAGAGTGAGACTCTGTCTCAAAAAAAAAAAAAAAAAAAGATACAGAGAACATTTCCATTATGCCTCATGTTCTCTTGGGGTGCCCCTTTGTTTCCCAGTTCCAGAATGTCCTGTGAGTGGAGCCAGACACAGTAAGTAGCCTTTGAACCTGGCCTCTGTGACTCAGAGTGATTCGTCCCCATCACGTGCATGTCAGGGTCATTTCCACCGCTGAGGAGCCCCCACCGTGTGGTTGTGCCACAGTGTGTGTGGTGCCTCTCTGGTCTCACTTGGGGACACTGGCACCTTTCTGGGTTTTGGTGATTGGCAGTAAGGCCGTCCAGCTCTGTGTGGCCATCGAATGTAGGCACATGGGCTGGGGTTGCTGGGCCCTGTGGCAGGCGTTTACCTTGAATTGCCCTTGCACCTTTCTTAGTAATCAGGTGACCTGGAGGTGTGCATCTGTTTCTGGGCTCTCTTCTGTCCCTTGAGCTGTGTGTCTGTCCTTTCATTGATGCCACACCTTCTTGATGACTTGAAATCTTGAAGTCAGATAGCGCGAATCCTCAGACTTTGTTTTTCTTTCTCAAAACCTTTTTTGGCTTTTCTAGCTCCTTTGCCATTCCATGTAGACTTTAGAAACAGTATGTTGATTTCTATAAAAAATTCAAATAGAATTTTAATTGGAATTGTGTTAATCAGTGGATCAATTTGGGGAGAATTCACATCTTAACAATACTGAGTCTTCTAAATCATAAACATAAACTGTTTCTCCATTTATCAGGTCTTCTTTGATATCTCTTGTATCAAAGAAGTTGGTAGGTTTCAGCACATAGATTCTGCACGTATTTTATTAGATTTATACTTAGGTATTTCATATGTTTGGCACTGTTGAGTAGTACTCTAGTTTCAATTCTGGTTGTTCATCTAGCATAGATACAATTTATTGTTTATATATTGACCTTGTGTCCTGTCACTTTGCTAAACTCATATGTAAGTTCTAGTTGTTTTTCCGTGGACTTTGGATTTTCTGTGTACAGGATCATGTCAACTATGATTTGATTAAAGATGGTTTGATTTCTTTCTTTTCAATCTGGATGCTTTCTATTTTAGTTCTTGCCTGACTTCTCTGGCTAGGACCTCCAGTGCACTGTTGACCGGAAGTGGTGAGAGCAGATAGCTCTGTCCTGGACCTTGGGGGAAGCACCACTGAGTGTGATGTTGGCTGTGGGTTTTTCGTAGATGCCCCTCATGAGGTAGAGAAAGTTTGCCTCATTTATGTGTTAATGGTTTCAATTTGCTAATACAGTGTTGCATGTGTATTCATGAGGGACATTGTATTTTTTGGTGTAGTTTTGTGTGTAGTTTTTTGTACTGTTTTTGCCTGGTGTTAATATCATGGTACTATTAGTGTCATAAAATGAGTTGGAGAATGTCCTTTCTCGAGCTTTTCGAAAGAGTCTGTATAGAATCGGTGTAATGTCTTTCTTAAAATTTGGGCATGGAGTTTTCCTAGTGGGAAAGTATTTAAGTACAGAGTCAATTTCTTGAATAGCTAGTCAGGCTATTTAGATAATTTGTATTTTTTTTAGGGCTTGTTCCATTTTATCCAGATTGTTGAATTTATGGGTGTCAAGTTGTCTGGTGTTCCCTCATGGGCCTTGAACACCTACCAGGCACTGATCACTCAGGTTCCTTCTGTGCTGTTTGTCAGAAGCAGCAGTGACTTGTCTGCAGGTCACTTTTGCCATTTGTCTGCAGAGCTAGAGCCTCCACCTGCCCCTGGCGTTAACCCTCAGTAGTGCGTCTGGCCTGTGGCAGCTCGGTGCGCGTCGTCCTGGCGCAGGTCTTTGCCAGAGACTGGTGTCTGTGCTTCTGGGCTGTGCTCTCCAGCGAGGTGTGTGCCAGGGTGGGTCCTAGAGCTATGGAGTGTGCACGTTGTTCCTGTCTGCTCAGCCCCGATGCCAGGCCTACCGCCCAGGGACTGACCACTGCTTTGAGAGCCGGGCCTTACAGGCCAAGAGGGTCAGAGGTCACTAATTGGTCAGCTGTCTGGTTGGTTCCCTGAGGTTAGTTCCATGGCCTGATGTCTTTGTGAGGGACTCTCCTTGGAAATAGGCCCACACTGATGCGGGCATGTGTGGAGAGAAGTGTCTTGTGGGGACCTCTTTGAAGATAAGAGCCAGACCATGCCAGGAGGAGTTCCTGCTCTCTGGCCTGGGCAGTCCTCCTCAGGGACAGTGCCTTCCTCCTTCCACATGATTGGCAGTGAGTCTGCCTCCTTGTCCAAGCAGGGCGAGGGCCCAGGAGCTGCCTTCTTCCTCGTCTGCAGAGCCAGCACCACTGCTGAGATGGTGGCGCACCTGTGGGGGCCTGCGCAGCGAGCTGTTTGAATCGTCTTGAGTCCAGCTTCCTTACGTGCCCACACATAAGGCCCGGAGCATGTCTCTTGGCCTTGGCTCCAGGTCTCTGCAGAGCTCCCCAGAATAGGGCTGGGGGGAAGGTCCATGAGGGGTGTGGACTCTGTGTGGACCCCTCTGGTGGTGGGCCCCACTATTTCATGTGTGGTGCCAACTCTTAATTAAGGTTTGCTTGTCAGCTGGGAAGACCTTGCTCAGAATCTCAGGGAGACCCTGTTTTGGGCTGCTTTGTGTCCCCTGAAAGGATATGTTGAAGCAGTAATCTCCAGTACCTTAGAATGTGACCTTTGGAAAGAGTCACTGTAGATGTAGTTAGCTAGATTAATGTGACGTCATATGCAGTGGGGTAGTTTGGTGTCTTTCTAAGAGGAGGGGGAGTGTTGCTCCATGAATTAATATAAATGTGTTTGCAGACAGGATTTGTCTCAGTTTTGCAGAGCTTTGCCCTGAAGGAATATGTAAACGTGTTGGTTTGCATTTCAAATGCTGTTCCGCTGGGGAGGGCTTCTCTGAAAGACAGTAGCGGCTGTATCCCACAAGGCGCTGCGTTTCTCAGACCTAAAGGTTTGGGTTGCTTTGTAAAGCAAAGCGAATCTGTTAAAAACTACAGGATGAGGGCTGACCCCCCCACCCCCAACAGACAGCCACAGACAGCCACCCTGGCTAAAAGCAAGGGGAAGTTCCTGCTTAATACTCCAGACTACCTGTCTCCATTCACAATAACCTGATAAAGAAAATATGGACCCAATATATTTCTGTTTAACCCCTCTGTTAAGTAATAAATTTACCTTAGAATGTAGAAGTTAATCTTCGAAAGATTTTATAACCATTTGTTCACGTAGATAGAATTAGTTAAGGGATCTGTAGAAGCCTTTTGAAAATCTGTTAACCTAAGAGGAACTACCTGCTGTTATGTAAATCTGTTACCCCTGGCAACTAATCACTGTTCCCTATAAGTTACCATGTAAGACTTCATTCGTGGCTTTTGAGATTCATGGAGAAATCTAGGCCCCCTGAGATCCCACTTTGCCTATAATCTTTATAAATTTATATAACTATACCTTTGTCTCTGTGTATTCTTTTATTTCCAATTATTTTCCATTTTTCTATTATTTTCTTATCCCTTGCAACTCTACCAAAGGGACCCGGTTTTTTGCTGGGAGCTTAGCTACCTCCCAGCAGGGAAGAGACGGGGGAACAGGCCACGTGGAGAGCAGAGGGTTGCTGCCGTAAGCCAGGGCTGACTGGTGTCGTCAGGAGATGGGAGAGGTGAGGAAGGATCCTCCCCTAGAGGCTTCTTCTAATTTTTTTGTTGTTGTTAGAGACAGAGTCTTGCTGTGTTGCCCAGGCTAGTCTTGAACTCCTGGCCTCAAGTGATCCTCCCACCTCGGCACCCCAAGTGGCTGGGACTCCAGGGCATGTATGTCCTGCTAATTACTTTTATCACCCTAGAGGTTTCTGAGGGAGTACAGCCTTGCCGACACCTTGACTCCAGACTTGTGGCCTTCACAACTGAGAAAACAAACCTCTGTTGTTCAGAGGCCAGTCTGTGGGACTTGACGGCAGCCCTGCCAGGGAGGTGGTCTGTTCTCCAGAGTGGGCTGGATGGCATCTTCCTTTCACCCAGGCGGGGTCTCTGCTTCAGCCTTTGGCCAGAGACTGTCAGAGAAGGCGAGCTTGGGCGGCCCATCCCTATGGCTCCACCTCACGCACCCCTTGGCCACCTCGCTCCTGTCCAGCTTCCCCTGGCCTTGCCGCGCAGAATTTCCCCTTTGTCTTCCGCACGTGTGACTTGGTTAACTTGCTTCAGTATCGCCCTTTCTTGCCCCTCTGTTCTCTGGTCAGAGTGATTGGCCGCAGAGCCGGGGTGAAGACACCATTGGAAACAGCCGTGCCAGGCCCTGCCAGCCCGGCCTGGTGGGCCTCTGTGTGGCCGCGTGGGGCTCTGGCCCTCGGGGAGCTTGCCGGGCCTTTTTAAAGTCCAGCTTTTGTGTCTGGCTTATCGTCTCTCTCATAGTAATTATGACTGTAGAGGTTCTCTCCGAGAGTGGTTTGTCTTTAGATTTCTGAAGAATTGTGCCTTGTTGATCAGAGTGAGACTCAGAAGAGGTGGCCCTAGCCAGCCGTGGGCCCAGGGCCCCCATGGGCACCAGACTCCATCCCACTGTGCTCGGGGGAGCAGGGTGATGCAGTGGACAGGGAGGTACAGAACGTTGTCTGTGCCCAGTTGGTCTCTTGCAGGGCGGTGGGGTGTCATGCTTAGGGGATGTCATAGGAAACAGCACTGAGTGTCTGGGGGAAGCCAGCTCCGAGAGGCTGGTGGGCCTGGTGGGGACTCACAGGCGTCTGCTTTGTGTTGTAGTATTTTAACCACATTAGTATTGAAGACTCGCGAGTTTATGAGCTGACCAGCAAGGCCGGGCTGTTGTCTCCATATCAGATCCTCCACGAGTGCCTTAAAAGGTAGGCGCCCGCGGGGTCAGGTTGGGTGAGCCCCTGTCTGGCATCCCATGTCCTCGGTGGCCGTTTGTCCCAGGGCGGAGGCATTGCCAGTTTTCCCTGGGTACACAGAAGCCCCTCAGCCCCGGCGCTCCGTCAGAGCCCGTGGGGTTGGGTCAGGAGTGTCAGGGATTCCTCCTCTCCAGCCGAGACGAGACGCAGTGTGGGGAGAGGCCTGGCCTTTTCTTCAGAGAGCCTTGAAGGGCTTTCCCAAAGCAGCCCCCACTCCTCTTCAGTTGACACTGCCTGCTCTTTGTTTTCTGTTAAAGAAACCATGGAATGGGTGACACATCCATCAAGTTTGAAGTGGTTCCTGGTAAAAACCAGAAGAGTGAATATGTCATGGCGTGTGGCAAGCACACAGTTCGCGGGTGGTGTAAGGACCCTTCTCCACTGCTTCCCGAGGACCCTGGCGGGTGGCATTGGGCTAGTGGCCCTTGGTGTGGCCTTGTGCTTCTCAAGCCCCAGCTGTGTGTTAGCTGCCACACATTCAGCCCAAGGCGGGGCTGGAGGCCATCCTGCCTGTATCTCCTATCTTCTTCCTGTACCCTCCTGCCACCTCAGTCTCTGTCCAGCCCTGTCCCTATGGCAGGAGGAGTGTTCTTCCTCCCAGAACAGCCAGCAGAACATTGCTGCTTCTCTGTGTCTGGAGTGTAAGGCTGGGAAGAGAGGCAGGCTGCTTAGCTGCGTGGCTTTGGGTGCGTGCCCTCACTTCCTAGAGCCGCAGATGGCCATCGCAAGGTGGCGGCTGGGTGCCATGAGACACGGGTGCCCAGAGCAGTGGCACAGTGTGCCCCGCTGGCCCTCAGGGTGCTGGGTTGGTGAGGCTGGGAACAGCAGGGGCTCCTGTAGAGGCGAGGTGGCTGTGTGAACGCAGGATGCTCGTGGCAACTCTCTCCATGTTTGCTTTCTCTTTGTAGGTAAAAACAAGAGAGTTGGAAAACAGTTAGCCTCTCAGAAAATCCTTCAGCTGCTGCACCCACATGTCAAGAACTGGGGGTCTTTACTGCGCATGTATGGCCGCGAGAGCAGCAAGATGGTCAAGCAGGTAAGTGGCCCCCTCGGGTCCTAGGACAGCCTCTGCTTCTCCTCCCACCCTGAAGCTTGTGTCTTGGGCTCTGCTGTCAGAGGGGCAGAGTGTGGCAGCTCTGCCCTAGCTCATGGCTGCCTCTCTTATGCCATGTCCGTGAATTTGTGGGCAGGGGATGTGGGGTTGTCTGAACCTGCTGGGAGTGGTCAGTGCAGTGTGAGTGATCAGGCACTGCCTGGGCCCAGCCCTGTGGCTGGTGACAAGGTGGCTGGAGTGCAAGGCAGGGCCAGGCAGGAGACTCTGGTGGTGCGCTGGCTCTGAGGGGCATGAAGGCTCAAGAGCCAGGCCCCCGGCCCTCCCTGGGCAGCACACCCTTGGGCTTAGTTGACGCCCAGTGACTTGAAGGAGACTGAACATATCAGTGCAGCTCTCCGTTGGCTGCCTTTACTGGAAGAGCGTGTGCGCCATCTGTCTTGTTTCTGTTGTTGTGGCCCTGATCTCGGATGTGTAAGCCGATGCCTGCACCCAAGGGGTAGAGGGAAGCACTGGGAGGTGAGTGCTCACGTTCTTCATTTTTCCCTATGTTTACGGAAACTGGGTTATCTGCGTCCCGCTTGGTGGAGGGACAGTAGGTATGAGGGGAGCGTGCTACAGGTGGGGTGACCTGAGGACTGTGCCACGGGAGAGCGCAGCACCATCTTCAGGTCCCCTGGGACCGTGAAGGGGCCCTTGCTATGGGCATGACAAGGCAGGGTGAGGCCACATAGGCCACCAAGCTGTGTGAAGGATGACGCTTTTGGGCAAGGAGTTAAAATGTAGGTAAAGCTTGCTTCTGCCTTTGCTGCGCACAGTCCTAGGCGCAGACTGGGAGAGAGCAAGCCTTGCTTTGGCCTGTGGGGGGAACCGCTCTAAGCTGGAAGAGAGGAGTCCCAGCCTGGCACAGCCCAGCATAGGGCAGCTCTGGCATCCCAGGTCACAACAGGCACCCTCATGGATGGCCTCTGAAGACAGGAAGGGGCCAAGGATAGCTTGTTGGCCATGTAAGCTGTGGGATGCACGGAGAGCTCAGTGCCTGGGGCCAGCATGCTGTCCCTGCTGGCTGTGGCCATGTGCTCATCTCTCTACTTGATGGGTTCTTGGGCTCCAGTGAGCACCCAGCCTCCCTGTCCTGCCAGGCAGGAGGAGGCAGAAGCGGGGTGGTGTGGCCAGAAAGCAGCCCAGGCACCGGCAAGGATAGGCAGCCAGTGTGTAGCGGGTGGCCACATCTCCTGGCTGCTGTGTGCCTGCCAGGCAGTCCTGAGAGCGAGGCCCTGTGTCCCCAGGAGACCTCGGACAAGAGCGTGATCGAGCTGCAGCAGTACGCCAAGAAGAACAAGCCCAACCTGCACATCCTGAGCAAGCTGCAGGAGGAGATGAAGAGGCTGGCAGAGGAGAGGGTGAGTGCTGTCCTGCATCTGCCCTCCCACGTCTCCCCCAAGATGAGGGGCGCCAAGACCCTCCTTCCAGATGAGGCTGGCTTTCTTTAAGCTTCAGCATGTGTGAAATTTTATAAAATCACTTTACTTTTAGTTATAGTAGAGAGCTGGCAGGCCAGCCTGGTGTTCGGTGGTGGGCATGACCTCTGTGGGCTGATGCTCGTCTTGATTCCGCGCTGGCATTTGAGGTCAGGGTCAGTGTGCTGGCCAGGACCCTGGGGAACTCACAGGTTCACCTGGTAGGACTTGGTCCCAGCAAGGCTTCCTAAAGCCACCTTGGGTGCCCCACACCAAGAGGGGACTGTTAGGTTGACAGTGATATCCCGTCCCCAGGCATAGTCCATGTGGTTACTCATGCCCCCTCCTGGGCCTCTTAGGCAGGAGCTTTCTTAGCTGTGGCATTCCCAGGGCCTGCACGAAAGCCCCAGTACTCGGCGTCTGCTGCCCTGCCTGTGTCTCAACAAGACAGGAGGCCAGGAGGTGCCTTGCTCCTGCCCTAGGCAGGGTTGGGGAGCTTTGTCCGCCTGGAGCTAGCAGGACTGCCTGGCCTGTCCCTGGTCAGGAGAGGAGCTATGGGGCCTGAGGGGAACAGGCCCTGGCTTGGCGAAAGGGGTTGACTGGGCCCTAGGGCAAACAAAGGCTGGGTTAGGGAGAGACTTGGCTTGTTGCTGTGACCACACCTGACTTCTTTGCTTCTGGGTGTGCGTCATGACACCAGGGAAATTGCAGCATGTGGTGCTTTGCCATGGCATTCCGGGGGCCCTCTCCAGTCCTAGCTTAGTCTGCTCCCCAGGCTGTCCTGCTCCCAGCCTGGCATCACAGGCACTGGTGTCCTCTGGGCTGCTGGAGCCTCCTAGCACCAGTCTGCAGGGCTTGTCTCTACCCTGGCCCTCCTGAGCCCTTTGCCAAGCCCAGTTCATTGCCAAGCCCAATCCCTGTTCTTTCAGGAGGAGACTCGGAAGAAGCCTAAGATGTCAATTGTGGCATCTGCCCAGCCTGGCGGTGAGCCCCTGTGCACTGTGGATGTGTGAGGAGGCAGCACAGGCCGGGGCGCGGGGGCTGCCAGCGGCACTGCTGAGGAGACCACCAGTCACGCATTGCTCATCGCAGAGTCAGGCCTCCAACCTGCGTTCCTCCCCTGTGGCCAGTGTGTCTGAGGGCCTGGGCCAGAGGTGGGGGCTCTAGCACACGGGGACAGTCATGACCACACAGCACACACGTGAGGCAATGGTTCTCCCAGGCCTGAATGGATGTGTTTAAGGATCAACTGCAAGTACCACACGGGTGGAAGGTGGTAGTTTCTAGACAGCTGTAGCCCGTGCTTGTGTGTACCTGCTGCAGACTGTCTGACGATGGTTTTCATGAACTGTAGCATGTAACGTGCACTGACAGCAAGTGCTGCTGGACGATGGATGAGCTGAGAAGGGATGCTGAGTGCTGGGGCCATGGCTGGCCTGTGGTGCCAGGTGGCCCCTGTGCCCAGGGCCCCTGCAGAGCCGCTGCGGAGAGCTGGCTGGAGGTGCACGTGGCACTTCACCCCCACCTGCCTTCTGTGTTTTCCCTTTTTCTCTGAAAAAGTTGTAACAGTTAGAAAGGAGTATTTCAGGCCTTTTTGGTTTAAAATAAACAGACTTTTAGCATCAGCAGTACTTTTCAGACATTGCAGGCAAACCATCGTCAGGGTGGTTGCCTAGACGCGATGCCAGCGGGGACGACGACGTCCTGGAGCCTCCCCAGTGTTGCTGCCTGCTGCAGCCCACCGTTCTGGTCAAGTCTTAATGCCTCAAGGTCGCGCCTCCCTGAACACTGAGGCTCCACGTTTGCTGGCCTCTGGCAACGGTTTTTACAAAGATTTTTGCAGTCAAGTCCATCTGTCCACTCATCGATTTTTAAAGCTTTTGATATTTCAGCATTTGGAAAGAAACTTCTACAGTGAGGGTGGAAGGTAGACTTGGAATCATGCATTTTAGCAAGTGGACTTGTTTAAACAGGAAGGGCCCTTCGGTGCAGTCCACTCTTGACACAGAGCTGAGTGCGTGGCGGGCAGCTGCCTCCTGGTGACAGTGGCTTCCCTGGATCTTGAGGGCAGCCACCCCATGCCCAGTTTGCTCCTTGCCTGGCACTGGTGCTTGCTGGGCCCCTCCAGATGGAGCAGGGTTGGAGCTGGGCTCCTGTTTTGTCCCAGGGCATGAGGTTGTGCTCAGAGCTCTGTCCCCAGCACCTGTCGAGGCTGCCGTGTGCTTGTGCCATGCCAACCCATGCAGTAGCCCAGCATTCTGCAGCATCTGCCCCATCATGCCGCCCATGGGTGGTGGTGATAGTGTTTTTGTCCAGAACATGGAATGTCAAGCCTGTGGGTCACCCATAGCATAGCCCTTCCTCACCACCTATGTGACCAAGGTTGGCTTCTGTGTTGACCTTTCAAAAGAAACCCCTAAATCAAGTTGCTATAATTAGATACTTGCTTCTGTCTTGCCTTTTGTCTGCAGCTGTGAATAATCGTTTGACCGTAACTGTTGCCCTTAAGACAGCCAGATGCGTCTGTGAACCAAAGCTTTGTGCACACCTGTCCCCCTAGAGGCCAGGGAGCCTCACTATGGCTCACTGGTCCCCTTGCACCGTGTCCCCTTCTGTCCACCAAGTATGGGTGCAAGTTGTGTGCAGTCCTGCGAGGTCGGCGGGCAGGGGAGCCTGTGTGGATGCCCCTGGGTACTGGGCCGGGGCCGGAAGGCAAGCCTCTTGTCTGAATGCATAAAGCAAACTGTCCAAAAGGAGTGGCTGCTGTTTTTCTTCTGAGGGGAGGAGCCTGGGGGCTTGGGGACCCTCAGCTGCCTCTCTTGGACCCTCTGTGGGCTGGGTGCCTGCTGGACACTGGCTCCTGCAGGGCTGAGCAGCACACCTCAGTGTGGCTCTGGGTCCCTCCTTGGTCACTGTCCTCCCTCCTGGGCTGAGGGTTTGAGGGCTCTTCCCTTGGTCAGGTGCAGGGGCAGCAACTGCTGTCCACAGTGGGGGAGGCAGGCGGCCTCCCCTTGCTGCCCAGCACCCAGCACCCACTCCCAGGTGGTCCTTGTTTCTGAGATCTGCATCTCTGCCTCTTGTGTCTAAGTGTAAAATTCCACATTCTGTTAAAAGCAGGCTCTCTGTACCGACTCCCCCAATGGAGCAGAAGGGTTGGAGAGCTGCTCCACCACCCACCCTCTACCCTAGCTGGGCAGATTTTTGGTTCTGCCCAGGTCTGGTGAGAAGGGTGCCAGTAGGGACCTGTGTCCAGGCAGGCCAGACACGGCCGAGGGCCCTGCCCCTCGGCACCCATGGTAGGGGGCTGAGAGGAGCCCGTGTATGCCCGAGCTCTGGCTCATCACAGAAACGTCCTTAGTTCAGCATTGTTTATTCCAGCCATCACAGCCTAGCTGTTCCAGAAGGTACGTGGAGATGGGGAACGGGCCACAGGAGACCTCCCACCTTCCTAGTTGGAGCTCAGAGCCTGTGGCCACAGGCTGTTCCTGGTGGGGCTGCCAGCTGCTCTGCATCCTGGAGCGCCTGGGGAGGGCTGTGGGGGTCCCTGGTCTTCTGCCCCTGTGACCGGCCCTGGTCTGGGAGAGCTGGCTGCTATTGGTCCCAGGGCCTAGGACGAGAGGGAGGCCCCAGTCTCCTGTGAGGTGTCATCTGGGGGCCCTGGTTGGGGCTGGGCTGGAGGGCCTTGGGGCCCCAGGACCCCTGTGCCATTGGAGTGCTCCACCCTCTGGAACAGGATGAGCATCTCGCAGTGTGGGGTCTGTGGGAACAGGTCCACGGCCACAGCCTTCACTGGCTGGAATGGGGTGCCCTTCACGCGGTTAGACGGGGCCCTGCAGAGGCTGCAGTGGGGAAGGAGGGAGCACCAAGGTCAGCCTCATGGCTGGCCAGGGGCTCCGCTGGGAGGCATGGACTGGGCCCTGGCCCCCTACCCTGCCCTGCTTGACACTCACTCCACAAAGTTGCCCATGGCTGCCCGAGGGTTGCAGGAAACATAGAGGAGCCGCTTAAGGTTCTCAGCTCTGCGGAGGGCCAGGATCACCTTGGAGTCTGAGAAGGCAGACACGGGCTGGGTGCCTGAGGCCTGAGACCACACAGCCTGGGGTGCCACCCTGACACCTGTCTTCCCTGTACCACCTCCCCAAGCAGAGGCCACTCACGCAGGCCAGCACGGGGTGGGTCCAGGATGGCCACAAGTTGCTGGGAGGCCAGTCTGCTCACCAGGGCAGGCATTAGGTCCTCAGCCCTCCCGCAGTGGAACTCAACGTTGCTCAGCTCTGGAGATGGCACCACAGCCTGTCAGTGGGCCCTGGACACCTTCCCCCAGCAGGGCCAGCCTGCGAAGGGGCCAGAGGAGCCTTGGGAGCCCACTGGCCGAGGAGCCTGCTCACCCTGCCTCCCTGCTGGGCAACCCTGGGACTCAGGTGCAAGGGAGGTCTGCGGGCAGCCCTGCTGCACCCCCAGTGGCCCTCAACCCAGGGTGGATTCTAGGTGCCATGTTAGAGGCATTCAGGGGGGGTGAGGGGGTGATGGCTGTTCCCCCGAGCCTGCCCGCTGTGCTCACCATTGGCATGGGCATTCACCCGGGCATCCTCCACGGCCTCTGGGCACAGCTCGACCCCGATGACTCTCTTCACTTTCTGAAATAGGAAGGGTACAGACAGTGGTGCCTGCCCAGCACTCCTCAGGAAGGGGAGTGGCAGGAGACAAAGGGGAGCTGGGCTGGGGGCGGGGCAGGGGGTGGAGAGAGGGCTCACCCGGGCCAGGGCCAGGCCAATGGTGCCAGTACCGCAGCACACGTCCAGCACCGTGCTGCCCCCATCCAGCTGTGCCCAATCCTGGATGACTGCGTAGAGCACCTCGGCCGCAGGCGTGTTTACCTGGAGGGCGGCAATGGTGCCCGTATGCAGGCCTCCCCTCCTGCACCCCAAGCACTCCTGACCCCTGGCTCCCCCTGCGAGACTTCTGGGCCCAGGCAACCCAACCTCGTCCCCATCCCAGCCTCAAGCCACCCCTCTGGCCACACCATGCTGGCGATCCCACCCAGCCTCCTGGCTTCAAGAGCCAAGTCCATGCCAACACTCCTGCTCCCCACCCCCATTCATAGGGAGCCCTCCCGAGTGGCAGGCATGCAGGACACCCACAGCTGCCCGATGGGCCACACCTTCCTACACCAGCACTCCCACTAGGGCCCCTGGAGTCACCCAACTATCACCGCCACCTCCACCTCTGGACCTTCAAGTCCTGCCAGACCTGTGTCCAAAAGAGGGTCCTTATAGGCTCCAGACCCTACACCTCCCTTGAGGGTCTCTCCCCACACTACCCCCTGCCCCAGTATCGGGAATGATCCTGAAACACTGTTCCAACCCCAAGGCCACCACTGTCCCATGGTGGTGCAGTGTGCCCTGCACTGGGGACTATTCCACAGCCTTCCTGTGATGAAAAACCTCTTTCTTGTCTCAGCCTTTACCCCGGAGCTAACCTGCCTGGATGCTCTCCCCAGATGGAGCAAGTGTGTGTCACCATCCTAACCCACTGTCCCCATCATTTCCTGATGGTGCGTCAGGCCTTGTTCCACGTGTCCTTGTGCCCACCAGGGACTCAGGGCTACCTGGAAGAAGGCGTGAGGTGAGATCCGGAAGGTCAGCCCAAGCAGGTCCTCATAAATGCACCGGTCCCCAGCCACATGCTCCAGGGGCAGGCCCTCCTGGCTGGGAGTCTTTCTGTGGGTGGAGGTGTAGGGGCTTCAGTGTCACCTCCCCTGTGGGGACCCCCTCATCCCCTTCCAGGCTCCTCACCGCTGTCCCTCCTCCACGAAGTACAGACAGGTCACCCCACTGGCATTGCCTGGCCCTGCCACAAAGTGCTGTGCTAGGGAGGCCTTCAGCTCCGCCAGCTCCCTGGGGCTCAGTTTCTGGAAGAAGGGGTGAGAAGGCCCCGTCAGACTGTGCTGAGGCCCACCCAGGTCAGACACCCCCCGGCAGGGCCCCTGCCTGAGACCTGGGGGTGGAAGTGGGCGATGGCCATGGCTTGGCCGCGGCGGCTGGTGCGCACGGTCAACTGCTTCCAGTGGCCCGTGTACGTCTCTGGGTCATACGCTGAGTATGGAGTGGACCTGTGGGAGTCACAGGTGGCCTTAAGTTCCTGATGTCTGCCAGCCAGGACTGGGGAGCAGCCTCCCTGCTCTCTCCTCCAGCCGTACCCCCACCCACCTGACCGCCATCGAGGGCACCCCAGAAAGCTTAGGGCAGGATCCCTGCCCTCTGCTCCCAGAATGCACAGGACTTCCCAGGAGCCCAGCCTCAGGTCCTCACCGAATGAACTCCTGGAAGGCCTTCACCACCTGCTTGGTGGCTTCAGGGATGTGCACAGTGTCAAAGGGGGCAGCCACAGCACACGTCCCACCCTTGTACTTGCCAAGCCGGCAGCCTACTGTGTTGTCCTTCCCGTCCACCCCGACGCCGACCAAGAACTCACACTTATTACGATACTCAGTCTGCAGGGAGGTGGGAGGCAGAGAGACACCCAGACTTCACCCTGGCTGTCCAGCACCTGTGTGTGGAGAAACCCTGATCTCCCCATGGGGGCCAGCAGTCAAAACCAAGAGGCCTACTAACAGCCACGTGGTGAGTGCCAGAAGAAAATGCAAAGCAGGGACACTGATGGGATGAGTGAGCAAAAGGGAAGTTTTAAAAGCACAGGATGGAGCTTGCTGGCTGCCGCAGCCCAGGCTGACCTGCTGGGGTGATGGCTGGACCCCCTCCAGAGGGCAGCAGGCCTTGTTGTGCTTGTGCCTCTGTGCAAGCAACCAGGGCAGCAGGGCGCGGTTGGTGTTCCCAATTTCCCTGCAGGAGGAGGCAGATCCGTGGTCGGACTCTGCCCACCGCCCCGCACCTATGCCCGGCCACTCCCTAGGGACATCACTGTGTTCACTGAACACTGGCCAGCTCCCTGAGAGACTGCTGGGCCCCACGCTGGCCATCCTGCTCGGTGCGGGCAGGCTTAGCAAGCACGGGGCAGAGCAGGACTTGGGGCCAAGGGGTGCCCTGCGCACACACTCACTTGGCGAGCTTCTGCAGCACCTGCTGACACTCCAGCCGCTTCCGCTCCAGCTGCTCAGCGTAGGGAACTGTCCAAAGAGGGGTGACAACGTCGGCGACTCGTGTGACAGGAGGATCACCCTCACCCTCCAGCCGCCGCCTCTTGGCCATGGGGTCGGCCTTGGGCCGGGCCAGGCGCACGCTGAGTGGGCGGCCTTTCCAGAGGGTGCCGTGCAACACTCGCAGGGCCTTGTCCCGCTCGGCAGCACTGCGGAACGTCACGAAGGCGCAGGGTGGTTGCCCGAAGAGTTTAGTTTTGTGGGGCTGCAGGCCAAAGCGGCCCAGGAAGCGCCGGACGTCGCTGAAGCTGGTGTGGCGAGGCACGTTCTGCATCTCCAGCTTGAAGATCTCCGAGGTGAACACATCGTCTCTGATGTAGCTGTAGAGCCCCAGCTGAGGCCCGGGCCCTGTGGCGGTGCCAGCTCCCTCCTCCTCCTCCTGAGGTGCCGGGGCTGCGGGGCTAACCAGGGCACTGCTGCTATACTGGCTGCAGCCCTCCATGGGCTCTGGGCCCTGCACGGGGACAAACAGGGCTAGGCTGAGGGCTTGACCACCAGGCCTGACCCCCTCAGGCTCCCTACTCCCACACGCAGCCGTCCCCACTGTTCCCCTTTCTACCCTCCTTCCCCATCTCAGTCTTGCATCCCCATCTCTTCTCCCACGGGCTTCCCGCCCCACCCCATCCCCATCCCCATCCCCATCCCCATCCCCATCCCCATCCTCGACCCCTCCGTCTCCCTTCACTCTACTTCGCTGTCCAGTTTGTCACTCATCGTCTGGGCCTTTCGCCACCAGGACTGGGGGCCCCAAAAGGGCCGCGTCGCCGCCTGGTCCTGGGCTTGTCACACGGGAGGTGCTCAAAGAGCAGGGGCGGCGCTGCGAGGTCGCCCGGCGGGGGCTGGACTCGAACCCCTGGTGCTCAGGCCCAGATCTCGGGCACGGGCTGTACCGCCCGCCTACCAGGGGCCCGCGCCGGCCACTCGTCTCACCCACCGCTCTTGAGTCCTCCAGCGCGTGTCACCGAGGCGGGGCGTCTCCATGGTCCCGGCTTCCGGCAACGTCATCACCACGCGCCAGCTGCGACCCGCCCCCCCCAGCTACTTTAGCCAGCACTACAGGCGCGTGCGGCTGGGGACGGAAGTGCGCGCGGGTGCTGCTGGGAGTTGTGCACCTCCCAGGCTGACGGACGGGCCGGGCATGCGCCGCGGGCGTTTTGGCGGGAAGTGCGGGGCGGGCCGGACAATGAGAGTGTCCGCCGCATAGGCCAATAAAGCTGCGCTGGTTTTGAATCGCGGCGCGTTTCCCGCCGCCAGGGTCAGGGGTCGGGGTTCGGGTCGCGGGGCGGAGGGAAAAGCGGGCGGGCAGGAGGCGCCGGCGCCAGACGCGGAGGGAAGGAGCTACGAGTAGCCGCCGAGAGGCCGAGGAGCCAGCGACGACCGAGCCAGCCGAGCCGCCGCGTCGCCGCCGCGCCCCTATGGCGGCCACCAAGGTGCGGCCGGGCCCGGGGTGGGCGGACGGGGCCCAGGGGGGCCGGGGCCGCTATCGGCGGCCACGTGGGCGGCCCGCGCCGACACGGCCAACCCCCGCCGGCCTGCGGGCTTGGCGCCTGCGAGGCCTTCCTCACGCGGGGCCTGGGAGCTGGAGGCCTGTGGGTCGGGGTGCCTGGTGTCTGGGGGTGCGGGCTCCGGGCCCCGGGGCTGCGGGGCGCCCGCATGACCTTGGGGTGGGCCGGGGAGCAGCCATCGCCGTGCGAGGCCGCCCATTCACTGGGGACCGAGGCCGGCGGCCGGTTTTCTCTGGCCCGGCCCACTTGGGGCTTCCCAGTAGTACGGTGCAGTGGTCCCTTCCGTCGCCCACGCAGCACTTTATTCATTCAATCCTGACGTCCGGAGTCGCCACCAGCCTCTGTGGGAGAATTCGCGTTCCAGCGGTGGGGGTGGGGGCGTCCAGGACGCGCCGACCCAGGGCGGGGGCGGCTTTGTTGGCTGCCGGTGTCTGGCTGGGTACGTGCCATGGCACAGCCGCAGTGCTGTTGAACTGGGAAGAGCAGCTTTTATTTGCTTTTCCGGTTTGATTCTGGGGGTGATGTTTTGGGGTCTCTTAGGGACTTTTGGGTCACCGAGGCACGTGTTCTGCGAGACTTGAACCTAAAATATTATTTGTGCTCTGTAATTTTCCGAATTGGCTGAGGGTTTTATGAGTTTCACTTGTATGATTTGCCTACTGATGAACTTAGTTTTACAAACTATGTGAAAACTGCTAACAGGATTGTGAATTCCATGTAAATACTAATAGTCCTATAGCAATATTTTTTCCTTCTAGTAAGGAAGAGCCCAAACATTTCCTAACTAGTGAAAACGGGAAGGGTTTCTGTTCCCTTTAAGGGTGATGCTCTTAAGATTCATCGTTGTGTCTCTTGATCTTCACACAGCAGGTATCCCCTGCATTTTACAGATGAGGAAACTGAGGCAGTTTCTCCCAGGCCACTGAGCAAGTTTCAGGAGCCCCAGTCAGTCTGTGCACAGATGTGATTGATGTTTGCAGATGGGGGCAGGGATGCAGAAATTTAGCATCTAACCACAGGCTTGCCTGGTGATCCCACATGCAAACCTTTCCTGAAGTGAAAGGCTATGGGCTGAGTTTCTTACTTTAGAGTGAGGCCCACTCTGGTGTTCAAAGGCTCTTCATTCACTGTTGGGATGCCCACTGCGGGCACTGGTGGGCTCTGGCTGTGGGCCAGGTCTGGAGGCCAGCAGTGTCACTCACCTCTTTGTATCTCCCTCCACAGGACACGCATGAGGACCATGATACCTCCACTGAGAACGCAGATGAGTCCAACCACGACCCCCAGTTTGAGCCAATAGTTTCTCTTCCTGAGCAAGAAATTAAAACGCTGGAGGAAGATGAAGAGGAGCTTTTTAAAATGTAAGTAGGCTGACGTCCCAGAATAGGTATCTTTGAAAGTTATGGTGTTTGGGTGTCAAGGTCTTGCTTGGCCTGACTTTTAATTGGACCGAAGCTGTTAGAAGGAAGGGCCTAAAATTGTGTGGTAACTAATCCTGCTTAGAAATTCAACCCATTCCTTCACCAAATCACCAGGTGACCCTGCTGCCCCCTGGCCAGTCATGTGCGGGTGTCCCATCACTGCCGCTCTGTCCACAGAGAGCGCACTGCTGGGTCCTGGGTCCCCGGGTTCCCAGCGTGACATGCTGCTTCTGGGCGGGAAGGCTGGGTGTAGGCCTAGAGCCTGGTTGTCGAGCAGAGGCATGGGCTCCCCCGGGGGCTGGGGAAGAAGAGAGGGCATCTGACAGTTGAGGGAAGGTCTGGGCCTGTGTAGGGTCGGGGCCTCAGCCTCCCCCTGCTCTGAGTTGTCCCCATAGGTCTACAGGCCTGAGGGGTGCACCTGAAATGTGACCGTGAGACACCCAGCCCACCTAGGATCTTCTTTACCCACTTTGAGTCATTTGCACGTCACTTAGAAAGGTCAGGGGTTTCTGTTGTGAAAAATATTGCGACTGTAGACATCTTTTTTTTGTTTTGATTGTGAAATAAAAACGGCCCATAATTTGTTGGGCTGTTGTGCTCTTTGGGGTGATGTTCTTGCAGCCTGAGAATGGAAAGGGTGTTTGTTGAGACGTCGAGTCCAGCTTGTGCCATGCGTTCAGTGCAGTGAGGACAAGGGTTCTTCTGGGAAAATGTTTGGTGCCTGTGTTCCCCTCTGTGCATGTCTAAGCTTCTTGGTGGCTTTTCTCACAGGCGGGCAAAGCTGTTCCGATTTGCGTCAGAGAATGATCTTCCAGAATGGAAGGAACGAGGCACTGGCGATGTCAAGCTCCTGAAGCACAAGGAAAAAGGGACCATCCGCCTCCTCATGAGAAGGGACAAGACTCTGAAGATCTGCGCCAACCACTACAGTAGGTGGCCTCGGGCTCTGTGTTCACATCAGGTCAGCTTGGGGCCTTCAGGAAGATTCTTTCAGGGCCAACTGGGAACTAGGGAGCATATTCCTACATGTCGCGCACGTTTGTGGTGTTTATCGGATTTAAAATAAGAAATGCGTTTCCAAACGTGCCTCTGAACTAAGAACAGGCCTGCATGAAACTTACAGAACATAGAGGTGTGGAGTCCAGCCAGGCAGGCTTTGCTGGGGTGACACAGCGCAGGCTGGGTTCGGAACACGGAGTGAGTGCTGCAGGACAGGATGAGGGCCAACGGTGTGCATGTGCGCAAGGTGCCTGGGCTCTGTGTGACAAAGAGTGGGGGGGAGGTATGTGAGCATGTTGCTTGTGGCATCTGGGCACGTGTGTGGTTTCCGAGATTGTGTTTGTGGTATCTGAGCACGTGTGTGGTGATGGAGTCTGCGTGTAAGTGTGTGGTGTCTGAGAGTGCGTGTAGTGCCTGTGTGGTGCCTGGGCTCGCTCTGTGTGATGTGTAAGTACATGTGAGAGGGGGTGTTTGGGTGTATGTGTGCTGACTGAGCCTGTGTGTGTTGTGTCTGTACACAAGTGCGTGTGCAAGGTGTCTGGGCGGCAGCCTCCCAACCTTTGGTGTTCTACTCCCACCAGGATGTCTCCTGGGGAGGACACGGGAGGAGGACAGGTGGCCACTGAGTCCTGGGCACCTGTGAAGCTGCACCGGGAGTGAGTGGCGGCCCTTGGGCAGGTGTGGCTGTAAGCCCTAATCACCCTGTGTGGGGTCAGGGAAGGGCCACAGGAGGCCCGGCCTGGAAAGAAGTGGCAGTAGGTTGTCCCCAACTTGTATGGCTGCCAGCTGCCTGCAGGCTGAGCTTGTGCTGCCCCTGCTTGTGGGTGGGTGTTCAGAAGCACACTGGTCCTAGAGGGTCCCTTGGTGAAGCTCTGATGTTGTGTCTGTTTGCTTAGTGTAATATGTGTCCATTGGGACAGGGCCCCCGAGTCCCGGGCACACAGGGTGACTGCTAGTGGGAACCAGAGCTGAGTGGCCCTCAGGTGAGACAGAAGGATGGCCAGCTTTGCAGAGGCCCTGAGAAAGGGACAGGGTGCTCTCCTCGCCCAGCCTGTCTGCTCCTTGTCCTCATCCTCAAGCCCAGGTTGAATCATTTCTGTGGGGTCTTCCCTGATGCCCCATGCTTCTCCCAAGCCTTGTTGGTTGCTGGGTTTCTGTGAGAGTCGTCAGTCAGTCCCAGCATCTGGGCAGAGCCACCTGCGCAGTCTGCGGTGCCTGGTGCGTGTCAGGGCCCTCAGTGGACGGGGATGGTGGTGGGTGGGAGCCGTATGACCAGTGGGGTGCAGGCAAGGCTGGCGGGCAGCTGGCGTATGAGGTGTGGATGTGGATGGGGACTGCGTGCAGGAGGCCTGGTAACTGCTCTGGGAGATCCCAAGCTCCCAGTTCACACGGTGACGTGTGGACTCGCGTGAGAGCATGTGGCCAGGGCTGGGCATGGGCCCACCCCACATTCTCAGACCTGCCAGGGGGACAGGGGGCTGTTCTGGTGAGCCAGCACCTGTAGGGCCATCTCCAGACACATAGTCCCCTCTTGGCCCAGGGACCTGTCTTCCCTTCCCTCCCCTCAGGTCTGCATGGGGCCTGAGGAATCGGGGGTGGGCATGTTTATTCCAGGCTCTGTCTTCTGTGACACTGAAGCATCTGTGATGGGGCTCTGGGTGTTCCCTGCTGGTGGTCTCATCCCTCTGGGCAGTAGCTTGCCCTGCCTGGCTACGTGCCCTGTCACGTGACTGCCCTACATTCTGGCTTCTTTCCCTCAGCTGCCCCCGACCTTCAGATCAGCTAGGTCCACATGTTGGGGCCCTTAGGAATGTCTGGGCTCCCTTGGCCTTGTGTCCTGACATCTGACCCAGGGCCCGAGATGTGCTGGGACCGCAGCTGGTCCCTTTTTTGCCCCTGTCTGCTTTTCTGCAGGTGGGGCTCTATGTGCTGCGTGGTATTGGAAAGATGGCTCAGGAACCCCTTGCCGAGATGTCCTCATGGTTGGGGAGCAGGCTGCCCTGTTCCTAATCTGCAGGCCCTGTGGGACTTTGTCTGGGCCCAGTTCTCGGGCCCAGTTCTCAGGCCCAGACCGTCCCCATATTGCCTGAAGTGGGTCCCTTGGCTCAGTTATCAGGGTGCTCTGTGGCCAAGGACTGGGTGGGCCAGCCTTGGCGGCTGTCCCACTGTCAGTCCCCACCGTCCTCATGGGCTTCTCTCCCTGCAGTCACACCGATGATGGAGCTGAAGCCCAATGCAGGAAGCGACCGCGCCTGGGTCTGGAACACCCACGCTGACTTTGCTGATGAGTGCCCCAAGCCGGAGCTGCTGGCCATCCGCTTCCTAAATGCTGAGAGTGAGCAGGAGGGCAGGACCCCAGGGACCTACCTGACTTGGGGTTCACCTGTCCCACAGTGTGCAACAAATGCTGTTGCTTTTGGGGGAGAAGGGACAGTAGCTGGGGAGTGTGCTAGGGCTGTTCCTGCCCTGCCGTCTTGTGCCTGGCACTTCAGTTTCTTGTTTAAGCTTCGGTTCCTGTCAGGTCTCGTGGAGCCTGAGACCAACCCTGGGGGCCTTCCCAGGGCTGCTCCTCATGCCAGGCTTCTGGCTCACCGAGGACAGGGGCAGTGTGGTCATCCAGGCCCACCTCTCTCTCCTGCTCGGAGGTCTTTGCAGAGTGGACTGTCAAAGTTGTGTTCAGTGGTTCCTGGAGGAGTTGTAGGTGTCATGGCCCAGTGCCCAGTAGCTGACAGTCTGGGGCTGAGTGAACCTCACTCATGTCCTGGGAGTAGGGTTGTCCCCGCAGCCCTTCCAACACAAGTGAGGGGGGCAGCCCGTAGCCAGGAGGTCCCATGCTCTGGGCTGCTCTCTCTAAATTGTGCACAGTCAGATGAAGGCAGACACAAGGCTCAGCACAGCCCCCAGCCTTGGGACAGATTCGGGGGTCACTGCCCAATTCGACTGAAAGCCCAGGGCCCTCTGTGAACCTCCCTCCACTGCTCCCGGCTCTTAGGAAGTCATTTCTCTTCTTTCCGCAGATGCACAGAAATTCAAAACAAAGTTTGAAGAATGCAGGAAAGAGATTGAAGAGAGAGAAAAGAAAGGTGGGGTGGCAGCCTGGGAGGGGCCTGGGTGGGGCTTCCTCGCAGACTCACTCTGCACCCGGCTGCAGCCTCAGACGGGTGCTTTTTCTGTCTGCCAGAGAAATATTCCGGGTGCTGCGGCTGCCTGACTTGTCAAGGGTGATGCAGCTGCCTGGGGACACGGGGTGCCTGGTGTGGCTTGTCTCGGGTCTAGCTGGGCAGGCAGTTGGCCCACGATGCTCTGACTAAACTGACCAGAGGCTAAAGGTGCTTCAAGATAGCCTTGTGTTTCTTTCTCTCAGAGGCCTCAGTTACCTGCCCTCTGGGATCGGGTGATGGCTGTGGTAGCTAGTGGCCAGATATTACTGAGCAGCCTAGTTGAGGTCTAGGCAACTCGTGGACATGGGTTTACGTGGCTTCCTTTGGTCGTGCCCCTGGCGGGGGTCAGTCCTGAGGGCTGTGGGGGTGCAGGCAGGGCTGCAGTGTGGGCTGATGCTCCCTTTCTTCTGTTTTCTTACTTTGCTCACTCTTGTGTTCTAGCAGGATTGGGCAAAAACGATAATGCCGAAAAAGTGGCTGAACAGCTAGAAGCTCTTTCGGTGAAGGAGGAGACCAAGGAGGAAGCTGAGGAGAAGCAATAAATCGTCTTATTTTATTTCCTTTTCCTTTCTTTTTTCTTCTTTTTTAAAATTTTGCCCTGCCCCTCCTTTTCGGTTTTATTCTGTTTTGTTTTTACAAGGGACTTTATATAAAGAACTGAATTCCAACATTCATGTTGGTTTTTTTTTTTCTAAGTTTTTGCCCTATTGAAGACGACTTCAGAAAATCCATTCCCCAGTCATGAAAATGTACTGTGCTAACTTTCTTTTCCATAGTGGAAACACTTATTTATAGTCATCAAAAATAGTGAATAAAAACCGCATTTGGAACCCGGACTGGGCAGCAGGACTGTGTGTGCGGCTCCGTTCTGTGAGTGGTGCGGTTCCCACTGGCTGCCAGGGTGCTCGCCTGAGCCCCCGGTGTGCGTGGCTGCGGCAGGCACCGCGCTTCACAGCCAGGGTTCTCTGGAGACTTGCTCTGGTGCCGCTGGGCTGTGGGCTGGTGCTAGAGAGGCAGCCTGGCTGGGGTGCCTGGTGCCGGCTGGCAGCGTGCGCTGCTGAGGGTCTGGGTGGGACTGGTGCTGGGCCTGAGGGGTGCTCTGCTCTGCCCTGTGGTGGGTAGGTAGGTGGGGGGGAGGGGGTGTGCGCACGCGCGCGAATCTGTGTTTTGAGGAGAGAAAGGAAGACCACCAAAGTACCTCACTCTAGCACAGGGAGGTGGTAACCAATTGAGCAGGTTTCCAGGCTTTGGCCGGGTCCTGGTGGAGGGAAAAGCCAGTCTTGCAGCACACGTCCTGCCTGGTGTGGTGCCAGGCATGGCTTGGCCACACAGCCCTTACGTTAGAAACCCCATGAGATACCCTAGCACTGTCCTTGGAGAAAACTTCCAGGGTCTTGGCCTCCTTGGACTTGAAGGTCCAAACTCAGCAGTGTTGGAATCGTGCACATCTGCAATAGCTGCAAATAAAGAGACATTTTCAAGGATGCCATGTCGGGGTTTGTCTTGTATAACAGGTTTGTCTGCAGACATAGGGGAGAAGGGTTTTCAGGGTCCAAGAGAGGTCTTAAGGCATGTGGTCCTGACTGCTGCATCCTGTGGGTCCTGGGGAGACCATGGGAGACCAGGGCTCTGAGGGGCCAAGTAGGCCCTGCCCTCTAGTGGGGGAGGAGCAAGCTAGGAGCTGGCCCTGGAGGCAGCAAGAGGGACTCTGTCCCCTATGGCTGTTTGTCATTAACACCTACCAGGGGGTGCTTTACAGTGTGGCCACCCATCCTTGCCCATCAGCCGGGCCTGGGCCCTGCTCTCTCTGACCCTGTGTGCTGTGTCCTATCTGGTGACCGTATGTCTGGTTTAAACACCAGTCCTTGGTCCCTCTGGGGGAGCAATTCCAAAGGCAGCAGCTCTTGTTTTTTAAAAGCCTGACTGAAGACTCCTCACTGGCCATCTTTGTTGTGTTCCTCTGCTGTGGGCCTCGCCATGCTCCAGGAATGCTCACCCCAGCAAGTCTGCGGTGGGTAGAGGTGCTCTCCACCTGAGGAGGAGGTGACGCTTGTGCATGGCGAGGTCCTGGTGTGTTGGGATTGTGATGCTGTGAGCCGCAGGTGGTGCCTCACTGCGCCTCACTCCTTTCATGCTGGCAAGGGTGCGGGTTGGTGCGTGGATGCGTGTGAAAGGCAGGCTCCCACGGGTGTGATGTCCCTCAACGGGAGCCCTTCTCTAGGACAGTAAACTCCCCTTCCAGCATAGAAAGGATGTTTAACTTTCAGTCTTCAGCTTTGGGTTCAAATAAAAAGTCCAGGCTGACTTCATCTGGGGATGGGAGAAGTGTCTCAAAGGGGGACAGTTGTATTGCAGGGTGCGATCGATGACGATGTGGCTTGTTGACACTGCAGAATGTGCAAGGGGACAGAATGTCCAAGCATTGGCTCCACAGGACTGTAGTGCAGGCCAAGCCAGGATGCCTGTGGGGGCGCTCTGTGAGCCACCCAGCCCAGTGGGTTTCTGGTGGGCCCTCTCTGGTGGAGAAGCAACAGGAAGTGGGAACGGAGGTCCTGCAGGTGTTGGGGATCGTGAGAAACGCCAGGCACATCTGCTGGGCTATGGGAGGTGGGGGCTCCTGCTTTCTGCTTCATGTTCCTTTTCCCTGGGATCTTAGCTGTCCTTGGGGAGAGAACTCCTGGGCCCTGGGTTCAGCAGCAACGTTGGTGGGTGAGGCCTGTGCTGGCCCTAGCTGCTGGCCCTGCTTGGAGAGGCCTGTGCTGGGACCTCAATGGGTTCTCTGTCTTCTGTAGCTGGATTTGCACCACCCAGGACCCCTCTCTGTCCAGGCCTCAGTTGTAAGTAAAAGGGGTCTCACCAAGCAGGCATAAGCCTGTTTCTGCCTTGCCCACATGTGGCACTTTTCTCCAGGGCTCTGAGCCCAGTGGAGGAGGGTGACTGTCCTGGCACCCTGCAGAGCACAGGTGTGGAGTCAGACCTGGACCTGAGTGGCTCTGTGTAGCTCCGTGTAGTGGGTGTGCCACCAGAGGGGCACCTGCTGGGAGGGCCGCTCCTCCTGGGGGTCTGGAGTGTCTTCGTGCTGGGCTGTGAGAGCAAGGACAAGGCGAGGGTAGGTGTGCTGGCTGGCATGTGGTGTTCCAGCCCTGGAGGCCACCCGAGCTGAGGTGAGGAGGTGCCTGCTCCAGCAGCGTCTGCTCTTGGCTCACCACGTCCTAAGACCCCTCCACGACCTCAGAACCCCCATCAGTGCAGGGGAGCTCTGGCCTCCTGGAGTGGGACACCCCTCAGAGCAGAGGTTACAGTGGGGGTGTTCCTTATGAAGCCTATCCCATTTCTGCTGTCGGGTGGCTGACCGCATCAGGGCTGGTCCTGGGTTCCTTCCTCTAACCCGCCCCCAACCCTGGCCACCCACCCTGCGGGGATGGGGCTCCCTAGGCAAGGGATTCCCGATTCCCACCTGGGGAGGGTATAGTGGGTCTGGGTTTCATCGCAGGGGCGCTGGGGGCGTGTTGGATGGATGAGGACAATGACCCTGGCTGGGGAGGCTGCGGAGTTTCAGGCCGGCGCGGCCGGATGGTCCGCCTGGGGGGGCCGTGGGCGCGGCGCCCGCCGGTCCACCTTAAGCGGCAGCGGCGCGGCGCCGGCGGGTGGGATTTCCTGCGGGAGGTGGGCCCGCCGCCGGCCTATCGGGCGGCCGGGCGCTGCGCGTCCCGGGAGGCTCCCGCCTCGGGGGACAGAACGCTGGCCCCGCGCTGAGGTCTTCCTGGCACACTCCTAGGCCCGTAGGCGGAGCCAGGAAGCGGAGGGACGCGCCCCGCCCTCCTGTCCCTGCCCTCTGGCTGGGCTTGGTCAGCCGAGAGACCAACCACCACGATGGCCCTCAATGTCTCCCGGTGCCCGCTGCGTACCAGGGGCCCCAGTGGAAGGCGGTCAACCCAGCCCAGGAGCGGCATGGAGCCGGGGCCGGCAGCCTGCCCCGGGGACGCGCCCGGGGGTGCTTAGGAAGAAGACAGAAAAGAGGCGTAGGAGGGGACCCGTGCACGCCGCCGCGCCAGGGCCTGCGGGCCGGGACCAGGGTCTGGTCTTTGCCGCAAGGGTGCGGCTGCGCGGCCTCGGAGAGCTGGGCGAGCGAGCGAGTGCCCCCGCACCCCCCGGGGCCGGCGGGCGGGGCTGCGAGGAAGGGGTCGGTCCGGCCCGCCCCCCGCCGCCACGCCCTCCCAGCCCCGCCCCTCGCCCCGCCCCCTCGCGGTCCCGGCCGTCCAGTCCACCTTAAGGGGCGCGCTGACATCAGCGCGCCGCCGCCGCCGCCGCCGCCCGTGGGGTGGGATTTCCTCCGCCTGCGCCGCCGCCGCCGCCGCCGCCGCCGCCGCGGGTCCTGCGCCGCGTCCAGCCCGCCCGCCCGACCCCGGCCCGACCCCGGCCGGCCCCGCCCGCCCGGCCCCGGGGAGGGATGCGGCGGCGCGGCGCCCAGGATGCCCCGCAGCCCCGGGACGCGCCTCAAACCCGCCAAGTACATCCCGGTGGCCACGGCCGCCGCGCTGCTGGTCGGCTCCAGCACCCTGTTCTTCGTGTTCACGTGAGTCAGCGCCGCGTCCGGGCACGGGCGGCGCAGGGCAGCGAGGGGCAGAGGCGGGTGGGCTGGGCCGGGCCGGGGGCAGGAGTGGGGCAGGCGGGGCGCTGCCTGCGGGCTACGTGAGCCCCACCCTGGGCTGGGGGCCGAAGCCAGTGCGGGCGTCCTGGAGGACCAGGGACAGGTGAGTCTAGTGTGGGGACGCTGTCACTGGCTGGCACCTCAGGGTGTGCCAGGCAGGCCCTGGGTGGGAGCACTGGCCTGCCAGGGGGGTAAGCCAGGCTGCCCAGGGTGTGGCTGCAGCCTTCCCACCCCATGGGTGCCCTGTGCGGGGACGTGGGATGCCCAGAACCGCTAGCCCTCCCTGCAGACAGCCGTGAGTGCCTCTTGGGTGCCCTCCCCGCCGCCTGCCCCGGGCCAGAGCCAAGTCGTTTCTACGTAGGTGTGGCCTGGCCTTGTTGCCACATGCCTGCCTCACAGCTGCTGGTAACCCCCGCCTGGCCCTTGGCTTCTCTTGGGAAGGCCCAGGCCAGGACACACCCAGGGACCCCTGTTGGCACAGCACCTCTGTGACCTGGCCAGGACGGGCATTGGGACCCTTGGGGCCAGGCCTCCACCTCCAAGGAGGGAGCACCCAGGCCAGCAGACACTTGGCCCCTCCGGCCTCAACTTCCTCACCAAAGACACAGGCTGGCTGGCAGACCAGAGTGGCTGGCTGACAGCTCCGCCTCCCTCCATGCCATGGGGTCACCCCAGGGCTCCTTCAGGTACAAGGAGAGGTTGGGGGCTCCAGGCTTCAGTTTCTGGACCTTCAACCACCTACCCTCTTCCATAAGGCCATGGCCACGGCACGGCCTGGGTGGCCCAAGCGGTGGCTACCTGCTCAGAGGTGGCCTGGCCCCTGAATGTGTGCAGTGGGAGCGGGGTGGGCAGGAGCTGCCTGGTGCCTTTCACCTTCCTGAGAGAGAGGCTGGCCGCCATGTGCACAGCTAGTCCGCTTGGGCGCCAGTGGAGGCGGGAGAGCTCCTACCTGGAGGCTGGGGCTGGGTGGGCACTGCAGGCTGCCAAGAACGGGTTTAAAAAAGGCCTGTGTGGATGGGCTTATTTCTGGCTTGGGCGAGCCGGTGTGTTTTTGTCACTCAGATGCTGCTGGTGGCAGGCAGAGAGGGGGAGGGCAGAGGGTGGCCTAGGGCGCCTGGCCCAGGGGGACAGACCCCACTGAGGCTTCTGGAGGGATGGGCCCAGCCCATCCTTGTCCTTAGGGGCCTCTGTGGCGGGTTTCTCACTTTCCTGTGCAAATCAGTGTCCTTCTTATGACTTTAAAAGTAACGTATGGTCTCTATGGAAAACTTGTGAAATGCAGAGAAAAAAATGTTAAAGAAATTGAAATCCGTCCTGACACCCCCTTCTCCTCTCCTCTGCACCAGACGTTGCTGCTGTAGCACCTGGGCCTGGCTGTGGCTGTGGCTGTTCACTCATATGTGATCTCAGAGGGTCCTTGACATGCTGTTCCTGCGAACATGGCCCGTTGGGTGCTTCAGCTGCCCCTACTGTGCCGAGTGCCCTGCCTTCTTCCTCTGTTCTCCGAGCTGGGGTTCTAGGCTCAGGGACATATGCTCTCGAGTGTGGGTTCCTATCTGGAGGCAGCATGGGCCGTGCCCTCGCCCCGCCCCGGCTGTGGCCCACACTGACCTGGGCTGGCCCTGTACTGGGGCGTGCCGTGTGTCTCTGCAACAGGATGGGGGCTCAGAGGTGCTGCTCTCCCCGGTCTGATGTGCGGTGGTCATCTGCTGAGGCTGAGGAGCCTCCCCGGCACCCTGACGCTGAGGCCATACTCCCTGGACCCTGGCCTGCCCCACCCTGGCTCTGCCAGGCTCCTCTAAGACCTCTGGGTTCCTGAGAAGTGGGGTCTGCCGGGGCCCAGGCCTGTTGATGCCACCCACAACAGCTGTGCCGATTCCTGGGTGGGCACGGGCCCAGGCAGGTCAGGGTGGCTATGCCAGGCTGGTCCCCTTCCTGGGGCAGGCCTCTTTTCCACCCAGTGCCCACCCTTCTGCCCTGTGGCCTGGGACATGTGCCCAGGGAGGGGACCAGGCTGTTCCTGTGCCCTCCCCACCTTTCCACTGGCACCTCCACAGGGGGTTGCCGTCTCCTCTGGCTGCCCCTCAGATTTTACTAGACACTGAGTCCCTCCGAGTCCCCTCTCTGCACTGCATGGGCGTCGCACCCTGCGTGCCAGACAGCAGAGGGCAACACTGTCACACAGGGCCCAGGGCTGGAGGCCAAAGGGACCCAGGACCGCCTTCCTCAGCTAGCTTACCAGGGGGTGAGAGCAGCAGGACCTTCAGACATGTCTCCAGGAGAGGCCGGGGCAAGGAACAGTGCCTGGATGTGGGGACCCCCTGCGGATGGAGTGCGTGCTGTGTGCAGGGCAGCTCTCAGAGGCTCTCCTCCAAGAAGCCTCCCTGGTTTCCTGGTGGGGTTTGTGTCCCCCTGGGCCCCAGAAATCCTTCACACTGTGGTACAACTCCAGGCTGGGTCAGATGCTGAAGACCCCCCAGGCCAGGCTTCGGCCCCCACCCCTACCCTCTTAGCCCCCCAGAGCCACGTTGCAGGGTGACAGCGACCTTGTGAATGTTGGAGGGCTGGGGCTGCTTGGTGAGCCGCCAGCACCTGGGGCCAGGCTGAGCTCTCTTATCTGTCTGTCTGGAGCATCTTGGACAGGGCCCAGCCCAGGACAGTGGGCAGCCCACAGGCCTGTGACCAGCCCAGCCTCAGTGGGCCCAGATGGATGGACTGGGGCCTCATGGGGTGGGATGGCTGGGGGTGGAAGTTCTGTGTGAGCTCCCTGGTGAGACTCGCTGTGTGTAGCCTGGGGTACCCCGGCCCCCTGAGCCTCAGTGTCCGCATCTGTCTAGGTGTCTGTAGGGATCAGACAGGTGGGTGCAGGTACCATGAGGCCAGGACCCCCTGGCCTGAGCAGGGCAGATGGCTTCTGACCCGCTGGTCCCGGCGCCCTATGGGTGAGTGCTGCCCTCAGACACAAATGGTGCTAATGAAGAACCTGATTTAAATGAAAACGTCTGAGTTAAAATTTTCCATTCCACATTTAGCCGTGGCGGACATTCTGCTCCTAAGCCACCCCCCTGGGCGGTGTCTCCCTGCCGGCCCAGGCGGGACTCTGGGCCTCAGCCCGGGTGGGGCCCACAGTGGAGGCACGTGTCCCGGCCTGTGGCCCTGGAGGAGGGCTGGGGTCCCCAGGCCAGCGCCGGCCGGGAAGGGGTCACAGGAGCACGCTGGCCAGATGCCCCGCTCTGGCCCAGGGGCCCGAAGCCCACTGTGTCCGTCTGACCGTTGCGGCAGGGCAGCCTTGTGCTCACCGTGTCGGACCATTGGCCTGGGCGGGAGTGGGGCGGTGTCCCCTCGGGCAGAGGAGCCCCTCCAGCCCTAGGACGGGCACAAGTGTGGACCGAGCACTGGTGCCTGCTGGGCCTGCCCATGGGAGTGTGTGTGTCCTTAAGCATCCCCGTGTATCCTTCCTGTCCTCGAGTATCCTCTCATGTCCCCGTGTGTCCTCACACTTGCCCCTCCACAGGGGAGGGAGGCCCAGAGAGGGGACAGTGGGGGGAGAGGCGTGTCTGCGGATGTGTGTTGACACGTGCATATGCACACGTCTCTGAGTGAACGAATGTGCAGGTGCGTCTGTGTTCACGTGTGTGCACCGCTGTGTCCATAAGTGTGCATGTCTGTGCAGGCGGTGTTCGTGTGCGTACACATGTCTTGTGTGTGGATGTGATGGTGTATGTGTATGTGCACCTGTGCCGGAGAGCAGGCTGTGTGCTTACGTGCACACGTGCTTGTGGGCATGTGCACACACATACTCGTGCACATGTGCCCGGGAGTGTGCTTGTGTGTGTTTGTGCACGCGCCTGCGTGTGCTCTTCATCTCCTCCCCCGAGCCATGTGTTTCCTGAGTCCTGGACCCTGGCAGGCTGGCTTGTGAGCCAGTCCCATCAGCTGGGCTCCAGGCCTCGGGGTCCCCGCGGCAGTGCCTGGGGGATAGCAGAGGGCAAGGGCCGATCCTGGGCCTGTGTCAAGCCCGGGGAGCAGAGATGGGGGCAGTGGCTCAGGTTCCCAGGTTCCCTGACACCTGCTGAGGCCGCACACAGGCCGTTACGGGCATGCAGGTGGGTGGTGCCCACGCCAGACGGGGGCTGCCAGCACCTCAGTGCAGTGCTGCTTGACCACAGCGCACATTTCCAAGCGTGGCCCTGTTGACATGCAGCATAGCCTCCTCGCACCCCAGGGACATCTTGCTCAGGCTGCTGTCCAGTCCACTTAGTAGGAGGGAAATCGAGGCTCAAGGGAGGACACGTCAGTACAGCCTGCCTGGGTGGGCGGGGAGCTCTGGTCAGCGTGGGGGTTCCGGCCCTGCCTTCCCCTGCACAGGGCCAGGGCAGGCTAGAAGCCCGGCGCAGACACAGACCAGCCCCAAGGCCTCTGGGCTCAGCTCCTCCTTCGTAACCTGGGAAGGATGGACATCCCCCCTCCTCCTGCCCTGGCAGGCCAAGCACATGTGCACCATGCAGGGTGGGGGTGGCCCCGTGCCCGCCCTCCGTCTGGCCCATCCTTGCCGGCCCGGGGCCCCTTCCTCTCCCAGAGCAGGCTGGCTCCACAGGCACCATGGGGTCTGTGCTTGGTTTAATGCTCTTTTATCGATGTCTTGAAATTCCTAATGTTTTTTAAATAAGGGGCTGCATTTTCATTTGCACAGCCCTCGCCGGGAGGTGCCGTGGGCAGCTCCGCGGGCCCCACCTCTGCCTGGAGGGCCAGGCTGCTCTCCCGGGTGTGTTTCACCTGCTGGTATCCCGCCTTGCTGTGCTGGCCATGCTTCAGGGGCCCACCGTCCTTGCTGACAGTGTGGCTTTGCGGGCGTGCACACGTTTTGAGTATGGCCTGTACGCCAGGCAGGGCTGGAAGGGTGGAGGGAAGGCTGCGAGCTGGGCCGAGGGGCGAGGGTGGGGAAGGCCCTCCCGGCAGAAGAAGCCACGAGGCTGCAGCCCGTGTCCTCATGCCGGGCGTCCACCTCCACGGGCCGGCTCTGGGCGAGACGCAGGGTAACACGCGGCTCCTGGCCCCGCTGAGGGTTGCTGCCGTGGGAAGCGGGATCTTTAAATAGCCTCTCACTTTCCACTAAAAATAGCGAAGTTCTGCTGCCGTGGAGGTGGTTGCCGGGGTGGCGGGGCCGGCTCCCAGCCAAGGCTGGTGTGGGTGCAGCAGCGTGGCCGCGTGCACTGGGTGGTGGGCAGTGCGTGGGCCCTGTCCCCTCTGGCAGCCCCTCGGCCCCAACTCCACAGGCAGCCTGGGTGCGAGGAGGAGCGCGAACCTCTGTGTGCTCTGCTGCGTGGCACAGGAGCAAGGTTTGGGGCCCGGGGAGAGATGGGGAGTCTGAGGGCCGAGGGGCTTCCTGGGAGCCGAGTGGGCACATTTAGGGCCCTGCTGTAGGCTCCGTGGCCTAGGGACCGGTGGGCTTCCCGGGAGAGGCCTCTGGCCAGGCCCTGTGAGGGCTGAGGAAGGCACTTTTCAGGGAGGTGTGCGAGCTTCATACAGAGAGACTAAGGAGGGGACTCCTGGAAGGCTTCCCGGGAGAGGGGGCGGCCTTGGAGCTAGGTGCTGAGGGGTGGTGAGATGGGGAGGTGTGTGTGTGGGGCGTGTGTGTCTCCAGTCCCTGAAGTGTTCTGTGCTGCCATCTGGGCAGTAAGGTGACAAACTCACTAAAAGAAGGGGCTGGCAGGACGGGGGTTGCCCCTCCATGCAGAGTGGGGGGACAACTCCTGTGCATTTACTGACCCAGGATGGGGGCTCCTCACACCCCCAAATCTCCCTGGTGACGGGGCCTTGCTGGGCTGGGTGAGGCCTCGGCTGGCCCAAGCTGCCCCGCAAGTCGCTGTCCTCTGTCCACCATAGCACACAGGCACTGCAGGCGTGTTTCCCATCTGATGCTCCCGCCCCCAGTATGTGCCCCCACGGGACAGGAGCCCAGAGAGTCCGCTGGGGTGGGAGGGTGTATGTGTCCTGGCCCTGGGCACCCCTCTTAAATGGTGCGACCCCAGGCCCGTGGCCTCTGAGCTTCAGTTCCCTCCACGGTGAGTTGTGTTACAGACGTCCGCCCGGGGGGGTGCTGGGTCAGAGCTGGCATTGGGGGTGTCTGCACGCCATGCAGGATGTGCAGGGCCCCTGATGGTTGAGCAGAGGCGTGGCCGAGTCTCCTGGTGGGCCCGCAGCATCCTCCCCCATGCCTGCCAAGCACTGGTGGTGGCCCTGCAGGCCCAGCCCGCACACATGCTCCTGCACCCCTCTACACCCCAGCCCCCACAATCACCCTACTGCCCACTGCAGGTGCCCATGGTTGACACGAGCTGTGTCCCCAGCCGTTCCTGTCTACAATGGCATCATCTTCCTCTTTGTCCTGGCCAACTTCAGCATGGCCACCTTCATGGACCCTGGCGTCTTCCCCCGAGGTAGGGCCCTGTGCTGGGGCAGCTTATTTGTTCATTTTTGCTTGAGTGTGAGTGGCTGATGGGGAGCACCCTGGGGGCTCCCAGTGAGTGGGCTGTGCAGAGATTGGGGAGGGGCTCTCCTGTTGGGAAAGTCACCTTCTGCCTGGCCCCTGGTCTGCAGCGGATGAGGACGAGGACAAGGAGGATGACTTCCGAGCCCCGCTATACAAAAACGTGGACGTGCGAGGCATCCAGGTCCGCATGAAGTGGTGTGCCACGTGCCACTTCTACCGCCCACCGCGCTGTTCCCACTGCAGCGTCTGTGACAACTGCGTAGAGGTGACCAACCCGCTCCCCTGCACTCCCCCCAGCCCCACACCACATCCCCGCCTGCCGCGCACCCTGATGCGCTACTCCTGCTCAGGACTTTGACCACCACTGCCCCTGGGTCAACAACTGCATTGGGCGCCGCAACTACCGCTACTTCTTCCTGTTCCTGCTGTCGCTCAGTGCACACATGGTGGGCGTCGTAGCCTTTGGCCTGGTCTACGTGCTGAACCATGCAGAGGGACTGGGCGCTGCTCACACGACCATCACGTATCCTTGGTCTCTGTGTGCCTGGTCACAAAGGCAGTGTGGGCAGGGAACACATTTTACAGGGGAAATTGAGGTTCACGGGAGTTGGGTGGCTGCCCAGGGATCCCTAGCGAATGGGTCACCATCCCCAGGTGGGCAGGGGCAGGTGTTTGTCCAAGGCACCTGCTCTGTGCCACTGTGAGGGTGTCTCCTGTGTCCTCGCCTGTGCCATTGGCCTTAACAGGCTAGCATGGCTGTAATGTGTGTGGCCGGCCTCTTCTTCATCCCTGTCATCGGCCTAACTGGCTTCCACGTGGTGCTGGTCACTCGCGGGCGCACCACCAACGAGCAGGTGCAGACCCTGCTGGGGGACAGGGGTGTTCCTCAGTGGGCCGAGAGGGCTGCGGCTGCTTGGGGACAGTGTTGGGAGAACCCTTACCCGAGGTGGCTTGTGCAGCTGTGGTGGGAGGGGCCTCTACTCCTGCCCTGCCCCCTGCACACTCCCTGTCCGCGGACACTTGCCACTGGTGACTCAGGGCCAGGCCAGGGTGACCTGAGTGAGGGGCACCCCTGCGCTGGCTCTGCCCAAGCACCTCCCACAAGGATCAGCTTCTGAGGAGCCCCAGCCACCCCCCCATGTCTGGGTGGCCAGGCTGGCTGAGGGTCCCATGTCCACAGGTGACGGGGAAGTTCCGCGGGGGCGTGAACCCCTTCACCCGAGGCTGCTGTGGGAACGTGGAGCACGTGCTATGCAGCCCCCTGGCGCCCCGGTGAGGCCCGGGGGCAGGGTGGCACAGGGGTCTCTGCCGGGGATGGGTGGGCAGCCCCAGTCCTTCAGCCTGGCCCATTTCGGCTTTTGCCAGGTGGGGCGGGCCCTGCCCTTGTGTGTTCACGGCAGGTGCCTGGCCACTGACCCTTCTGCCCTGGTGCAGATACATAGTGGAGCCGCCCCGGCTGCCACTTGCCGTGAGCCTGAAGCCGCCCTTCCTTCGGCCTGAGCTCCTGGAGCGAGCTGCGCCGCTCAAGGTCAAGCTCAGTGACAATGGGCTGAAGGCCGGCCTGGGCCGCAGCAAGGTGGGGACCTGGGCTGGGATGGGGGTGGTGGGGGAAGGCAGGCTCTTGTAGAGGGGGGACGCAGACAGGCTGGAGGGGCCTCGAAGGGCGGATTCTGGGGAAGGGTCTAGGTCTCAGGGCGGCAAGAAGGAATCCCTAGTTACCCCCAACCCCTCATCCAAGCCCTGCCCACCACTGACTCACCCCCTCCCAGTCCAAGGGCAGTCTGGACGGGCTGGATGAGAAGCCGCTAGACCTGGGGCCGCCACTGCCCCCCAAGATAGATGCCGGCACATTTGGCAGCGACCTGCAGACGCCGCGCCCAGGCAGCGCTGGTGAGGTGGGGGAAGCCAGACGGGCGTGGGGTCAGGGGGAATGGACTAACCCCGGTCCAGCCCTAGGCTGACAGTTGTCCACCGCCCCAGAGAGCACCCTGTCGGTGCAGAGGACCAGCCCCCCGACACCTGCCATGTACAAGTTCCGGCCAGCCTTCTCCACTGGGCCCAAGTCACCCTTCTGCGGGCCGGGTGAGCAGGTGAGGAGGCCTGGCCCTGATCTACTAGGCCCCGCCCTATCTAGGCCCTTGCCCCAGAACCGTAGCCACGGAGGCCCCGCCCTATCTAGGCCCCAGCCCCGGCCCCAGAGGCCCCACCCACCTGGGGAACTGTGGGGGCCCTTGGAGGCGAGCAGGATGGGGTGTCCTGGGAGGGGCTGGTGCAGACAGGCCTGGCCCAGCATCTGTCCTTGGCTGGCACTGCCCTAGCCCGGTGGGTGGCTGCCCCTGGGAGCAGTGTGTGCAGGATGCCTGGAATTCCACCCGGGGCCACTGTGAGGCCCACAGAAGGCTTCAGAGGAATTTGAGATTTGCTCGAGAAAGCGCATTCGTCCTCCCTGAGTCGTGTGACGACTCTGTGGTCACTGTGATGTGGCCAGCAGTACTGGGTGGCCTACGGAATGGTCCACAACCCTGGGTGTTCCCAGGGCACTGTCCCTCCTTAAGGGCTACCATGAGAGGCAGGCCTGTGGCCAGGCCCCACCCTGGGGACCCCTCCCCTCGGGGCCCACATCCTGCCCCACCCTTCCTCTGGGGACATTGGGTGGGCAGTGAGTCTGGGCCTGCCTGGGTGAGGGTCTGAGCCCGGCAGGTGTGTGGTGGCCCTGCCACCCAGGAGGGTCAGTCCTGCTTGGGGGTCCCCACAGTCACCTCCTTCCTGGGGCTCTCCTGGATCCTTGGAGGAATTGGTCTGCTTGGCCAAGTGCACTGAGGCCACTTTTGCTTCCATCCCCTTTGGGTTTTGAGGTTCCTGAGGCTTTGTCTCCAGCCCAAGCCCACGTGCCCCAGTCACAGTGCTGGAAGAGGTCTCTCCTCCCTGTGGATGCCTTGAGGGGCCCCTTGGGCTGAGTGGGCTTTGAGGGCGCAGCCCTGGGTGTCTACAGCAGCCTGCTCTGGCTATATGCTGCAGAGCCCCCCGCCCCACAGCTATGGGGTGCTTGGGGACAGGGGCCGAGGTCATCGTGCCATTGTTAGGGCTCCTCAAGGCTCAGTCCTTGGGGCCATGGTGCTGTCCTGGGTGTGGCCCACATGCTCCCTCCTCCCCACCTGAATGTGGACAGCAGCAGGCCTGCCAGGTCTTCCCTTGGGGGACTCTGGGGCCTGCCATGCCGCTCCACTCTGCCCTGGCTTCCCTCTGAAGTGGGCCCAGGAGAGGTGGGCGTGGCCAAAGGAGTATTTTGAATTGTGCGTGGGTTGCACCTGCTGCTAAGGTACCGTCCCTGGGATTGCAGCCTCCCATGGGCACACGGTTCTGGCGTCTGCAGGCAGGGTGGTGGGTTGGCAGTGCTGAGACTGCTGCTCACCCCACAGGTCCCAGGCCCTGACTCCCTGACCCTGGGGGATGACAGCATCCACAGCCTGGACTTTGTGTCTGAGCCCAGCCTTGACCTCCCTGACTACGGCCCCAGCGGCCTCCACGCAGCCTACCCACCATCCCCGCCACTCAGCGCCTCTGATGCCTTCTCGGGTGCTTTGCGCTCCCTGAGCCTCAAGGCCACAGGCCGGAGGGGCGGGGACCACATGGCCTTGCAGCCCCTGCGCTCCGAGGGTGGGCCTCCCACGCCCCGCCACAGCATCTTCGCCCCCCACGCGCTGCCCAACCGCAATGGCAGCCTCTCCTATGACAGCCTGCTCAACCCGGGCTCGCCTGGCAGCCATGTCTGCCCGGCCCACCCCTCAATTGGCGTGGCCAGCTACCGCTCGCCCTACCTGCACCCTGGGGCTGCGGACCCGCCACGGCCCCCGCCCCGCAGCTTCAGCCCAGTGCTGGGCCCCCGGCCACGGGAGCCTTCGCCTGTGCGCTATGACAACCTGTCCAGGACCATCATGGCGTCTATCCAGGAGCGCAAGGACAGGGAGGAACGCGAGCGGCTTCTGCGCTCCCAGGCTGACTCGCTCTTCGGCGACTCAGGTGTCTACGATGCGCCCAGTTCCTACAGCCTGCAGCAGGGCAGCGTGCTATCCGAGGGCCCCCGTGGCCCCGTGCTGCGCTACGGCTCCAGGGATGACCTCGTGGCTGGGCCTGGCTTTGGAGGCGCCCGCAACCCTGCCCTGCAGACGTCGCTGTCCTCGCTGTCCAGCTCTGTGAGCCGGGCACCGCGGACATCCTCCTCCTCCTTGCAAGCTGACCAGGCCAACAACAACGCTGTGGGGACCCGGCCTGGCAGTGGCTCGCACAGGTCGCCTGTGCGCCAGGGTCTGCCTTCCCCGCCTGGCACTCCCCACTCACCCTCCTTCTCAGGCCCCAAGGCCGTCGCCTTCATCCACACGGACCTCCCTGAGCCGCCGCCCTCGCTGGCCATGCAAAGGTGGGTGCCTGGAGGTGTGGGTGGGCTTCCTGGCGCAGAGCAGCCACGCAGCTGCCTCAGGGCCCTTTTTCGCTGGGCTCTCGTGGGTCATCTGAGAGGCCTGTGGTTGACTCCAGGGACAGGGCAGGGAGGGTGGGCCTCATCCTGCCGTGAGGCCTCTGGCTGGCCTATGTGAGGGTGGCCCCACTCCAGGGACACCCTGGGCACACCCTAGGGACAGAATAGGAAGATTTGCATGCTGAGCCCCGTGTCTCATTCTCCCAGGGCCAGCACAAACACTGCATAGGGGTAGGGGGGTGTTGCTTGGGGCTGCCTCCTTTGGGGCTGGTGCCACATGGCAGCTCAGGCGTCCTCTGGCTATGACTCTGTCCCTCCTGGCCACTGTGCTTGTCCACTCAGGGCTTTTCCTGGGACTGCTGTGCTGCATTTCTGAGGCTGGCGACAGCACCTTGCAGCAAAACATGCTGCCCTAGGTGCCATGCCCTGGTCTTCCGTGTGGCATGTAGGCTCCAGAGGCAGGGGCTTCCCTGCTCATAGATGGGGAAACCGAGGCCAAGAGACAGCAGGCTGGTTCAGGCCTTGTGACAGAGAATGTGGGGCCTTCAAAGCATCTCCCCATCTGGGCTCTGCAGCCCCAGCACAGGCTCCGTTATTTCCTGTCGGCAGACGACTTCTCTGGGGGAGACCCCTGCCTGGGCCACTTGGCCACAAAGGGGCTGCCGTCGTGGGTGAGAGCCTGAGACCCAGAGGGTGGCAGCTATGCGATGAGTGGACAGCAGCCAGGGGGTGAGGGGCTCCCCAGGCAGGAGCCAAGGGGTTGCCGGACAGGGTCACCACCGGGCTCCCCACCCAGGGACCAGGACGGTATGATGGGGCCCAGGGCTCTCGGTCCAGTGGCTAAGCCAGTGCCGGCTGGGGAGACCGAGGAACTGGGAGGCCGGTGGCAGTTCCGACCATGTTTGTCTGCCCTGTGACAGCTCAGCCCCTCCCTGGGCAGGCTCTGCCCCCACCACTCGCTCTCCAAGTGAGACATTCTAAGCTCAGAAAGGAGGGCAGGGCTTGCCTGGGGCCCCATGACATGGGGCCGGGCCAGCCAAGGCTCCAGTCCACATCTGCTTCGTCTCTGTCCTGTTGTCTCTGCCGTCCTGTCCCATGTGGTCTGCGTGGTCCTGTGTTCACCCTGTGCGTGCGTGTATGTGCTTGTTTTGATGCAGGGACCACCCTCAGCTGAAGACCCCCCCAAGTAAGCTTAACGGGCAGTCCCCAGGCCTGGCCAGGCTGGGGCCTGTCTCTGGCCCCCCAGGGCCCTCCGCCAGCCCCACCCGGCACACGCTGGTTAAGAAGGTGTCCGGCGTGGGTGGAACCACGTACGAGATCTCGGTGTGAGGACTGACCACCACCCATCGGCCGTGGCGCCACGGGGACCAGGGCCCCCAGCGGCCCTCCCTCCACCGACTTCTCTGCCCCAGGGACAGGAGGCCACCTCGGCCGGTGTGGACACATCAGCAGGAGCGAGTGCCACGCCTCCACAGCTTGTCCCAAGCCTTCCGCCTGTCCATCCACTTGTCTGCTCCCGGGGTGCGCAGGACCCCGGCCAGGCTGGGCCCAGGGCTGCCGGGCTGCAGGTCTGTGCAGCTGGGTCCCGTCAGCCGTCTGCCCCGGGCTGTAGCCAGGCCAGCCCACAGCATCCCACAGCCCCACCCACTCCCCTTACAGATGGGTCCCTGGGGCCCCACCACCCTCCCAACGCAGCCTCCCCCGCCAGGCTGCTCCTAATGCGTTGCCTTTCACGGACCCACTGGAGACGTGTAGCTTGGCAGGGCCGGTGCTTCTGCAGGGAGTCCATGCTCGTCTACTCCTGGTTGTGACAGACGGGTGGACAGACGGACAGCCAGCCAGCTGTGGCAGGGGTCCCAGCTCTGTGTGTCCCGTCTTGCCCGGCCAGCGGGCGCATGTCCCCATGTCTGTGTGCTGAGCTGCTGTGCCATGTCCGATGTGTTAGTGCTCCAGCCGCCGCCGTCCCTTCGTTGAAGCCTTAACCGCTGCTTTATGCTCTTGTGGGAGGCGACAGAGGGCAGGCAGGAGCCGGCGCGGGCGACGCTGCCACAGGGGCGGGTGACACCCGGAGCCCTCTCCCTGGCCCTCAGGCCCTCCCTGCCAGACTGGAGTGTCCCTGCCCCTGGCATGCCAGCCCCCAGCCCTGGCCCAGCGGCGGTGTGCGCCGCGTGGAAAGCACATCGGGGAGGGGTCAGTGCTTCCCCTGGCGTCGGGGACCTGAGAGTAAGCACACGACAGCGTCCGCTTGCGTTGTGTCTGTTTTATGTTTTTGTATCTACATCTATATATCTATAATTTTATTAAAAAAAAGAAAAAGAGTCATTTTGATTCTTTCCTTGGGCAAGGCCAGGGCTGTTGCTGCAGAGGCTCGGGGCTGGGGTGGCCAGCTGGCTGGCGTGCACGGGTTCCTCTGGGTGTTTCTGCCAACCTGAGCAAGTCAGAGGCCCGGGAGGCGGGAGCTGGCAAACGTGAGCATCTCTCACGCTGGGTCTGCATTGTTCTGGCAGTAATGGAGTGTCTGGGGAATGGCGGGGCTGCGCTGCCCCGAGGGAACCCAGGAACCCAAGAACAAGGGGGAGATGGGATGGGTGCACAGGGCACCCGCTGCTGCCCTTGCTGGAACTCTCTCCTGCCTGCCAAATGCCAGCGGCCAGGCTGGGGAGTATTGGGAATCCACACATTCAGGGCTGAGGGGCTGGGAGGTGTGTGGGGCTCTGGGACCCAGAGCGAGGTGCCCTGAGCCTCCGTGTGCAGATCTGCCCCAAGCTGACCTCCACCTTTCTGCTTCTTTCTCATGGTCGCCACGGCCCGCAGGGGGCGGATCGGCACCTGCAGCCGTGGATGGGGGCGGCGTGGCCCGCCCAGGGTGCCCCCCGGGCTGCACCTGTGCCACCTTGGCCGCCCTGAGGACCGCCCGCCACTGCGGGCCCCCTGGAGCCCGGCTGCCGGGGCACCCCCCCGCGGGGCCATGTGCCGCCTGCACTTGGCTGCATCCAGCCTTTTCCCCAGCCTCTCGGGCCCCTAGCAGGACGCCAAGTAGACAGCCCGGCTGGGGACCTAGGAGGCCAGGCTGCCGTGGACCCTGGGGCAGGGCTGGGTGTGGGCTGGGTGTCTGTTCTCCACCAGCCGCATCTTGACTGATTCCCAGCCCGCCCGGGCCCGTGACCCTGTGTCCATGTGACCTCAGGAAGTCCCCAACCTGCTGCAGGGGGTCCAACACCCCAAGAGGGCGGCCCTGGAGCTGCTGGGACTAGCAGGACCTCCACCCCTGCCTCCGTGCCCAACAAGCACTTTAGACTAAGCCACTTCCTCCCTACGGGGCTCGGGTTGGGCTGGAGGGGTCTCAGGTTGCCCCCGCAGGTCACTGCACTCCCCTGACCCCGTCCCCAGCACATGAACAGATGCCTTAACTTCCTGCAGCCGCCAGCCTGGTGAGCCGCTGACCCCCTTGCCTGCCCGCCAAGTCCCCCTGGCCAACTCTGCCCTGGCCCCCCGGGCCACCTGCACCCAGAGATGATGCACCTGGGAGCTCAGGGGGTCCGCAGCCCATAGCCCTGCGGCCCCCAGGCCAGCTTGGCCTGGACGCCCTGGGACAGGGCAGGGTGGTATCCCGGCTAGCCCTTCTGCACAGGGTCCCTGTCCCGGGGTCCACTCTGGGCAGGGCTCTATTTCTCCCATTTTGGGACAAGAAAGCCACAAAGCTATTCTCTATTGTTCTAAAGGGTACCACCCCCAATTCAATTCCCCAAATAAAATTTTTGGTGTTTACCTCCACAGCTGTCTATCAATGTGGTCTCCTCGCCTGAGCCTTGGGCACTGACAGGAGCCTGGGCCGGGGAGGGGAGGGGAATGGGGTGGAGGGGGCGGTGGCTGCGCAGGGACGAGGAGCTACATGAGGGGCTGGAGAGGGGCTGGGGAGAGGATGGGACAGGGTGGGGGTGGTGGCCAGGTGGGGACAGGGGTTCCATGAGAGGCTTGAGCAGATTCAGGGCTGAGAACCTGATCTCTGAGGTCCCCGGTGGGAGCTTGGCCCAGGGGGACCTCACTGTGCTGTTGCCGCAGTGGAGACCCTCCTGCGATACCCCTGGGGCTTGGTGCCCTGTGGAGGGACCCCCACTGCCACATCCACCAGGTGTCTCAGAAGGCGTCAACCCCCCCCACCCCTCTGTTTCCATGGAGACAAGTTCTCAGGCCCTGAGTGTCATGACTCTATGTCCAGCTGCAGGCCCAGCCCTCAGGGCAGACCCCACCTCCACCTTTCTCCGCAGCTCCTGGTGGGGACTGTGCATGGCAATACCACAGGCTGGGGCTGGCACAGCCACTGGGCAGCCGGGGCAGCGCTGGCCACCAGACCTCCTTCTCGCTGGGGCTACTGGGCCTCCCGCCTAAAAGGGCAGGAAGTCGTCCACCTCGAGGCGCAGAAAGGGGCCCAGCAAGGCCCGGAGCTTCCAGACGGCGGCACGGCTCAGCAGGGGCGGCACCAGCCCCTCGAAGGGCGCGGGGTCCACCACATACACATAGGCGGCGGTGCAGGCCAGCAGGGTGCCCAGCAGCAGCCTCAGGGCAAGCAGCCTGTGGGCAGTGGCGGTCAGGGGCAGGGGGTGCCCGTGGGGACGGTCCGGGGGTGGGCTCTGCCCGCTCAGTGACCTACCAGAGCTGGCCCGTGAGGCCCTCGGAACATCCCAGCTGTGGCCTCCCTTTCTGTCGGGGAGGGGCCAGGTCAGAGCCTGCTCCGAGGGCCGGGCTGAGGCCAGGTCCCTGGGTCAGGGGACCTGCGACGGACAGGGATTCCCCTGCTGTACCCCACCTCCCCCGAGAGGCTCCTGAAGCCACTTGCCAAGACGGCTCTGATCTCTGCTTCCTGGGATCACCGCCCCCACCCCCGGCCTGCCCCTGAGCCTGTTTCTCCTGTTTCCCCGGCGGGGCCCGTGGGGGCCATCCCCACGCTGGAGGGGTGCTGAGTGGGGGCTCACCGCCATGCACGCCATCTGTTGCTCCTTCCTGGCCTGGGCGCGGCACTGGGCCCGCTGCCTGGGGGGCCACACTGTCAGGACGCCCCCATACCCCCCAGCCTGGCACCACCCACTCACTGGTTTGGTGCCACAGAGCTGGGGCTCAAGGGTGGGTCCAGCCCATCCTGACCAGGACAGCTTCCCGTCCGGGCCCCTCACATCACCCCAGAATCTCCAGCTGAATGTCCTCCATCTGATCCAGCACGCCCCGGATGTCCTTCTTGAGGTTCTGGGGGGCAGAGGGGGTAGGTAAGGCAGGTCCCCTGACCCCTGCCACTCTCCCTGCCTCTCACCCTCACCCCTCATCTCGTGGGGATTGCCCGTAGGGGACCTACCAGGAGCCCAGTGGCCTGGTTGTTCAGGGCCATGTGCACCTCGGCCACGCCATCCCACACCTGGGGGCAGGGGAGGCAGGGTCACACCTGCAGAGCGGCACCCGCCAGGAGGGTCCCTAGCACCACCTCCACCCCAGCCAGGCGGGCACCTCGGTGATGGCCATTTTCTTCCTCTCAAAGGACAATCGGATCTGCTGCAGCTCGTTCTGGGGGAGGGACAGCAGGGTGGCCAGCCCCTCCTCCAGGCCCACCTGAGACTGCTGCACAGAGGCCCCTCCCCCGAAGCCCCTGCCCCAAGCCCACCTGGGACTGCTGCACGAAGGCCTCGTGCCCTTGGCATAGCTCCTGCCGCAGCAGCTGCAGAGGGGCCCGCTCCTCCAGGGGCTGGGTGCCGGCTGGCTCAGGGGGCTATGGGAGAGCCCCTAGTTGAGTGGCCATGGACTAATGGGGTGTGCTGCATGGGGTCCCAGGGCCACACCCCCCGGCCCACCACGCCGCACTTACCCAGGCCAGGGCTGTGCAGCTGGAGTGCTCAGGACACAGGGGCAGGAACTGCTGCCCCGGCCCCAGGAGGGCCCCCAGCTGCTCCCGAAGGTCCTGGTTCTGCCTTTTCTGGGGGTGAGAGACAGAGAGGGGGCGCCTGTCACAGCCGCTCCCTGGAGGAGGGCGTGGCCCGCCGCCCAGGCAGTGGCTCACCAGGCTGTGGTTCTCCTGCTCCAGCTGCAGAAAGGACTGTTCTGCAGACCCCAGTGGCTGGCACTGGAGCGGGGAGGGGGCCGCCCTAGGTGAGGCTGGGGCCCCAGCCCCGGGCGTCAGGGGCGGGCATGGGCAGAGTCTGGGCCCCGAGCTGGGGGCAGGGCCCTGCCTGGGAGCCCCCTGCTCTCGGCCTGGGTGCAGGGGCCAGCCCCACGCCAGCCCTGCCCCCACTTCTTGTCTCGGCCCCGTGGGGTCTCTTGCTCTCTGCTGTGGCATCTCTCCCTCTTCGCAGGAGAGGAAGATTACAGGAGACTCACCCCCCACCCTGGGCCCCCCACCCCCTGCCCCTGGGGCTGGGAAAGGCTTCTCAGACTCCACTGAGTGATTGGAGGTGAGGGGGACCAGGCAGGGCCACCTTACAAATCCCTGGCAGGGCTGGTCCAGGCATCCTCCGTGGCCACTCGAGGCTGGGGCTGGGGCACATGGGGGGTGGGGGTGGCCACAGGGGCACACGGTTTTTGGCCCCTCCATCCCTCCCTGCAACCCCTTCCTGACCCCAGGTCCAGGCTCTGGCCTGGCCCGACCTGCCACCCTCTTACTGAGGACACTCTGGGGTCCCACTGGCTCCCAGGCTGCCCCAGGCTACCGTCACAAAGGTGGGTGCAGCTAGGGAGGTCACAATGGGCCGGGCTGTGGCCAGAGCCAGGTGCTGGGCCCCTCCCGCTGGCTCTAGTCCTGAGGTCACCCTACCTGGTCACCTCCCTCTGCTCTTCCCCTCTCCACCCCCTGCCAGTGGCTATTTTTCTTAAAATGTAAAACATACACACATTCAGAGTGCAAAAAACAATCAAGAACAAATGTGGTGTCCAGAACGAGCATCTCTCCCAGCCCCGTCTCTCGTCCCTGCCAAGAGCACCGTCTGCAAGCCCCTCCCGGCGCGGGCTGCCCATCCCCTGCGCAGCCCGATATGCCCCTGCCCCTGGCCCTGCCCCGCCACACAGGAGAGATAGCCCTACAGCCTGGCTTTTTTTTTTTTAACCTAATGTATCTCTGAGATTTTTTTTAAAATTATTTTTTAGCTATTTATTGAATTGCCATTATTATCCTCTGTTTGTGGGTAGGGAAACCGAGGCATGAAGACCTTTAGTTCCTTGCCGAAGGCAACCAGGTTCCAGATTGCTCTTCACCACTTTGGGGGGCTTTTGGCGACTGCGGAGCACTCGATGTTGGGGCCAGACTTGAGTCCCTGGTTCGTTTCTAGTTCCTTCTTCCCGACACGCCACATGCCGAGGGTCCTGCCTCCCCCTGGAGGCCCGGAGCCCCTGTGTCCTCTGTCTCGGCTCTCTCCTTGCTCTCGGAAGTACATCCTCAGTCCACATCCTCAAGAAGCTGGCTCAGCCCTGATGTGGTGGAAACACCCAGCCCTCCTCCCGACGTCCTTGGTCTCTGCAGGTGACTCTGTCTCCTCCCTAGAGGCGAGTCCCTTTGCACCTGGGGCTCTGGCAGACTTGGAGCCACTCTGGCCCGTGGGCTGTAACTGAGCTGTCTGGGGCAGAGGTTTGCAAGATGCCTGTGCCTTGGGCCTCCACCTCTCTCCGAGGCTCTGGGGGCCCCTCCGAGGGGAGGCCCAGGCTGGGCAGCAAGATGAGAGGTCATCCCATCCCGTCCCCCCAGCTGCCTGACGATGGGGGACGCGGCCCTGCAAGACCCCCAGAGAGCTGGCCCCAGGGCCAGCCAAGTCTCAGACCACACGCCACCAAGCCCAGGCTAAATCATGGTTGTTTTCACTGCTGAGTTTTGGACTGTCACCTGGGAATCACAGGTCTGGAAACATCTAACTGACTTCATGCCTGCTGGACGTTGGGCTGGGGAGGGAATCAGGTCCGAGGGCATTTTCCCCTGGGAATGTAAGGCTGGCCTGGAGGTCCTCGACGGTGGGCTGTGCTGGGGCCCTCTCTGACCCCCACGGCTCTGGGAGTTCGTGATGGCTGAGGGTGTTTCCTTAGCACTTGGTGGGCGTGTTCCACTCTGAGGCTCACATTTCTTGGATAAAATTTCTTCTTACGCTGCTCGTCTTGGACCCCCACCCCCAGTAGTCAGATGTTGGGCCTTTTGGTCGAGCTTATGAGTTCTTCCCTTTTTTCTACCTGTCTTTGTTACTTGTAGGTAGATGTCCTTGAATCATCACACACACGCACTCTCTCGCTCTGTTTTTTTTTTTAAATCATTTTGAATTCCAGCAGTCATGTTTTTAATTTCCAAGCCATCTCTACTGTTCCTCAAGTGCCTCCTGTTCTCGTTTCAGAGCATCCTGTTCTGCTTTAGGGATCAAGTGGGTTTTGGGGAGAGGAGAATCTTTTGCTTTCTGTATTTTCTCTCTTCCCTTTCTGGTTCTTTTTTGTTTGTCTTGTCTTGGGACTTCCCAGTAGTCACTGTCCTCAAGTGTCTGGCTTTTCTTTCTTTTCTATTTCTAGTTGTAAGGGAGGCAGGCAGGCCCCTGGAAGGGAGGCATTTCCCACTGAGGTTCTAAGGTCTGGAGTGGGGGCTACATTGGAGGCACTGCCAAGACGGTGCCCGTTGACGCCTGCTGTCCTGCCCTGACTATTCAGAATGCTGTCTCCCTCACAGCAATGGGGAGGTCACTGCAGGCTACTCTGGACTGTCCCATTCTGCCCTTGCCTCACTGACACCCGTGCCGTCCTGCTGGGGCAGCTCCACTTTCTGTCCCAAGAAGTTTCTCGAGGATCCTTGTTTGCCAGTGGCCTCTCTCCTGCTGATTGCCACGTGGGATGGACACATAGCAGGAGCCACTGGGGGAGGCAGTTCAGGCTATGCCTAGCTGGACACTGTGGCCCTGGCTGCAGGATGTCCCTCTGTGTTTCTAGGGCCGGGGGACGGTGCCTGTGTGGCCCAATACCAGCAGGCTCTGGCTGGGCATGAGCAAGATGGGAAGAGCCTGGGGCCTGCACCAGCTGCCTCTGCACTGCCCCCAGCTGCCCAGCTGGCCATCTACTCAGCCACCAGGGGAGGTGGCAGCTCCAGGGCCCTCCCAGGCCTCTGCCCTATTGTTTCCTCACAGGAGTCTTACGGGTCTCAGGAGGCGTTCAGCTCACCCCACGCGGTGACTTGGGGATGGCTAAGGAAGGCCTCTCAGAGGACCCCAGAGGCAAAGTGGCCTGGAATGGAGAGCTGGGGGCGGGGTCCCGCATCCTGCTGTCTGTGCCAGGCACCCAGCAGGTACCTGGGATGCTCAGTGGGGAGAGGTCTTCATGGAGACTGGTGATCCCTGTAATGACGACAACAGGTCACAGGTGGACAGCCAGGTGGGGTCCTCAACCCCACCCGGGTGACCAGGCAAGGCCATGAGCCCGAGTGACCTCAAGGCACACTTCCTGGTGTCCTCCCGCCACCATCTACCAAGGACACCTCCCTTCTCGGCCTGGGGACCCCACACTCCCAAAGCACCCACACCTTTCCCCAGGCCGTGCCCTTCCAGAAGGCTTGCTGGTCTCTCAGAGCCCCCCTCCTCCCAGAAACCTTCCTTACCCCTCCCTATGTCCTTCCTGTGTGGCCCTGAGTGCAGAAGGCCCCGTGGGGACCTCTCAGAGGGAGAGCGGGTGCCCTGGACCCGCAGCCCTGGCGGGTCTCCCACTCACGGGTCAGACAGGCCAACATGAGCCGAGTGCCCTGCACATCGGTGTCCGGGGTTGGGGTGGGCCTGGGGGTCTGTGTCCACTCTGGGCTCCGGGATGTCCGTGAGAGAGGGGCCCAGTCTGCATCAGGTCGGGGCCCTGGCCAGAAGCCGGAACTCCTGGCCACGTGGGCGGAAAGTGTGGCCAGCCAGAGAGTGTTGTGGGGGGGCCGTGGCCCCGTTGCCAGGCACTGTGCCTCCCTGGACTCTGGTTGCCATGGAAGCCGCTTCTTGCCTGTGTTGCCATGACACCCAGATGGCCTTAAAGAGCCTGGAGCAGTGGGGAGGGGCTGCCCCTGCCTCTCCCCGTCCTGCCCAGGGGTGGGGGGTTGGGAGTAAGGAGACCCGAACCCTTCTGCCAGCACTGGGCTGGGGGCTGAGGGTGGGGGCTGTCGGGGGCACTCCTGCCATCCCCACTGAGCAGTGATGGTCAATGCCCCAGCTCATTTCCAAGCTTGCAAACAGGCCCTGTACGGATGGGACTTGGGGTCACTGGGCCAGCCACATCCCTTCGGAGACCCCTCTCTGTGTCCCCTAACCTGGGTTCTTGGGCCACACCCACCAGGCTGGCCATCAGGGGGCTGCTCCCTCTCCAGCCCTCAGTGCTGCCACCATGGAGAGCCAGGTGTCCCAGGAGACTCTGGAGAAATGTCCCTTGCCCTGTGGGCTTGCCTGGAGTAGCCCTGGCCTGGGTGCTGCCTGCTTCCCTGTCCTCCCAGGGCCTGGGTGTGGCCCGGGCCGTGAGCACCTCTGTTGCACGTGGGTGTGAGGTGCAGGGTGGTCTTTGGCCAGGGCCCGTGAAGCTCCAAAGGTGGTCTTGGGCCACCCAGGTGCCCCTAGACTCACAGCCAAGAGGACGGGTCCACTGGAGGCCGTGTGAGGGGTGGGGTGGGCTGCAGAGTGACTGCCCATGCCAGGGCTAGAGGGCAGCAGGTAGACGCATGTGTCCGGCTGCCAGGTGGCCTCCCCTGCCCTCCCCTCCCAGCCTGTGGGGGCAGACCTGAGGGGTCAGAGAATAGGTGAGGGGGCGGGCCTGTGGGGTCCCCTGGGGTACTCCTGAGTCAGAGGCAGGCTCCAAGAGGGGAGGGCACGCCTGCCTCTGCCCTGTCCCCAGGCTGTGGCCATGGCAGGCCATTTGTCTGCCCTCCCGGATGCCTCTCTGGACACCCACTGCTTACATTTTTTATTTAAGAATCAGAGAGATAATAAGAATGTCAAGGAAAATCCTCTCACGGATGATACAGCCCCAATAAATTACCGCCAGCCTGGGGTGTCGAGGGCGCTAAGGCCTGGAGAGGTGGCTGTGCTGGGGCTGCCACGGCCCGTGTGCTCCAAGGCTGCCATGAGGGGCTTGGATGTGCCCACCCTGCTGGGGCCCAGAGACCCCTGCCCCTCAGGATCCCACACAGCTTTGGCTCTGCTACCTGCTCTGTGCCCTGACGTCCACCCACCCCTTTCAGCCCAACGGCAGTGCCCAGGGTGTCAGCGTGGCTGGTGTACCTGATGGTCAGTGACAGGGTCACCTTGCCAGGTCCTTGCTGGGGCTGGAATCCTGCCCCTTGCCTGTCCCGGCTCCTGTGGGTACCAGGCTGTCCGTGGGAGCAGGAAACACAGTGCTGGGCTGTGAGCTCCTGCGGCCTGTCACTGCACCCCAAGACTAGGCTCCTGGGGTCGAGTGAGAGACTGGGGGCGGCTGAGGGGCCACAGGCCTCCCTGAATCGCTGAGGTGCCCCGCCCAAGACCCATGAAGGTGCAGGCATGAGCTGGGTGCAGGTCCCAGTGCCACCACCAGATGGCGCCATGACCCCACAGAAGGGCTGCAGGTTTCTGGGGACCCAGTGCCCAGGGCAGGTGGGGCGGCCCCCAGCCAGCGAGAGTCAGGGCTGGGTCCACCCAGGCTTAAGCTTCGGACAAAGCGAGGACAGTGCTGGTGAAGGGTCCTCCTCCCCTACTCCCCACTTGGATCCTCATGAGGGGAGGAGGAGAGCCAGGTGGAGCGGGGAGGCGGGAACCCCTCCCCAGAGCTGACTGTGGTCCTCCCGGCCGCCCCACTGCAGTCCCCTCCGCTGGTTCCACCAGGGGGCGTGCTGCCCGCTGCCCCAGGAGAAAGTCGGCCCCTCAGAGCCAGCCCTCCAGGCTCCTGGGGACCCCAGCTTGCTGCTCTGGACCCTCAGTCTGCCTAGACCTCTGCTCTTTGGGCCTCACCCTCCCGTCCTCAGGGAGCGGGTCCTCTGTGCCCTGACAGGCTCCACTCGCTGTGCCACCAGGGCTCTCCTGGGCAGACGTTCCTGGGCAGGGTGACCCTTGGCACACAGTCATCAAGTCGGGCTGACCTTGCAGTGGTTTCCCCATGTGATAGTCTCTCCATGGGGGCCTCTGTGTAAGCTGCAAACACGCACCGCACACTCTGTCCGCCCGAATGAGCCCCTGCCAGCCAGCGAGAGACATGTGAACCCACCCACTAGCTAACTGCCACCTCAGAAGGCACTACAGGCCAGCTTACACTGCAGACCCTTTAGACAATCTGCCGGCTAGCTGACCTGGCAGCTGCTCGAGTGGGTGCGGGCTCCCGCCGTCCCTTCCCCGTGGTGCTGCTCCAGGGCCTGTGCCAGGCGACAGCTCCCTGGGCCCGGGCCTCTGCACGGCTCCCTGAGAGCCGCTTGGTGCCTGACCTTGCCACGTTGTGGGCTCTCTGGGCACAGCCCAGCCAGGCGGGTGGTGGGCTCCCTGGGCTCAGCTTTGGTCAACTGAGTAGGGCAGGGGGCAAACCCTCCCCTTACTCATCGGGCTCGCTGCCCTCTCTGCACCCCTCCTCTGCCCCGCTACCCCACCATCCCCTCCCTCTGGCTCCCTGTGGGCACACTGCCTGAAAGCTGCCACTGCTCGGTGGGTGCCCCAGGTTTCCTGGCCCAACCACCCACCCCATCACCCAACTAGCCAGCAAAGGAGCTGGCTGCCCAGCCACCCGGCCAGCCTACCCGCCACGCGGCACTTTTAACCAACGCTGCCCTCTTAGTGCGGTGGTGGAGGGCTGGAGCCCGCCGGGAGGCAGTGCGAGACATTCTTCTTAATAGGTCCCTGCGCGGATGATCGAGGGCACTCTCAGTCCCTCGCTGCTGTGCTGTGAGAGGGCTTGCCATACAGGGGAGACATTTAATTTATCTTGGGAACTTGGCGCAAGTTATAAAAATGGTAATTTCTTGGAGATTCAATTACGTGTTTTCATTGTTACCCTCAGTAATCAAGGAAACGATTTTTTACAAAAGGCCGTGGGAGGAGACCAGTCTCAGGGAGGATCGGGGCGGGCAGGAGTTTGGGGACAGGAGAAGGACAGTGTCCGCTGGGGATGGGCAGGGTGACTGAGGCTGAGCCCCCCTCCTGTCCTCTGTCTTCCCACTGCGCACAGCCAGTCTCTGGCGGGCAGGGTCTGCATTTCCGGGTGGAAGGCGATAAAGTGAGATGGGACTCCTCGGCCCTGAGGCTGCCGAGGACGGGTGTGTCCCTGCCCCTTCCCCGCCAGGCCCAGCTGGAACCGTCCTCTGCAGGGAACACACAGGGGCTCCTCATGGGGTGCGGGTCTGATTTTCCCCGAGTGTTGTCTTAGCTCTAAATAACATCTCCAGGATTAACAGGGCTGGCAGCCAACAGCACCAGGTGATTGGAAAAAGGGTTTTATGGCCCCGTGGGTGAAATTGAACTTGCATCCGACGTGTATTTCCGAGATGGGATTTTCCTCCCTGGCAAAAGCGGCACATTTCAAGCTAATTATAACGGCAGCTCCTCCACACCTATCACCCGTGGTGGGGCTCATGCCCGCCTGAATGGCCCGGTGGTCAGGGCTTGAGTCACCTCCAGGCCCCCTAATCTCAGCAGACCCTAGGGCTGGCTCTGGGGATGTGACTTCACCCAGTCAGTGGCCAGGCAAGGGGAAGAAAGATGCTCCCCACGGAAACACGAGGCCTAGAGGGGCAGCACCACGGGGCAGGCGGGCAGGAGGCCCAGGCTGAGGGCAGGAGGCCTGGCTGCAGCTCCTTGCTCAGCGGGACGCAGGAGAGGGGCTGGGGCCCTGGGCCGCGCTGGGCAGTTGATCTTGGATCTAGTTGTGCCTCCCTTGAAAGCGCTTCTAGTCCAGACCCTGGGCTACCCTGATGGCCGTCCCACATCCTAGCCCAGCACCTGGAACCTGTCTCCTGCAGGCCCTTGCTGTGCCCCTGCCTGAAGGGACACAGGGACCACCTCCTGGTGGCTAGAGAACCCTGGGGCTGGATGAGGTCTGGGGAGGGAAGACGAGGCCGACCGTCTGCGTAGCCAACTGGTGGACCTCCTCAGCCCCCGCTGGGGGCAGCTGCCTTCTCCCATTTCCCAGGTGAGGATAGAGGCTCAGAGAGGTGCAGGGTTTGCCTGAAGTCACAAAGCAGGTGAGCAACAGAACAAGCAAGGGCCTGGGGTGTGACCACGTCAAGGAATCTGGGGATCAGTGGTCCAGAGCCGACAGTTGGGGGTGGGGCCAGGGAAGGGGGCATCGCAACCCTACAGCCCCTGCTCTGGGGGACGGGCAGGGGCACCTCCCAGGGGCCTGGGGGGAAGGGCGACCCACCCTGCTTCCTCCAACCAGACGCCTCCAAGGGGCCTCGCCTGCAGCTGGTGAGCCTGGCAGGAGGGTCAGAGCCTGGCATCCTAAGGGGACTTTTCCCAGAGTAATTACCTTCAATTCACTTGCAGTAAATACTAGGCTGTTTTTCCCCTTTCCAATAATTGGACTCATTTATTTTTAATAAATGAGATTAAATGTTCTCTGTGAGCTCAGGACACTGACTGCCCTGTCAGGCTTGGTCAAAGTTCTCCTTGCCATGGCCCCAAGGATGGCCCACCAGGTAGGGAAGGGCCACGTGGCTCTGGAGGAGCAGAGAAGTAGCCTCTCTGGGGAGCTCTGGGTCTTGCAGAATCAGTTGTCGTCATTATTCCATAACCACTATCATGGCCACCTCCAAATCCCCACCATCACCACCACCATCACGACCTCCATCACCACCATCACCACCATCACCATCATCTCTATCACCACTGTCACCTCCAT
>NW_012150352.1:955256-1029059 GCF_000956105.1 Propithecus coquereli | reverse complement strand
CCATCACCTCCATCACCTCCATCACCACCATCACCTCCGTCACCACCATCACCACCACCACCACCACCACCACCATCAGTGTGACTGAGACCATTGTCACCATGATTATCACCACTGTCATAATACCATGTTGACAAGCCCAAGTAAATTTCAGGCATGCCATTGCTTGGCACCAATTGCTGTATCACAGGACCCCTATCGGGTCTGATTGCAATTGAGGGGATGTCTGGCATGGCTCTTTGTGAGGTGGACATTGTGGGGAGGGAGGTAGCAGGCTAGGCCAGGTCTTGAAGGACTTGAGCCCTTGAATGTCCACTGCACATGATGCTCTCCCCAGTGCCCCCTCCTGTCTCAGCAGCCACCCGAGTTTTGTCCTTGATGAATTTGGGGCAGAAGATATAGTCGGGGGCAGGATCAGGGGACGGGATGCCCTTGTACTTTCATGTGGCTGCAGCCACCTGCACCCAGGCGGGAGTGCAGCCTCCATGGCCTCCACAGAGTTAGGGGCCCCCAAAGAAGGTGCCCAGCCACCCTCCCTGCCAGGTCCAGCCAGTGCTTGAGGTGCCAAGGAGGCAGCTTGGGGTCGGGGCTGGGCGCTTGGCAGAAGGGGCATCCCAAGAGCATCTGCTGGGCAGAGCCCACCCTGGATGAGGCAGCCAGAGCCAGCTGTGCTCATCTGTGAGCGGGGCTGACACGGCACAACAGGGGCCCACGGCACAGCAGGCTACAAGGGCAGAACAACAGGACACCACGTGGGGATAGGGGTGCTGCCTGGTAAGAAGGCTGTGGGCTGGCCTTGGCGGGTGGCGTTAGCTGGGCATGGAGATGGGCTCCACTCCTGGCCCAGTGGGGACAGCTAGAGAGAGATCTTGATCATCCAGGCCTGCCCAGAACCCTGCCTGGGGCCCCTGACGCTGTGCTGGGAGCAGCCTGGCCAGGCAGGGGCTCTCCCCACCAGGGCGGCCTGAGCCTGCCCCACCCCGGGCAGGGAAAGAATATATGGAGGTGCATTAAACCTCTCTCATGTCCAGGAAATAGCATTAACAATTAAAAATCTTAAATCTTGGTGACATTCTCGATGGCCAGATAATTAATACAAGCGCAGATAATAATTAGTCAATGATTAATAACTACACTTAATAGTTTTCAAAGTAATTGTGATAAAGAGAAAATTAAATAGAAAAAACCATCAAAGTTGCTGATGTCCTGCACAGAGTGGGCACCTTGGTGCTGGGCCATGGGACCTCTGGGTCCACTTGTTTGCTGGTGCTGTATACCAGGGGTAGGGGGTTACACTTGGAGTGTGAGGACCCCGCCCCCACACTCAGAAAGTAAGGTATCTTTCCTAGTACTGGCCCAGGTGGCCAGAGCTCTCCCTGTCTCGTAGAGCTTGTGGGGGCCATGGGATTGCCTCAGTGGGCTGGCCCAGGAGCCTCTGCCCCTTCCTGACAGGTGTTTCAGATCTCAGGGCTAGTGGGCTGGGGCCTCCTTTGCCCCCATGGGCCAGTCCCTGGTCCTCCTATTGCCTTAGCCTCTCTGGGCCCTGGGTAGACCCCCGCACCATCAGACTTGCTCTGCCATACTCCTGGGATCTGGCCGAGGTTGCTCCACCCCCCCAGTGCTCACCAAAGTGTGAATGGTTGCTGGGCACTGCCCTAATTCTTTAGGCTTGCAGCCTCGTGTGTTTGTTGGTGTGAAGCTTTCAGCTGCATGAGGAGAAGGGCAGTTCTAGGAAGAGCAGGCCCAGCACCCTCCACCCCGAGTCTGTCGACTCTGCCAGTCCTGGACAGTGGTTTGGATTCTGCCAGGAGCCCAGGTAGGGGCAAGACCTGGTGACACGGTGCCTCCCAAATGAGCCAGTTTTTCTGATCCTGGTTCCCAGCCCTGCCTGGCCCACCTCCCAGCTGACACCACCATGTAGCCCCCGGCCTCATCCTCTGAGCAGGCCCATTCAGAGTCATCACAGCTTCCAGACCCCTCAAGGCCACCTGGTCCCCTATCTGGGGCTGGGTCTGTCCCTGTACAGCCTGCCATGAGGCCCAGAGTGGACCAGCTGTCCCTGGACACCAAGGATAAGGGACTCAGACTTTGCATCCCACGAAGACCAAGAGGGGAGAAGGGCTCCTGGACCACCCTGGGGGCCTGGCAGGGTGGGTGGGCTCTGGAGACCACGGCTCTGTTCCAACTGCAACGCTGGTGACTGCTTTGGGCAGGATCACGGACAGCACAAACATCACCAGACAAAAGGCTGAGGTGGGCAGGCCTGTGACCGGACTCAGCTTCCCCCACAAGCTTCTGACTAATTTCAAAGACAGAGAGTGTGTCCTCCCGGCAGGGAGACCTGGGAGTCCACACCAGGAGGGACACATGGCACCCCTCCTGCAGCCGCTGCCCCCCAGTATGAAGATGCAAAGTCTAGTCATCAGGAAACAGCAGACCCCCCACCCCCAGCAATGTCTGCAGCCACTTCTTCCCTCCAGGCAAAGACATAGCGACAATGGGTGGTGGAGGGGCAGGGAGCTGGGGCGCTTAGACAGCTCTTGCAGCTTCCTTGAGAGTTTAACATTTTTCAGGGCACAAGATTAAGGGAAGGAGGCATCAGGAGAGTGGAGGGCGAGGAGGGTGACAGCCCTGCAGAGAGGGCCCTGCCGGGGACCTCCCTGTCCTCTGCACCAATGGTCAATGGTTGCCATGGGCCGTGGGATAGGCAATGTGGGTCTCGGCCTCGATTTCCTGTCTCCCACTTTGGAGAGCGCCACCTCCCTCATCTCCTCTGTTTCAAGGTCACACCTGGATGGGTAAACTGAGGCCTGAGATGGTCGGGGCTGCCCAAGGCCCTGAAGGCCAGTGTTGGAGTCGCTGGGTGCTTGGACCTGGCTGGCCCCTGGCGCCGCCCCAAGCCCAGGCCCTGAGGCACAGACTCTCTTGACCTCCACCCTCTGCCCGTGTCCTGTGGCTGGCCCTCCCTCATCACACCCACAGCTCCCTGGGATGGGGTCAGAGGCTCCGGGCCATTAGTGGATCGCTGGCTCCTTTGAGCCTGATTGCTCATTAATTATCCTCCCGTGGGCCACCCTCCTCCTGTGCCCGGCAAATGTCCTTCCCAGGTGAGCACCAGGTGCCCTTGGCCCCAGCCCTGTGGGAGGAGCTGCCTCCGCAAGCCCATGGCTTCCCGCGCCCCCTCCCCCCCTGCACCTCCGTCCCCAAGCCAACTGCTGGCATCAGCCTGGGAGGGGACCATGATCTTGGGGGGGCTCAACCTGGGACAAAACCAGAGGGGTGGGGACAGGGATGGAAATGCAGCCCAGTCCCTGCTCTGCAGTGGGGGTGGCCCGCCCCTCCCTGCCTCAGTCGTCCCACCTGCAGGGAGGGTGTGGAGGAAGCGAGCGCTGGCATGGGTGTGGAAGCCTCCGTGGGGCCCTGGGCCGGGTTTGGGCTGGCTCGGGAGATTGTCCTGGCCCTGCTTCATCTCTGGTGAGATGCACAGTCCCACCCCGACACCCCAGCGTGGGGCAGAGATGCTGGGAGGCGCTTTGTGCTGGTGGGCTTGCCCCTGGGGGCTGCCTCTCCCCGCTCAGGAGAGGCTGGAGGACTGGGGACTGGGGCAGGCCCCAGGGGCAGAGGCCAGGGCTGTGGGGCGGGCTGACCCGTGGACCCCCACTTGGCCACCCCTGAGGGATGTGTGGGCTGGGGAGGGTGGTGCCTGTGTCTGTCCCAGAGCCAGCAGCAGAGGCTCGGTGTGGGGAGGGGCGTCCACACCTGGGGACGCTGGGTTGCGCCAGAGGCTGGGGCAGAGCTGCGGGTCCTCAGGGCAACAACACCCACAGCCTTTGAGCCCCTCCTCTCCCGGGGCCACCCACCTGTAGCCTGGCAGTCCCCTCCCAGGGCCCAGCCCCCATCAGTCCTCAGGGATTTGGGGGAGCCCAGTGATTTAGGGGTCTGCCTGGCTGGGCCTTCTCGTGGAGGATGTATTCCTGCTAATGACCTTCTCCCCACTGTGCCACTAAACGTATCCTCTGGCTGGTGGGAGCGAGTTCTGGAGTCCCCAGGAGTGAGGGGACCCTGGGAAGTGGGTGGGAGGAGGGGCAGATACGGGTCTCCTGTGTCTGGCCACACCAGGGGGGCAGGGCGGTGACCCAGGAAAGAGCCCACAAAGGCCTGGGGGCTGCCCTCCTCATCCTGTGGTCGGTGGGCCGTGGGCATGGGGGTGTGGTCAGGGCAAGGCATGAGGGGCCACACCCTGGTGGGGCAAAGGCCCAGGATGAGGTTTGGGCAAAAGGAGGCTTAGACAGCAGGTCCAGGGCAAGCAACCCTAGGAGGTGATGGATGAGAATAATGCAGTAAAGTTCCAGAAGCTTCTGAGGAAGTCAGGGTCAGGAGGGCAGGGACCCAGCTCAGTGAGAGGCCGCCCCTCCCCCCAAGCCAGGCTCTTCCCCTTGGATCCTGCCCTCTGCTCCGCCCCACCCCTGTCACTCCTGCTCATGGGTCCCTGCCCATGCGCAAAGCGTCAGATTCAGCCCAGGGCAGAGGACGTGTTTGGTCTTGGGGGCTGTGGCGGGAGTCCCAGGCCAGGGCCCATGGATGCCAGGTGGCAGCCCTGCCCCCACTGCATCCAGTAGATGAGGGTCCAGTCCCTACCACACCTCTCTAGCCAGCCAAGAGGATCCTCCGTCGGGCACAGTTACAAAACTCTAAGACTTAATTAAAATCAATCTTCAATTACTCAAATGTCATTGATTCGGGCCTCGACTGATGGGGAGAATACGATAACCATTACGGGAAACGTCCATCTGGAGGCACTGAGCATCCGCCTCGGCATGGGGCTGGCTGGGCCCACCGGAGGCCCGGCGCCCTCGCTCTGGGCCTGGGACACACGGCCTCACGCCACACCCGTGCCCAGACCTTTCCAGAAGGAGGTCTATGGGGCCAGGGGATGTCCCTGAATCATCACCTCCTGGCTGAGCCCCAGGGCCTCACAGAACCGAGATGCGGCCGGGCTGTGGGAGGTGAGTGTTCTTCCGAGGGCAGCAGCAGGTGCTCCATGGAGACCACCCAGGCTCGTGGTGTGGCTGGGGTGCTCACCACCTTGCAGGGGGGACCGTGGGCCGGCAGGGCTGGGTCTTGCTAGGGTGAGAGGGAAGAGCCTATGGCGCGCCCTGAGCCCTCTCACCTGCGGGCGCTGAGGGTTGGCTCACCGGGGCCCCTGCGTGGGAGGCAGTGAGGTCAGACCCTGGCCCAGCCTTCGTGGGGGAGTGAGGATGGAGGACAGGACCTGTCCACAGAGGCAGAACATGGGGGACTGAGGCCAGAGCACCCCATGGCCTGGGCTGGCCTCGCAACCCCAGGACAGGCCCAGGGCAGAGGAAGACCGGGGAGACAGTTGATGTGGGGGAGGCTTAACCAGAGGCCATCATCTACTTTTCTGTTTTCCCTTGGGAAAATAAATACGAAGCCCTCAACTTACCTGCCCTTAAAATAAAAAGTTGCACAAAATGTCTCCCATAAGAGCAACAAGCACTAACACCTTGTGTGATTTTTGCCCATGGCCCTGGAGGGGTGAAACCCCAGAACAGGTGAGGGGAGAGGAGGGGGAGGGGGGCAGCTGTGGGGGAATGGCCTGGGCAGGGCGGGGGAGGGGCAGTGCTGGATCCACTGCCTGTGGCACCCCCTGGCTTTGGTGTCCCTGTCTTGGCTCCTGTGACCTCTGTCCTGGGCCATCGTCCTCAGCTGCCCCCTGTGGGTTCCTGGCTGGGGTGGGTGGGAGGGAGGAAGCCGATGGTGTCCAGGGTCTGGGCACAGCCTGGGGTCTGACTTCTCTGGGGTGGGGCAGGACGAAGGGCCACAGGGGAGTGGGGAGGGGCTCTGACCAGAGCATCCAGGGCTTCGGGACCTGGCTAGTGTTGCTGGGGCACACCGAGCAGGCCATCATCTACCTAACAAGGGCCCAGTGTGTCCTGGGGTCCCGGTCCCCTGCCCCCTGGCCTTGGTGTGACCAGGGAGGTCAGGGCACCAGGGCCAGGGGGCGCCCAGGGTGAGCGGTGATGAGGACACTAGGACGGACCAGTCTTGAGGCACCCCAGGCCCGAGTGCTCTGCCAACCCCCAGCACCCGACTGCAGCCTGTCGGAGAGCCTGCTTGCATTGTGCTGAGTCTTTTGTTACTTTAATTAATGCCCAGCTTCCCGATGCCTAATTAAATTGGAATTGCTCCATGTCCGATAGCCCCACGTCCCATTAGATACAAGTTAATGCAACTGTCGCAGAGGCAGCGAAACGAGGCTGGCATGGCCCCCGGGGAGGACACGTGGCCTAGCCAGGCGCCTGCACATGGCCTGGCCCACGCAGCCCTTCCCTGGCCATTCCCCTGAGGACCCCCAGCCTGGCCCCTGGGCCTGCACCCCGCTGCATGCGCCAGGGGAGCCCGGTTTCTTCCTACTGAGGTTTTTTGTTCCAACTATGTGAGAAGCTCACGCCGGTGTATGAAAAATTGGAAAATGCAGAAAAATTAGAGGAAGGAAAGTGAGGACCCCTCCACCCCAGAACTTTAGAGTCTTCCTGTGGGTCTGCCTGGGGGGGTCCATGGGGGGCTGGAGGGTGCTCTCCACGGCCTGCAGGAAGAGGTGGAGCCCTCAGCTGGTGGTGGGCACAGAGGCCCATCTGAAGGAGCCCCTGGTTGTCAGGAGCCCCAGTTCCAGGATGGGGGCAGGGCTGGGTGCCAGCTGGGGCTGCCAGGATGACACCTTGCACCAACTAACTTCTGGGAGTGCCCAGGGTGCCTCCCCAGGGCTGGGCCCTCACCCTGCCAGCCCCACTGTCCAGGGCAACCTCGAACAGGGGCTCTGCCAGTGGCCAAGGGGGCCATGCCTGGTGAGTCCATCACCCCGAGCCTTGGTTCAGTCCCCCAGAGGACTGGGTGGGCGAGGAGTGGGCAGAGCGGCAGCAAGGGGCGCCACCCTGGAAGGTGCTTTCCCATCCACCTCAGGGTTGCTGGTGTTCCCTGAGGCAGGAGAGGCCCTGTCCTGGAGGCCCACTTAGGTGGAGCCAGGGTGGGCGGCTGGGCGGTACAGACACTAGAGTGTGCGCGGGTCTCCGGTTCACGGGCTCCTGGGCCCCGCTCCCTCCCACCTGCCTGGCCCCCTGCTGCACGCCCATGCTCAGCACCCAGGAGCCGCTGTGTATCTTAGATGATGGCAGTGGGCTGCCATTCCCCCTGACCATGCCCCACAGGGCGGCCCCATAGCTCAGTGTTCCTGCCTGGAAGGACACAGCCCTGAAGCCCTCACCGTGGATTGGGCAATTCCTGAGCCCCTCGTTTTTGGTGCAGCAGTTGCTGCTGTTTGCACAGAGAATAGATCCGGGCATGTTTGTTTAGCAAGATTGCCTCTGCCAGAGCCCGCCCAAGGGACAGACCAGGTGAGAGGGGGGTGTGCACACAGAACATCCCCCCAAGAGCGGGCCACTCTGGAGGTGACGGCACCGCAGGGCTGCCAGGAGGGCTGGGGCTTGGCCAGGGCCAGAAGGCGGCTCCCCCGCCCAGCTCCCAGGCTGTGTCCACCCTGCCCCCATGACACTTCCTTACACAGCAGCCTAGTTACCCGCCCTGCCCTCCAGCCAGCTTCCTGGGGCTCTGAGGGGGCCCTGCCCAGGGAGGGTCAAGGGAGCCCCCCGGAAGGGAGCCTGGGGGTCCGCTCTCACTGTGGGACATGGGGGACAGGGAAGGGTGACAGATGCCTAGAGTAGACAGCAGGTGTGGACATTCTAGGGGCCGGGGGCCAGGCTGTGGTCAAAAACACAGCCCTCAGTGTCCTCACTCTGCCATTCTCCAGCTGGGGGACCTCGGGGCAGCTGGTCTCCCTCTCTGAGCTGGTGGTGGGGACAAGGAGGAATCTTCCAGGCAGGACGAGGCTCCCAGCTATGGCTGGCCACCAGCAGGCCAGGGCAGGGCGTCGAGGGGGTCAACTGAGGAGATGGAAGGGCCGGCCCAGCCAGCTCCACCTGCCGGGCCCACATCCCACTGCGGACCGAAACTGGGCCTTGGCCAGGGTCCCCGAGCTCAGCTGCACCTCCCAAGGGGCCAGCTTACTGTACACCATGTCCACACAGGATCCGGGAGGCCTGGTCCAGTTTCCCAGGGGCTGCCGGCACCGCGGGCTCCTGGCTGGGGTCTCAGGGGCTCTGCTCCACTGCCCGCCCAGCACTCTGTGCTGAGCTTGACCTGGAGGGGCTCAGTGGGGCCACACAAGGCGGCCACACATTCCTCGACCCTCGGCAACGTCATATTAGCCCTGCCTGGACATAGGTGGGCCTGGGACAGCTTTGACCATCAACACTGGGTGGACACGGGGCTGTGCCAGGCCCAGGCATTCGGAGCCTGGCAGCTTCCGCTTCCTGCTGTGGGCCCTGAGCTGCCACAGAAGGGGTCTGAGCACCAGGGAGACCATGCGGAGAAGGACCCCTGAGCTCTGTCCTGCAGCCAGCCTGCCAAGGCCAGGAGTGTGAGCTGAGTGCCATGGAGGGACCCTCCGGTCCCCGGACGCCACACTGAGCCCTGCCTGGAATTGCAGATCCACAGACCGAGGGTAAGAGAGAGACAGGGCTGCTTTGTTATGCAACAGCTGGTAACTGGTCACGGGTTTCCTCATTCCCCTGCCATCCTCTCAAAGCCTGTGGGAGGTCTGGAAACTTGTGCCCAGGGTCCTGACCCCATGCAAAGAACCCCAGCCAGGCCGGCCTGGGGTCCTACGTGGGCTGGGGTCAGGATCTGACTCAGGGCTCCCTTTCTAACCTGAGTTGGATCCCATCCAGTGCTGGTGGCACAGAGGAGGGTGACCGATGCTTCTCACATGGTTGAGCTCTTACCTATGCCTCAAAGCCCAACTTCACAGGCCCCAGAAATTTCCCTTTAGGGCACCATAGCCCCCTTGCCTTCCTCCGCTATAGCATAAACCACCTGAACAGTTTTTGTGGTTGTATATGGTTAAGGAAAAGGCTGGTGCAAGCTCTCATTAACCCCGTCTGTCTGCCTGGGGCGGCTGGGGCTGCTAAGGGCAGGCGTGGGTGGGGGTCTTCTCTGGGTCCCTTGTCTTGCTGGGCTCACACGGGGCACACGGAGGAGTGAGTGGCAGAGGGGCAGGGCTGGGTGGGGGTGGGTGAGGGATTGTGGGCTGCACCCTCTGCCTCCCGCTGTTTCCACCACAGCCGAGGAGAAAACAAGGACTTTACGGCTGTCACAAATATTTCATCCTGCGCATTTTACAGTCCACGATTGCTGTGAACACTGGGCTCCTGTTGGAGCTAGAAGATTCATAAAATGCATGTGAATTTTTATGTTCAATTATTCCAAGTTCTGCGCTTGGGGCCCAGGAGCGGCCCCATGTGCAACGTGCACCCCCAGACCCCCACCCAGCCCCACCCAGCGGGGAAGGCCAGCCCCACCCCCGCCCGCACCCTCGTGACAAGCCAGTCTCAAGTCTGGTCAGGAAACGCTCCACTCCCAACGCCCTGCCCCTCCCACCTGTCACCTGCCAGGGAGCCGGGGGCTCCTCGGTCCCTGTCCTATGCAGGAGGGGCATCTGCACGAGGCACGAAGCTACCTCTCCAGTCACCACTGGGGCTGGGGACCTCGGATGCAGCACTTGGGGTGGCGCCACGCCGGCCAAGGCCTGTCACTTTGGCTCGGCCTCTCTGTGCCTCAGTTTCCTCTCCTGAAAAAAGAGCTTGTGACTGGAACAGTTGTATGAAGCTACGGAGGAAACGCCCATGGAGAGCTAGGCGGGAGGTCGCCAAGCTGTGACCTGGGTTGGGGCCAGGTCGGCCCTGCAGGGGAGCGGCCGGCAGGGCCTTGCATCGCGGGGAGCGGCTCATCACTTGTGGCCTCACGTCCCCTCATTACGGTGCCTGCAGAAGATGTTCTCTGATTAGTCTGCTGAATTATGAATTAGGTTCCGGGTCCCGGTGCAGCTGTTCCCGGCTTGTCATCCCCACCACTTTATTTCCCCATCTGCTTATAAAACCAGGAGCGCCGTCCTGCAATAAACACTTCAAACGCTTTTTTAGGGGCTAATTAATTGTGTTGCATTTCTTCAACACAGCGTGCAGGCCAGACCTGCCCCGGATTCCCTATGCGGGTGCGGCTCCTTCTGAGTGCCTGGGGAGGGGCTGGGCCCAGAGTGGGGGCTGGGGAGGGTGGGGGGCCGCCTGTGGTTGTTCCAAGTGCAAGTTCTTCCAGGAGGCCCCAATCCCTGCTGCAGCAGGCTGGGCCTCTTGGAAATGAGCGATGGTGCCAGGTTCTCCCCGGGGCCCCCTCAGCACCCTTTGGCGGCCGGCCTCCAGCCAGAGCCACTGGTTGCCCCCCCAACTCACCTGCGACACATCCAAGGTCAAGTTCACACCTCCTGTTGATGAGTAGCGCTGACCCTGTGGTCCCTGCCCCTCTGCAGCATCCATCTTGCCCCCAGCCCTCCTTGCCTTTGCCTGTGGAGCCCCCTCTTTCCCTTCCCCCTGCCTCAGGCCCCTCGGTGACTGCTGGGTGGGGGCGGCCTTGTAGGCAGCCAGTCCTTCCACTGGACCACACGCCTTTCCACGGCAGGGCTTTGGGGCCCCGAGTCTGCCCCGCACCCCGAGGCCGGCCGTGCTCCGTCTGAGGAAACCCAGAGAACGTCAGAGGAAGTTTAAAACGATGACATTAATAAGAAAACAAAATCACAATTATCGAGTTACAAAACAGAGAGCTCAGAGACGATTAAGTTACACAGCCATTTGACTGTTCCCAGTGCCAGGAAAGTGGCTTTTTATTAAGTTGACCCTAAAGCAAGCTCTGCGGTGTCAGGAGGAGCCTTTGGTGCCTGACCTGTGGCCAGGCCTCCTGTCTCAGGTCTCAGAGGCAGGTGGGACCTGCCTCTCTGCAGAGGGGACCCGGGAGGTGCCTGTCGCATGTGTGTGGAGGAACCTGGGGTCCTTTGTCCTGAGGTCAGTGTGGCCCTTGCGGCCACCGTCATGTCCACTGGTCAGAGCTGGGCCTGGGGCTTCCTCATGGCCTCATCCTCAGCTGCCGGGGTGGGCCGGGGGTTCTGCCGTCCCCACAGGGAGTTGCTGCTATGTGGCTGTGGTCCCCGAGCTGAGCCCACAAGCGTGTGGGGAGCGGCTGAGCGGAGGACGGCTGAGGCTCAGGCTGCGCTTCAGGGGGTGCCTCCCCTGCCCTCTGGGGTCTCATTTTCCAGCCGAGCAGAGCTGCTGGGCAGGGCTTTGTGCCTCTGTCCCACCTGTCCGGAGCTGGGGATGCTGTGGCTGCTGGGGCTGTCCTCCAGCCCCGGGTGCAGGAAGCTGAGGCTGGAGGGTCCGGGGGTGGGGGCCATGTTTCCTTCCCATGAGGCTGGACCCCTCGGGCCCCCCGCTGCCCTGCCAAGGGGGCAGGGCGACAGCCCTCGGCTGTGAGGGGTGCGCTGTCAGGATATTTGGGGACGCGTGCTCCATGTGGGGAGAGCCCGTTGACCGCTGTCTTGGTGTGGGTCCCCCAGTGTGGACCCTGACACGGGGCTGCGGGTAGGAGCTGGTTTGGGCGTGACGCCAGGAGCAGGAGCGGGACAAGAGCAGGAAGGGTGGGGAGGGCTGCCGTGGGTGCCCAGGAGCCCGCAGGAGCCCTGTGAGCACAACCTCCCCCAAGGGCCTGGGGACTGGTGGTTGCCCCGGGTGAAGCACCTGCTTGTGACTGAACACACAAGTGACCTCCGGGTGGCCTAGGGCGAGTGACCTGATGGCACCTGCACCCCCAAGAGCAGCAAGGAGGCAGGACTGACCCAAGCTGGGAGTGGGTAGCGGATCCGGGCAGGCGCCTCTGGGGCCCAGAGAGGAGCTCTGTCCTTCCAGGAGCGGGCCAGCCCGGCCCCTGCACCCCGGGACCTGGAACCGTGCTGCTCCGAGGTAGGCCCAGCCAAGCCCCGGGGATCCCCACTCAGATGGAGACACGGGTTCCTGGCTGGCGGTTCCACTCGGAGTGTTTTTATGGCTGTTAATTGTTATGCTTCCATTTAACTCTGGGTGTCACTGCATGTCAGCCAGGCCCGACAGGCTGGGATTTACGCCTCCAAATTATGGGGCTCGGGCTGTTCAGAGGTAAAACAATTACCCATCAATCGCCGCCAACCGGCTAGCGCTGGGGCTGGCAGCTCCGTCAGCGGGTGTGGGCGGCCATGACCCCAGCAAGACCCCTCGAGGGGCAGGGCTACCTTAAAGGACAGGCCAGGCTGGGCAGGGGTCCCACCCAGTGTGCCCTGTCCCTGCATCACCCCAGGGGAGGAGTCCGGAGTCTGCACTCAGACTTCACTGCTCTGTTGCTGGGGGCCTCGGCCTCCCATGGGTACAGTGTGACCCCGGCTGAGCTGAGGGTGAGTCGACAAGAGGGCAGGGCCACTGTCCCATGTGCTGGGGGTCTGGGGTCCAGGGCTAGCCACAGTCACTCAGCTGAAGGGTCAAGGTCATCTGCCTCACAGGCAGCCCCACCCCAGGAGGTGACACAGGTGCCGACCCACCTCACAGAGAGGGAAGCCTTGGCTCCCAGAGGGAACACTCGGGTCTCCCACTGAGGGCAACTCGAAGCCTGGTGATCTGTGCCAGTGTAGCAGTAGGTGGGGGCAGGTGAGGGGACAGGTGTGGAGGCAGGTGGGGGCCGGTAAGGGGGCAGGTGAGGGGACAGGTGTGGAGGCAGGTGGTGGGAAGATGAGGAGCAGGTGGGGGACAGATGGGGGTAGATGAGGGGGCAGGTGGGGGCAGGTAAGGGGCAGGTGAGGAGGCAGGTGGGGGCAGGTGGGGACAGGTGAGGGGGCAATGAAAGGGGCAGGTGAGGGGCAGGTGAGGGGGAGTGGGCTCGGTGGTGGGGCAGCTCAGGAGGGCTTGGACAGGCAGGGTGGGGCTGGGCGGGGAGCCTGGTCATGGACCGGCCCTGCCCACCCCGATCCTGCTGTGGTTGGCATCTGTGGGTGGGCAAGTCCCCTCAGTGCCCCCATAGGAGCCTGCGCCTCTCAGGGACTGTGCCTGACTCCCTGATGCTGGCTGCTACTCACAGGGGCGGGTGGACAGGACTCGTGTCCTTGCCTTGCCCGACGTCCCTCCTGGGTGATCCACAGCCTGGTGTGGTGTCTCTCGGGTCAGGCGGCTGCCTGGTGCGCACTGGCGGCTCTGCTCACTGCCCAGCACTGTCCTGCTGCCCCAGCAGCCCCCGGACCCGACCTCGGCCCCTGCTGGGGCACCGCACACTCAGACCTGCTGCCTGTCGGAGATGCCCCCGATGCTGCACTGAAGCCGAAGGACCTGCCCTCCCCTCTGCCGCTGACACTGTCCCCACCGCTGCTGGGAGCCCTGTGAGCCTGGGCCCTCTTTGGGGCATCTGGAAGGCCGGGGCAGCCCTGCTCAGGGCATTGCTGCAGGCCTGCCCAGCTCCGGCTGTGTGGGTAGCGTGGGCCCCGAGGGCCAGCGAGGTCGGCCTGGGGCTCCCTGCCCGTGGTGGGCTGAGGGGGCTTTCCCATCGTCCCCCTCCTGGGCCTGCTGCCTGGCGCCCACCAGGCCTGCATGGCCCTCACAGACCAGGCCCTGTCCCCAGGCCCCTGGCTCTGAGACCCCACCTTGGGGAGGCCCTGCATGGCCCACCCCTCAGGATGCACCTACCTGTGATCTGCCTGCACCGGGGCCACACACAGCCAATGCCTGTCGTTGGGCCTTTGTCTTCTCGGCCTGGACTCTGCCGAGGGTGGCCAGTCGGGGGCCAGTCAGACAGGTGGAGGTGGCTGGGCTGATGTGGCTGGGTGACCACTGGGCAGATGGTGTGGGGGCCCCACCCGCCCCTCTGTCCATCTGAGCCAGAGTGAAACTGGACGCTGGGTCTGGGTCAGGTCCTCTCAGGGTCGCGTCCTCTGGGATCTGGGGGAGTCACTGGGCTGCGGCGTCCTCACAGGCAGATTCGGCTCAGCAGCAGAACCTCCAGGGTTTTGTATTGAAATTTTAAACTGAATGGAAAACACCCATTTTTGTTCTCTGACCACAGTTGAGTTCTCTCTTCTTGACATTGACATTGAGGCACCGATTGGCGCCTGGTGGGCGCTGACACCCTCAAGTCATCTCCGGGGCATCTTTGTGGTGGCTCCCACCTGAGCGCCTTGGCTGCATTACCTGTGGATGGGCTCAGCACCCCTCTACTCCTGCCCGTATCTCTTTAAACGGGGGCGACAGCCTGGAGGGCTGGCTGGGCAGTCCCTGGTGCCTGGGTCTCTGGCTGACCTTCCAGATTGGGGTTCAGGGCTGGGCCCCTGGGGCCGAAGTGGCTTTGACTTCCAGGGTCCCAGTAGGGCAGGGCCTGGCAGTTTCAAAGACGCATGGCAGGGGGCAGGGTGGGGGCAGGGCAGGGGAGGCCCCCAGTTGCCCACCTGCCCAGGGCCATACAGTCCCCGCTTCTGCCCCAGCTGCTGCAGGAACACCTGCCCTGGGGAAGGGTGGGGTGGCCACAGGGAGCCCCCTCCAGCTCTGGGCCTGGGGGTCTGGCTGGCAGGGGCGGAGCTCGTTCTCCAGGGTGGTGCTGGCGGGTCAGCCCCGGGACCCCTCAGCAGCCCCCGCTGCCCATGCCCACCCTGGGCTCTCCAACTCCTGGTGGGGTTGCTGGGCCTCTCCCTGCCACGCTCCGGTGGCCATGCTGGCACTTGGAGCCCGGGGAGCTGCTGATAGTGCCGGTTCTGCCTGCTGTTTGAACATGTCAGGCCGGTGGGCAGCCGATACTGCCTAGTGCCCCCGCCGAGGGAGGGGAGGTGACCTCCTGGGGTCGGAGGCTATGGGATGGTGGGCGCCTGGTGACACCGACTGAGGGAAAGGAGCCAGTTGGGATGGAGGACCTGGGTCTGGGGCACCAGGAGAGGCCTCCTGGCTTGGGACTTGGTCCCACCTCCTCGTCCCCTTGTGTGAGAACCGGCCCCTGCAGCCCAGGGCTCTGTGGCTTCCCCGTGGCCACCCTACCCTACTCTGGCCACCTTTGGAGGATTCCCTCCAGCTCCTCCCCTGGCCCTGACACCAGCTGCTGCCGTCCCCAGGCCTCAGACCTGGATGGGGAAAGGCCGTCCTCTTACCTGTGGCTCTGAAACAGGTCTCACTGTGGTGCTGGTGTAATGACAGGGGGTGGGCCTAGTCCATTTGTCATTCCTGTGCAGTCTGCCATGCCATCACATCCGCCAGTTCTCCCTGAAGAGGTGCAGGCTCAGTCGCTGGCCACCACACATGGGAGCAGGCAGCGTGGCCACGGCAGGGGCAGGGATCCCCGTGCCGAGGCTCTTGTGCTCTGCGGCAGGGGCGTCGGCTCCATGGGCCTTGATGGGCTGGAGGGGCACGAGGAGCGGGAGGACTCCAGGGCTGGTGGGGATGGGGATGGGGCCAGTGGACAGAGCGGCCGCCCTTCTCCAGGCCTGGCCCCTCCACTGGGCCCCACACCTCTTTGCCGTCTTCCTCTCCCTTCCTCTCTTCATCTCTTTCTCTCTTCTTCTTCTCTCTCCTCTCATTCCTCTGGGCATTGCTTGCAGCGTCACCAGCCCAGGTGACATTGTCCCCCTCCCCTGCCTCATTTGTCTACCCCAGGGCTGGACCTGCCCATTCCCAGCTCTTGGGGCATTGCACGCACAAGAACCTGGGCTTAATCCCAGCTCGTAATGCTTCCTGTGCCCCTGGCCCTGCCTGTGCCTCAGTTTACCCATCCACCACATGGGGCTGAGGGCATCTGCTTTGCATGTGGGGCTCAGACTGGTCCAGCAACGTCTGACCACTGTGCACTCTTGGCTCCTTGGGTCTGACCACTCTGCGATGTACTCAGCTGTGCCCCATGCTGGCCCTGCATGGCCCTGGGCTCAGGCCTCCCCAGGCCTGGTCTGCGAGGGCTCCCTGCTGTGCTGCGCCCTCTGGCCTGGAGCTGTGCCGGGCTCCTAGAGGTTCTCAGGCAATGTCGTCCACCCATTTCCCAAGCTGGTCGCGGCTCTGCCCAAAGTCAGACTCAAGGGTCCCCCAGAACAGTGACTCTGGCTCAGAGCCCAGTGAGTGTGATCCCTGGGGCCCCAGGGTCCCAAGCCTGGCCCAGGGCCAGCAGCCAAGGCCTGATCCCTCTGTGCAGGGGCCCCCAGGCCCCAGGAGGGTGCGGGGTGGGGGAGGTGGGGACAGGCAGCTGTTTTGAAGTCCCCAGTAGGGGATCCTGCCTTGCGTGCCTGGGGCACAGTGGGGACAGATGGCCCTTGGCAGGAGTGGGGCCAGCTGTGTTGAGTTGGGTACAGAACAAGTCTCCTGGCAGGAGCAGCGGGGCCAGGGCCAGTGCAGGCCGGGGCACGGGTGGCTCCCAGCTCTGTGCTGGGGCTCTAGGCCCACTGTGGGGCTGGGCTGGGCCTGCCAGGCCCCATCTCCCACGCGGCTGCCACGGGGCCCAGGGTTGCAGAGGCCTCCAGGCAGGGACCCCTCCTGCCTGCTCCAGCCTTAATTTTCCACTGCTTTTGTCATTACAAAAGAAGCACGTTCCCATGGTTAATTGGAACAATAAATCAGAAAACTCTAAAGAGAAACTAGAAGGTGCCTCCCACCACCTGCCCCCTCCTCAGGGTCTCTGCAGGGCAGGCCCCACAGCCCCTTGTCCCTGGGCTGCGCGCAGTTAACACGACCTGCTCCCACCCCCACCCCACCCCACGTTTGGGCTCTCCAGAAGCGTGTTTTCAGTGGCCACTCACGGTCCCAGCTCAAGGATCGTGGAACCATCTTCTTCAGACATTTGGCTTGTCTACACCTTCTTGCTGTTATAAGAGAGTCCCACAATGCCCATGTGTTTCTAGTGCACATGCCTGGTGACCCCGCCAGTGGGAGGCACAAAGCTCAGTCTGCTGCCTGCATGCCACCTCCTGTTGCGCTGGGCCCATGGCAAGCCCAGCCCCACCTGCCTTTACCTGGAGCTTCTCCTGTGCCCACCTATGGCAGCTGGAGGCATGCCCCACCCTCGAGTCAGACCCTCATAGACCTGGGGCGCACCGGGGTCAGGCCCTGGGTTCAAATACCAGCTCTGCCCCTGCCTGGGCACCATGCCCTGGTCCTTCCGGGGGCTGGCTGTGCCTCACTGGCAGGGCCCGTGGGTGCTCCCTAGCTGGGCCTGTGAGAGCAGCCCCAAGGCCTGGCCTGCAGGCGAGGCTGGTTAAGGGGGGCTGGAGAGTTCCCAGCACGGGTTCTGAGAGGCCTTCCACGGTTACAAGGAGACAGCCCTCGCTGTGCCAGGCCTGGCCCTACCACTGCTGGTGAGACGAGCAAGGCTGCTTCAGGGCTGGAAGGCTGGGGTTAGCCCCTCCTCCATCCCCAGCCAGGCTGTCCTTGGCACCTGTCCCATGGCCCTGGCCATGGGCCCTTGTTGAGGCACATCTGAGGGGTTAATTGATGGCCCCAGCCCAGGGTGCGGAGGGCAGGGCTCCGGGTCCCCGAGCAAAGGGCCCCTGGGAAACAGCAGCCAGAAACACACGTGTGTGCCCATGGAGGGCTGAGGGATGCCGGGGTCTGGTGGCCGTGAGCACGCGTGTCCTGGCTCCTCCCCACCCCCGGCTGGCAGCAGGCTCAGAGGCCCACCTTCCGCCTGAGGAGCCCTGAGCTGGAGGCCCCGCCTCTGGTCTGCGTCTTGTCCTCCTCTGTGTGACCCCCAGGAGCCGCATGGTCTCCCAGGGCCCCAACAAACCCCACAGTCCCCCCAGGCTCCCAGGAGCTGCCCAGTCCCTTTGGCCATGCGGCTGGCCCCACACCCGCCTGCCAGCTTCCTTGAGTTCTCCACGCGACTCCTTGCGTTTCCAGGCCTGGGCACACCTCCGAAGCCACGTGAGGCGGTGACAGGTCGCCAGTCAGGTGGCAAGGCCCGCGTGTGAGCACCGCGTGGTGTCGGGGGCGCTGGACCCAGTAGCAGGGCCTCCCGGGCTCAGGGCTGGGTGTGGGGTCAGCCCCGACACTGATCTCCTCCGAGGGGCTCCTGCACACCCCCAGCCCCAGACAGGGTCCCTGCCATGGCCTGGCCCAGCCCAGGGCATCGGCTCAGATCGGATCTGCCCAAGGATGGAGCCGACCACCCGGGAAGCAGCGCCATGCTGCTCTCTCTGGACAGAGCGACCTGAGGGGCAGCACCACCTGCCCCCCCACCAGGTGCTGCCCCACGGGACGATGGTAAAGGGGAGGAGGCACGTTGGGGGCACTCAGGCTGGTTGGCAGTCAGAGAGCCCCTCTCTCCCCGTGCCTGAGGACCTCCGCTGTGTTCACCCACAGTTTCCTCAGGCCTGGGGGTCACTGACTTTCTTGGCCACCTCAGGACCTGCCCTTTGGCCAGCCAGGTTCCCAAACACGCCCTGCCCTTCCCTCCACCTAGAGTCTTCAGAACTGGGAGGTGACAGTCCTTAGAGATGTTTCCGAGGTCCCCATGCCAGTGCTGGGCTGCAACCACACAGCGCCCTCCCCACGATCCCCAAGGGATGGGAGTGTCTCTCAGCACCACCTGCCAAGCCCAGGAGATGAGGGGCCCATTGAGGACAGGCAAGAGTCTTTGTTCTGTCCAAGGGCCTTTCCCAAGTTCAAGCACCTGCCACATACAAGAGAGGGCCATCTTCACTTTCCTTTTATGGCTGAGCTTAAGACTCAGGATAGAGGGGCATCAGCCAGGGCACTGATAAGGTCTGCAGGGAGCACACTGTTAAGGGCTGAGTTTGAGGTGGGGACTGCCTCTCCTGCTCAGGCTGGGTGGGCAGGTGGGGTGGGTTGGGTGATGCTGCAGCTCCTGGCCTGATCAGTAGAGCCAAAGGCAGTCCTGCATGTCCCCTGGCTTTCTGGACATAACAGGAAGAACTGCCAGGGGTCATTGAGTGGGTATCATGTTTTCTGTTTGAGCGAATCTGGATTTGTGGGTTCGTGAATGTCTGACCAGGAGGGCTGTTTGTCTGTCCTCCACGGAGGCCCACCCAGACCCAGAGCTGAGCTGAAGAGAAGGACTCGCAGGGAAATGCTGAGTTAAACAAGGTTGTTATGTTCCCTGCAAGACTTCCCAGTGCTTTTAACATGTCAGGTGTCAGTAAGTCTAAGAGATGGCTAGGTGGCTGTGGCCTGTGTACCACCATGCTGGGGCTGCCATCTTCCGGCTCTGCCTGGGACCCTGTGCAGGGGTTTGGGGGTGGGCCTGGGTAATCAACAGAAAGTGGGAGTCTCTGTCCCCAGACACTGCTTCGGAACTGGGGACAAGATTCAGCCATTTCATGTCCCCACTAGGCAGTGCTCACATGTGATACTGAATAAATTCTACACTGATTACAGGAAGAGCTTTCTGACCGTCCGTCGGGGTGGGCGGGGGAGCGGGGGAGCGGGGGAGCGGGGCGCTCTCCCTGCAGGCGGGGCATCGAGGCAGAGAGTCCTGTCCTGTCCTCGTGGCGTGGCCGTGGCCGGGACCATAATTCCCTTGCAGCTCTGAGTGAAGCTGGAGCTGCGCCTCTAGGGACTTCGTAGTATGTTCTGTTTTCATTCTGTTTACACAGATACCTCCTATTTGCCGCCTGCGATGCTTGTTTTCCATTTCCAGTGGCGCTGTAAGATTTCCTTTCAAAATATAATCACTTGAGTAAAAAAAAAATCCATATGAAGGAAACCCTCAGGTAAACAATGGGGAGGCAGGTGGGCGACGCAGGACGGAGCGAGCGTGGGCCCTGGTGTGGGCTGGACACAGGGGCGGGGCCCTCCCTGGGACACCCCAGCCCCTTCTGGCCTCTGTCCCTACCCTCCCTGCTGGCCCGCTTGGCTGCGGTCCTGTGGCCCCGGCTGGCATTGGCGCCCTGACGCCACCATAGCAGCGGCCAAGCCTGCTCAGCCCTGGGCTCCCAGAGTCCCCTGGTCTCATGGCCACTTCCAGCCTTGACCCTGTAACCAGCTGTGCCTTTTACTTGCCCGTCAGTCTTGTAGCACGCCAACTCCTGAGAAGGGGACAGGGAATGGGGCGTTTGGGGGAATCTGGGGCCCATGGGAAGCCAGGCTCCTGTCCCAGGACATTCCGGGTAGTGGCTGTGTCCTGGGATTCCCAAAGCCAGCCCAGCCGGGGCCTTCCACTGAAACCCCCGTGAGCAATGGCAAGGACCCCTCTTCCCAGAAGGTAAACTGAGGCCCAGGGCGTTGGGTCTTGCCTGAGGCTGCACAGCTTGGGGGGACTGGCCCTGACCTCTCTGTTCCTTCATGAGGGTGGGTGCGGTCGTGCCTTGAGCAGGTGTGTGGACATCCGGTCAACAGGGGCCCTCCTTTGACCTCATGGTCCCCGTACCTGGGACCTGTGTGCCAGGACTTGGCAGAGGTGGCCCTGTCTCCTTTCCTGATGGGTGGCCCTGGTGAGTGGGGTGGAGGTGTGGACTTCCACATGGGCAGTATCCAGAGTGGGCGCTGTCTGGAGATCAGACGCCAAGACGCCCAGGAGGCGGGGCACAGACCCTCGCACAGAGGGGGCAGCTCAGGGTCCTGGATGTCAGAGGCTGCAGGCTGGAGTTCGACTTTGCCACCCTGCAGTGAGGACAGCTCACGGCCAAGGACACTTGTGCCCAGTGTGTGCCAGCCATCCCTTCCACCGTGGGTTTGGCACGGGGCCATCGGCAGGGCCTGGCTCGCTTGCAGTTGGGGCGAGAGAGAGGTGCTGGGCTACATGGTGAGCAGGATCCGCCCTTGGGGGGCCCCTTAGTGCCTGGGCCGGGGCTGGCAGAACCCAGGTGATGCCACAGAGAGTGGGATGGGGAGCCCCGAGCCCACGGCTCCAGTATGTCAACCCAGCCCCAGAGCAAGCCTGCTGCCTCCCACTGTACAGGTGGGGAAACTGAGGCAGACTCTCACGTGCCCTGCCCAGGTCTCACGATAGCAGGTGACAGCTGGGAGCCCCAGCCCTCTGCCCTCTTCCCTCCACCTAGAGGAATGACTCCCACTGCTGACACGAGCGTGTCAGGCCACTGCCACCTACCTCCCTGCCCCACGCCGGGGTCACGCCTGCTCAGGCCCAACGGATGTGCTTGCCTGCCCCTCCCCCCACACGATAGACACACTGGCCACTCTTCCAGCTTTCTGCCCACAGGCTGCGAGGAGGGCATGGCTGGCGCTGTGTCCATGCTTGTCCAGGGAACCAGGCCCCCATCACTTGGCTTCTCCGTCCTGTGCTGAGTGAACCCCAGGAGGTGGACGAGCAGGTTGTGCCTGGGATTTCGCGGACAAACACGACTCCTGGTGGGGGTGGGGAGCCCTCACCAGGCGCAAGCAGGTGTTGCTGACGGATGGAGGTCGATTCCTGGCAGCAGATCTCAGCCTGGGCCTTGGACCCCACCTGCCTGCCCACCCCTGGCAGGCAGAGACCTTTCTAGAAGGTCGTGGATGCTGCTGCTGGATGGCTCAGACTCCCAGACCTGGCTGGAGGCGCTGCCTGCCAAGCAGCTGCGATTGTGGAGTCTGCGCCGGAAGCCTGGGAGGGGCTACTGCTGGCAGCCAGGGCAGGGTCTGGGGTCATGGGATGGGAAGGGGCACACAGGGGCTAGTCCAAGCCCCGCTGGCCTGGCATGAGGACTAACAGAGGGGCGGTGTAACAGAGCACAAAGCTGCGTGCGTCCCCCACCCCGTCCGTGGCTCTGGGGCAGGTGCACCTGGGACCCTGCTCTGCAGCATCTCACTGCATGGAGCTTCAGAAGGCCAGCCCCTCCACCCTAGGATGTCCCCTCCCATCTTGGAGCCCGGAGGGGTGCTGGGGGGTGAGGCCATGCAGCCTGCGAGCACCTACTGCATGCCCCGCCCTTGTGCAGGTGTCCTCCTTGCTGGCAGTGGACAGCGGGAGATCGTAGGGGGCGTCCAGGGTCCTTGTGCCAGACCGGAGGTCATGCCTGGGTCCTGCTCTGTGCCCGTGTGCTGACAGGAGGCCTGGGTGCTGGCAGGGTGCTGTCACGCCTCCCGGGAGCAGGGTGGGCCTTGGGAAAGCCCGAGCTGGCCCCGTGGATGCGTCGGAGGTGACAGATCTGGGTTAGGGCTGACCGTCCCTGGTCATTGGCCTTGGGACAGGTGTCAGGCAGGCAGGTGTTCCCAGGCTGCCCCCAGGACAGCCTTCCTCTTCCCTGTCCCAGATGCCTGTCCTCTGCCGAGGCCTGCAGCACCCACTGTGCACCCAACTTTCACTGAAACCTCAGGACGGCCCAGCCCAGGTGGGAACCTCAGCCAGACGCATGGGGCTTGCTGGAGGGGCGGGGGAAGGGCCGGGCCCACCTTTCACCCCAGGCTGCCTGCTCATCTGCACCCCACTCGTCCCACAGGCCCCGACACTCTCAGCCCTATCCCATGACCCGCTCTGCATACTGTGGATGCAGGACAATGCCTGCTGTCACCACTGCCCCTCCATGTGTCCCAGCAGCCTGGGGGGAGGGCAGACCCTAGGGGGATCCCTGTGACAAGGAGCCCCAGCCCGACAGCTTGTTTACCACATGTGAACCCACTCTTGCCAATGCCTCTCGCCCACAGGGCAGCTGGCAGCACGTCTGTGGGCCAGCCGGGAGCCCTACTGGCTGTCTGCAGGGCCTGTCAGCCACCGCAGCCACACCCTGCTTCCTGACAGTTCCCAGTCTGCCTCCTCCATGCTGGCCTCCAGGCTGCTCATGAAAGAGTTAGAGCCAGGAATGAAGAAAACCAGAACAAGACCACTGCCAGGACCAGGGTCAGGAGATGGGGCCTGGCCCCCACTTGTGGCTGGGGGCCTTGGGCTGGTCACTCCCCCATCACACACCCAGTGGGGTGGGGAGGACTGTGCCAGTCTGAGGCTGCGCAAAGCCCCAGGGGAAGGCGGTTTGGCGTGTCCAGCTGGATCCCGTTCGTTTGTGTCCTCTCCAGTCGCACACCCTTGGTTCCGTGCACTTGGCCAGCCCTGTGCGGGGCACAGTGCAGCCACTGCCCCGGCAAGTGGTGAGGCGGGGTCACAGGATGGGGGTGCTCCTGCTCTCAGGCCACAAGAATGAGGTGCTAATGGGGGTGCTCAGGCAGCAGCCACAGGCAGGGGAACCCCCACAATGGTCTCTGCCTGGACCCTGGGCGGCCCAGGGCAGGTCACTCCACCTCCTACACCCTCCCACTTGGCAAGCTGGTGCGTTGTGCCGTGGCTCAGCCTTGGGGCCCAGGACACCCACGGACAATATTGATGCTGTTTCTGCCCAAACAACCAAATGCCAGATATTAATTTCAGGCTCTACTGGGAACACAGACATCGATGCCCACAGATCGGGGAGGACAGATCCTCAAGAGGTGCAGTGTGGTGTCTGACCCCAGGGGGCTACCGGCAGGAGGGGCTGGAGGTGACCAAAGCTCTTGATGTATAGACATGTCCCTGTGCCGACCCCTCCCCCAGGTGCAGACTCAGGGACAGTACCTCGGGGGTCAGGACAGTGGACCCTCGGGTTGCCACTGGGGATCTGGACTCAGGACACCCCTGGTGCCTCAGCACCCTGCCCTGCCAAAAAGGGACCAGGGCCTGCACGTGTCCTGCAGCTCTGGCTCCTGCCACGTTCCCTTGACTTTGGTACCTCAGTGACTTATAAATAATTGTGGAGGGGACAAATGAGTGAGTGAGTGAACTGGTGTCAGCTCTGTGACCAGGGAGAGGGCGTGTGCGGCAGTGAGTGAATGGTATTGGACGGGGCGGTGGGCACAGGCTGACAGCCCGCTCTAGGCAGAGCGAGCCCCATCGGTCCCACAGCCCTGAGGCTGGCAGCCCTGCCCTTCCCCTCACGGGTTTCTCCATCCAAGCTGCATTCCTGGTCTCTAGGTCCCAGCACACACCCAGCATCTCAGGCTCCCGCCAGCGCCCTGTGAGCTCTGCGTGTGTGTCTTCCGGCCAGGCTTCGGGGGCAGCATGCGCCTGTCTCTGGCCTACTAGGCCCTGCACACAGGAGATGCCCAACACTTGCGGGACAGCTGCCTTCTGCTGGAGTCCTGGGCCCACATCCTGCCTGTGGCTTCCAGGCCAGGGAGCACAGGCGAGGCTCCCGTCCTCCCCAGGCCCCACCTCAGCCTCTGCACAGGGAGCTGGCACCTCTGCTGGAGCAGAGGGAGGGCGGGCTCTGGCTGGTGAGTCTGCCCCTGCCCCCCACCCGTCCTGGCTCCCACCTGCCCTATCCTGGGCTGCGGCTTCGGGACAAGTGTCTTGTGGGTGGGACCCAGGGCTGCGAGAGTGCCTGGCCCAGCCGGAGCCCCCAGCTTGAGGGGCTGTGAGCTGGGCCCTCACCAGACAAGGGTTTTAACCTCTCTGAGCCTCGGTTTCTCTGTTTATCAGACAGGGGACCCTTGCGCTCCTGGTCAGGTTGGGATCCTGCCATCTCCCAGTGGCTTCTAAGGCGCCCACATGCTGCCCGGGCCCCTCCGCAACCCATGCCAAGACTTCCTGGCCCCATGAGGGCATCGGCACTCCCAGGGTTCCTTGTGTCCTCGTGGGGCTGCCAGGAGCAGTGCTGAGCCCACAGGCCGATGTGCCTGTGTCCGCCCGTCCAGCCGGGCAACTGGCCCCACAGCTCGGAAATGCCAAGGTCTCTTGCTGCGGACCAACCATCTGATTCTTCCCTGGGCCTTCCTGGCCCAGGAGGACCCGTGGGCTGGGTTGGGGCAGGAAGGGAGGTGGGAGGAGGGGAGGTGGGCCGTGGGCTGGCCGTCCCTCCCCAGAGGGCCTCAGCCCCTGGCAGGCCCTCCCCTGCGGCACCTCCCCTGGAGGCAGGTGCTACCCCTCAGCCTTGGGCCCGGTGGGGTCCCCCACAAAGGCCCTTTCTCTCCAGTCTGCAGGCCTGGGGTGTGAGTGGCTCTGGCCAGGGCCTGACTGGCTTCCTAGGCAGAGGCAGGAGCCCTTGGTGACCCTGACACAGACACCCCACAAGGGGTCCGAACGGGCAGTTTCCCACAGGGCGGCTCTGGCTGGGGGAGGTTCCTGGGTTGGACGCTTGATCAGCAATCTGCCAGGTGCCCCCTCAGCTGGGAGGCTGAGGACAGGGGCCAGGATCGCAGACCTGTCATGCCCCAGGCCCCTCTCTGGGCCCCCACTTCAGGCACATGCCCTCCTGCCACCTGGGGAGGTCCCTCTGCCTCGAGCCCTTCCCTCCCCCTTCCGGAGGCCTGTCCTCACCCTGTCCTTAGCCCGTGGTGGCCCCTTGGGTGCCCAGGTCCTTCCCCCTTGCCCTGGAGTGGGCCCACCTCTCAGCCATCCTGGCACTTACTGCTCCACCCTCGGACCTTTCTTCCTCCCAGCCCCTGCCAAGGGGGGCTCGGAATCCACTGATTTTGGAAGAATCCCCTACACGCAGCTGTGCTCGCTGTGGAATGCTGAGATGCCTGGGGCATGAGCCACAACGTGAGAACCATGGCAGGGCCCAGGCAGCGGAGCAAGCGACTTGCCCTCCCGGGACGAGGCAGGAGGGAGGGCGCAGGCTTGGTCTTGGTGGGGGTTGAACCCAGTTACAGAGTGGCAGGTCTGCCGGGCTCCAGTCTCCCTGGCTTTCATCTTACATTAAAAATTGATTGGGGATCAGGGAAGCGAAGGTAGTGGCCATGCCCACCGAGACGCATCAGTGGTTCTCGGAGGCTTCAGGGAACTGGCCTCCTCCTCCAGGAAGCCTCCCAGAGACATCTCTAGACTTCCAAGCCCCGGCTTCCTCTACCATGGCCTGTCCCCTGCGTGCCCTAGACCCTGGGCTGTCAGGACCACTGGGAACCCCAGCCAGGCCTTGAATGGGTTTGTGTTTGCGGCAGGAGGCCCGACCCACCCTTGCTCCTGTCCCTCCAGTCCTGGCCCGGCCCCCACCCACCTGCCCGGGCTCCTCTGCCCTCATCCTGCCTGAGGGGCTGCCCCTCCAGGACATCTTGCAGACGAGGAGACTAAGGCTCTGTGAGGTCATGGTGCCTGTGCAGGGCACACGGCTGCTGGGTGCCTGCAGCCATCTCTTCAGGGAAGTTGGGCCTTTCCAGGGCAGGTTCTCGAGGCAGTGGAATTTTGGGCGCGTGGCTGGGCAGGGAAAGCAGGGAGCCATAGGCAGGGGCGAATGTGAAAGACTCTCCCCAGGGCTGGGCTTGCCCAGGGTGGCCTGTGACTGGATCTATCTGCCCCATCTCTACCCTGGCACCTGCAGCCTCTCCAGCTGCTCCCTACAGGGGTCTCTCCTGAGCTGCTGTCCTTGGCCTTGAGCATTCTCCTGTGTGAACTAACGTGCTTGGCCTTGCCAAGTCTTCAGCCTCAGCAGAGACTCCCAGGCAGAGCTTTCAGGTGCCGTCTGGCTCTGGCTGCCTGCCCCTGCAGCCCCAATGGCTGGAGCCTCCTGTCCTCCTGTCCCACCACCTCTGCGCCTGGGGGGTGGGGGGGGTCTCCTCTTGTCCTTTGCCTGAGCCCTGGGGCATGGAGGCCCCTGGGGTGGACACTCCACATCCTTGCCTGATGCGAGGGGGGCTCTACCAGCACCAGGACGGGGCCCCATGGGTGCCCTGTGTGGACGGGAGGGTGGGCTTGCTGGAGAGAGCCCCCATCCAGCCCACTTACCTCCCAAACTCAGAGACAGTGGATTCCTCAACAGAGGGGCTTCAGCTAGGAAAATTGATAGTCTTGGCTCCTGGAAACCCACCCTGAGCTCCACAGAGTAAGCGAACAGCCTCCAGCGAGCAGGACGCCGGGATGTCCGAGACAGAGTGAGCATGGCCCGGCCCAGGCCTGGTCTGGCTGACTGCTGCTGCTTCTGTGCCCGGGTGGCTGCCCCTGGGCGTCCCCTCCGGGTGGGGGTCCCAGGTTGGGTGGGGGCGGCGTGGGTGCCCAGGCTGGCGAGGCCTGCTGGGCAGCGTGGAGACCATTCATCAGCCCACAGCACCCCCTCTCCACCCCCAGTCTTTGAAGCTGCAATAAATATTGATTTGGGCAAATCGATGTGCTTCCGAGGACCTGGGTCGATAGTAAAGTTACAAGGATCAGGGCAAAGTCATCCACGTGCCCGACTTCAGCATCGAGGAGGAGCTTGGCAAGGGCTGAAAGAGGACAACGGGCTACATCCTGGTGCCAGTGCCGCTGGCCAGAGCTGCCGAGGGACTGGGAATGTGGACGCCAGCCCCTTCCCCTCACCTGGCTCTCTGGTCCTCCCTTCTCTCCCCACCGTCTGCTGTTCAACCTCCTTCCTCTGCACTGCCCACTTGCCTGGAACTGCCCTCCCCAGGGGGCAAGGCTGCACTGGGACGTGGGGAGCACTAAGCTGCCCCCAAGTCCTCCCAAGGTAGGGCTGGGTGGGAATGAGCTCCAGGGACCATCGTCTGGGCCGGTGGGCATTGGGGCTGAGCCCTGCCCCCTCCTGTCTCTGATGTCCCCTCCTCCCCCCAGTCCCCTACTTTTCTTCCTCTCCTGGAACTTCAAGGCTAGGTCTGGTGCCCTCTGGTCAGAGGGGAGGCAGTTTATTTATGAGAATTTGGGAAATGCAGATGTGGTGTTTCCAGCTAATAGCCCCAAATCACATGTATTGCCCCATTAGCGGGGAAACTGGCCTGTGCACATTACACACCACCTAAGTGGGGGCCAAGGCAGTGGTTTTATAACTCCATAAAACTCTGGGAGTTTATTGCTATTGAACAAACATGTAATCAGATGCTTCAAGTTCAATATATGTAGCCAGAGGCATCCAGAGCTGGCTGCAGCTGCAGCTCCTATAGCTGGACCCAGCCGCTGAGACATGCAGGGGCTTTGGAGCGCATTGGCAATTGATTGGCTGTAGGACAGGGGCAGGATTTATGATGGCTGTGTGGGGCTGGTCCCTCTGCATATTGAACAGCCCAGAGGACATCAAAGGGGAGGTGCAGAACCTGGGACTTGGGGCCAGGGGCTGGTCAGGGGGTGCTGGGCAGAAGTGGCAGCAAAGGGACTGTGGCTTCCCTGAAGAGGTGGGCCCAGCAGAACTCCTGGAGGGGAGGAGCAGAGGAACAGGCTAGGGGAGGGGTCAGTGGCTAAGACTTATCCACCAGAGGCCTCACCCATCCCCCATTCATTCACTGTCCACCCACCCCATCGCTCCACCCATCCACCTTCCCATCTATCCAGCCACCCATCCATCCATTTATCCACCTACCCATCCATCCATTCATCCACCTGCCCATCCATCTATCCATCCATCCACCCATCCACCTGCCCATCCATCCTTCCATCCATCCACCCATCCACCCGCCCATCCATCCTTCCATCCATCCACCAACCCACCCACCCATCCATCCATCCATCCACCCATCCACCTACCCATCCATCCATCCACCCATCCACCTGCCCATCCATCCATCCACCCATCCACCTGCCCATCCATCCATCCACCCATCCACCTGCCCATCCATCATCCACCAACCCACCCACCCATCCATCCATCCATCCACCCATCCACCTACCCATCCATCCATCCACCCATCCACCTGCCCATCCATCCATCCACCCATCCACCTGCCCATCCATCCATCCACCCATCCACCTGCCCATCCATTTCTCCATCTGTGTACCTATCCCATTCATTCAGTCATCTCTCTACTCATCCATCTGTCCATCCCCCATCTACTCATCCATCCATCATCCATCTACTCACTTATCCACTCATCCAACTGTTCACTCACACACTTATCTACCTGCCTATCTTCCCATCCACTTGTGTACCTGTTCACTCATCCATTCTTGCTCCATCCATCTGCCTATCTGGCCATCCATCCTTGTCCCTCATCCAGGGGCAAGGCTGTCCTTCCGGTCCCAGAGACGATCAGAACCTGCGTTTTACCACCATGCAGAAGACACCTGTATTGTTGCTCGATCAGGACACCACAAGTCCTCATGGCTTCATGCCCCAGGAATCCTCTTTTCATGCCTACTGTTTCATATATCTATTTTAAATAAAGGAGACCCTCATGGCTGCTGATAGTTTACTTATTTCCTCCCAGTCTTGTTCTGTGCACAAATTCTTTCTTCTAAGTTCGTAGCATCTGGGTCTGTCTGTCTTGCATTTCACTCTGCATTTGTCTCATGTTGTTGCAGCTCATCATAAAAGTCTGTTCAGGTGCTGGAGACTCTCCCAGTGTCAACTTAAACACTCCCCAATATCACTGGATACTGCGGCTGTTTCCACCTTTCTTGTAGTTACGAGTAAGCTGTGGTCGACTCTGGGCCCACAGAGATATGTCTGCCCCTCGGAGTGTTTTGGCAGTGGAGATTTCAAGAAGGGGCTAAAGGTGAAACATCTTGTGACTCAGGACACACCTTGTCCTGTGACCTTCAAACACCTGGTCTGCTGACCCGTGCCTCGGTGGAGGAGGCACGTCCGGGTGCTGGGCTGGGGGAGGGGCTGCGTTCGCTGTGTGTCTGGCGGGGCTCGAGAGTCTCACGTCGTCAGGGTGCAGAGGTCAGTGTTGGTCGTGTGCAGTGTGCTCAGGTCCTCCTTGGTGTTTTTGTTTCAGATAAGCTCGTGCCATGTTAATGGTATTAATTTTTTGTCATGTTAGTGTTGAAAATTTGCCCGACTCGTTGCTTGTCTTTTAGCTTGGTGTTTTCTTTTGAGCCACCTGGGAGTTTAGATTCCATACAGTCCAAGCGTGCTCATCTCGTTGCCTTTATTCTTAGAAAGTCCTTTCCCACCAGGGGTTTGGTAAATATTTGCTTCCGTTTACTTCCTATTCCTGGGTGAGTTCTGTTCTGTCGGCACCACCTGCCCCCGCCCCAGGGCTGCGGGGCCCCACGCTCTAAGAGGATACCTGGGTCCCTCCCTGCCTCCCTGCCCTCCTTCCTTCTGAATAGCCTTCAGGCTGCAGCTACTCAGGGGACTGAGACCCAGCCCTGGCCGCAGCAATTCGCATAGACAGTGGACTTGAGGACTGGGGGCTGGAGGACAGAGTGGCGAGATGAGCTGGGAATGCCAGAAAACTCCGGCAATGATGGCGCTGTGGGGTGGGCAGGCGGTGGAGGAGTGGACAGTGTTCTGGGGGGCACGTTTTAGAACTGCCTCAGGAGTTTGTTCGGGAGCCCAGGAGCAGGGGTGAGGTAGGAGCGGGAGGGGAGGTGGGGGATACGGGGGAGTGGCTGACAGCCGACCTCCCTCCTGGTCCCAGGGCAGCCGCGTGGGACCACGAGACGAACCTCAGTGGTCCCCGCACCCAACTACTGGGGCAGGGGTGGGGACTGGTCTTAGAGTTGGGAGCACCCGTGTGTGCTGAACACCAGGGGCTTGGGTGTTGTCAAGGGTCTCCTTAGAGAGCCTCATCATGGCCTATGCAGAGTCGGTGGCAGTCGGGGACAGAGTCGCAGCTCTGCCACTCCTGCGAGATGCCGGCTGAGCCTCAGTTTCTTCACCTGTAAAACGGAGTGATCGGTCAGTGAGGGACTAGGTGTGGCATGCCCAGCACAATGCCTGGTGCACAAGAGGCCCTCCCAGGATGTTCTGGAAGTGATTCCTCTCAAGGACTTCCTGGGCCCCTTCATCACGGGCTCTGACCCGCACGCTGCGGTCCCCAGTGGGCGCCTGGCTGCTCCGGAGGTCAGTGTGGATCTCTCTGCTTAAGGCCTCCCGAGTGCGCTGCGGTGTGACATCCCCACTGAGGCGATTGAGTCTTTGAGGACTGACAGAATTCAGCTGATGGAACATGTTTTGCACCCGGTGAACCCCGTGGCAAGCTCGCCCCTCCAGGGTGGGGACGTTCTGAAATGAGGGTCTCATCACCTCCTTCCTGGCCTCCTGCTCCCACATAGGATGCGACAGCCCACGGTGCCGCTGCTTGCTCTGAGCTGTGACTCTTCCCCTGCCGCAGCCAGGTCACTGTGCGGTTTCCTGTCGGGGCCACCCTTGGCAGGGGCTGTGGGGACTGGGGCGGGGTGAGGGGCCTGGGTCCTGCCATGCAGGAGGGGCCCTATTCCTGCCACTTGGCAATGGGAGCGGCCCATGGTGGTGCCCAAGGGTCAGGGAGCCTGAGAGCTGTGCCCACTGGGACCCAGCACCCTCGCCCCCAGCTGAGAAGGTGGACGCTCCAAGAGGGGACAGTTTCCCCAGGGGCGAGCTCTGTCCTGGGGTGGGAGGCAGATATTCCTGGGGACACTGCAGAGCCATCACCAAGCAAGGCACAGATGGGGACCAGGCCCCTGGGCCCCCAAGACGAGGCTGGCTTGTGGCTGGGACAAGAGAGCCTGGTCCTTGGCCACAAACCCAACCATTTATTTAGGTGGAGACACAGGTTTGGCTTGTCACAGAATCAGGTGACAAAGTCCCACGCAGCCTGTGTGGCTGGATGCGGGCTCAGGTACCATAGCTGGCCACATTAGCAGAGGTTGAGGCCCGGAGGGAGGGAGGGGATGGGTCTCCTTTATCCAGGGCTGGCTGGGTGTGGAGGGGCCAGAAGCTGTGGCAGAAGCAGGTACCTAGTGGTCTTTGTGGCACCAGGAATAGTGGTGGGTGAGTCGGGAGGGCCCCCAGGAGAGTGGCCCAAGAAGGAGCCAGTGAGCAGGGCGGGGCTCCCTTGGAGGGGACGTGGCCTGGGACGGGGCTGTCCCGAGCACTGGCCCAGAGTCTGCTGCGCAGCAGCCATGTCGTTATGGCTGAGATGTGACCCCATTAGCTCCGGGGCAGGGCAGGTGCCACACGCCGAGGATTAATGGCCAGAGGGAGGAGGGGATCCATCACTTCCTGGTTGGTCGAGTTAATTACCAGCCTCTATTAGCACTCGACCTGTGGCCAGTGCCTGGCGCCCGTCAACTCATTACTGCTAATTGCAGGGACTCAGTGCCCCTCGTCCCTCTGTCCCCACGGTCATAGCCCCTGCTCTGCGGAGGCCTATGGAGTGGGGTGGGGGCGTGGGAATGGGGGCTGGAGGTGGCCTGGGGTCCCATCTTGCCAGGCATCCCATGGGTGTAGAGGGAGCCTGGGCAGAGGGTCTTCGAGGGTGGGGCTCTGGGAGTGGGTCTCACCCTTGCCTGCCCCACTCCAGCCCACCCCAGTCTGGCTGCCTTGTGACGTTGCTCCCCACCCCCACCCCACGCCCACACTCCGCTTCCTGCCCGGGACATCCCAAGGCCTGCCGAGGTTGGGGTGCGGTTGTGCAGGACCCTCCCCTGGTTATGCAGGGCCGGGCGTCAGGGTGGGGGCCCTCCTGGACCCTCTAAGACGTCAGATTATTCAACTCCTCAGTTCCCACTGGGACAAGTGCCTTGCTGGGGATGTGGGGCTGTGAGAACCCTCGAGGGAGGCCCGGGCAGGTCCTGCCATCCCCGAGCTGCCCAATCTCCAGAGCTGCCTTGGTGGCAAATGGCGCCATGCTTGAAAGGCGGGGCTGGGGCTACCTCTTCCACCAGGGGAGGCCGGGTCTGCTCCAGGGTCACCCTGGTTGTGGTCAAGGGTGGGCGTCCTCCCCAGGCACCCCTGCCCCGGCTTGCCTGGCACACTCCTCGGCCGCCCCGGCCCTGCAGGATACACACCGTCTCCCCCGCGAGCAGTCAGGCTCTGTGTTCCTCCTGGAGCAGTGCCTGGGACTCACTCCCCAGCACGGATTGACAGGCAGCCCCCGAAATCTGACCAGTCCCTCCGAAGTCAGCCTGTGCGTCTGGTCCTCACCGCAGCCTCTTGTGCATTCTGGCGCCTGGGCAGACCTGCCTCATCCTGGGGACCTCGTGCGTCCAGCTCCGCCAGCTGCCTTGCCGCTGAAATACAGATTTAATAGCAGAGGAGCGATGCAGGGCCACCCAGACACCCAGTGCTGGCTAGGGGGCCCAAGGGCAGGGCCGGGGCCTGTCATCCTCCTGGTGCCCACCCTGCTCCCCGTCCTTGCCGCGGAAGCAAGCGGAGAGGAGATTTATCTTCCCCGCTTTAGAAGGTACTAACGGAGAAGGCTGAGAGGCAGAAACTGAATAATTTATGGCTTTGCGGCTCCCATCCGAGAAAAATGACAGGCTGGGACAGGAGGAGGAGGGGCAGAGAGGGCTGACCTCGGAGAGCAGGGGGCCAGCCCCAGGATGGCCACGGCTGGCCAGAGGACCCCAACTCAGGGCACGGTCGCAGGCATCTTTGGGAGAGTGCCAGGGGGTCCGGGATCCCCAGGAGCTGAGCCCGGAGGACCCCAGGGCTGGCCCACTCCCACCCCCTACTCACCCACCTGTCCCTGTGGACTGGCTGTGTCCCAATGGGCTGTCTGAACCTGGGGGAGCGTGGGCAGCAGGGGCGGGGACCGGGGGGGCCTGTTGTGGTGTCTCCTCAGCCTCCTGACAGCCTTGGCCTCCCCCAGGAGGACCCCCTCCCACCGGGTCTGTCTGGCCTCCCTCCATGTACTATTTCCACCCAAGAGACCACTGCCTGCCCCAGCCCCACACAGGGGGCCAGGCACAGGGGGGAGCCCCCAGGAGCCAGGCCCTGGGCACAGGCAAGAGGGCCCCCCGGGGCACACTCCTCCACTGGTGAAGACCAGGCCCAGTTTCTTTATCTGTGAAGGGGCCATCAGGGACCTCAAGTGTGGTCTGTGCCTCGAGGGGGAGAGAGGCTCACAAACCTGCCACCCCACCCCAGCCAGCCAGGCTCTTCGCAAAGGGAGACTTGTTTATTTGAACTTTTACGAAATAAAAGTTCACTGTCCTCCCTCCTGACCGGGGTGGGTTATGGCACACACCGGTGGGTTATGTCGTGGGTAGCTGGTGCCCTGGGCAGCATTAGGGAGAGAGGTGCAGGGGCCTCCCCAGAGTGGCTGCCAGGAGCAGCAATGCTGCCCAGCCCACCCACCAGGTGCCCAGGCTCTGAGACTGAGCCCTGCCTTAGTGTCCCTCCCAGGCCCAGCCCATGTTCTGGGACCCTGGACAGGATCTGGCCCATAGGACCTGGGCCTCCAAGGCTCTCCTGATGGCCGAAGTGGATGACAATAAAACGCCCATGGATCTTCCTCCTGCTGGGCTTCTGAGAGGGTCACAGGTGCAGAGACCGAGTCACAGGACATGGGGTAACCTGAGCCACCTTGTGTTGGCACCACACTGTTCTCTGTGGGCCATTCTGGCGCCCCTTCAGGTCCTCCCCTCTTGTCCCCAGTGGTGGCAGGAACCCTCACTCCAGGAGGCATTCACAAGGTGGGCGGAGGGCACAGTGGGGCAGATGGTTCCTGAGTTTGTTTTCAATTAACACTAGTTTAGTGCAGTTTTTCCTCCTCAACTCTCCCCTCATGCAGGCAGGCACCCTCCCGCCGAGCGTAACATGCTGAGCCCTTGCTCAAATACAAGCCGCTTTGTCGCTTTCTAAACACAACTAATCCAGCTCGAGGTTTGGGGATTAGAGGTGGGCAGCGCTGGGCAGCGGGTGAGCCTCCTCCACTCGAGTCTTGCAGGGGAGCTGGCCAGGCAGGGTGGGGTCACGTCCAGGCCTCCAGGTGAGCCTTGCCCTCCCCATCACATAGTGGCTACAGAGTGAGGGGACCTCAGGGGAACACCAGCCAGAGGCGGGAACCCCATCCCGCTGGGCCTACCGGGACCCAGCCTCTCCAAGGTGGCCCAGCATCACTGCAGCCCCCTGGGGCCCCACTGCCCTAGATGACACCCAGCTCAGTGCATAGTGTGGTCCTGCAGCTGGTGATGGGGAGGTCCCAGGAACTGGGGTGGAGCCTTCCCGTCGCTGGGGCCAGGGCAGACACTCCTCAGCCTGCAACCCCAGCCAACCTGCCCCTGGCCGGTGCCTGAGGGTTCTCCCGGTCCCCAGGACACCCTGCCGCCTTGCTCGAGAAGACATGGGACTCCACCACCTCTCCACCGGGCCAGGCCCTGACTGTGCCCTGCGAGGGGCCCTTGAGCTGGGTTTTCCTGCCAGAGGCAGAAAACGCAAAACGACCCAGAACACACATGGCCCCCAAGTGACAGGTTCAGTTCAATTCCACAAATATTGACCGCGAGTCTGATCCACTCGTCTTCCAGCTCAGGCTCATTCCTCCAGGGCCCAGCTTGGCAGCCGCAGATCCCAGTTAATCCCTGCCTGACAATGTCGCGGGTCACGGCACGGCACGGGACTGACCTGCTCCAGGCCCTGCAGGAGGGGCCAGAGCTGAGGTCTGCCCTCTGCATCCAGACCTTCCACCATGGGATGTTCCCTGGGGTGGGCTGGGCCACGGCGGGGTGCTCAGGCCAGCCCTAGCCCACCAGACTCCTGACCTGGCAGCCGATCTCTGCTGGGTGCTGCCGCCCCACGGTGACTCCGGCACCGGGACGTTCATCAGAAATGGAACTGATGGATTAAAGTGGAACCCAGCAAATTAATTTTTGTCCCCTGGGCGCTTAAATGCTGCCCTTAATCAAGCAATCAACTCCAGGGGCGGGGTGGCCGCGGTGACAGAGATGGGGGTGAGGGGTGGCCATGGTGGGGGTTGGAGGGTAGCTATGGGGACGTGTGAGATGGGACGGTCCTCGGCTCGGCCATGGTGCTGGTGGCGTCAGCAGGCATTGGACTAGGAAGGGCAGGCGGACTGGTGCTGGGCCTGGTCTCAGTGTCAGGGCCCAGGTCCAGCCTGATCCAGGGGGGCTGGGCGAGTGCCCAAGGGGCCAGGACCACCCGTCTGGAGCCTGGGAGAGGAGCACTACAGTGCTCTGCAGCTTGGGGACTCTGCAGATTAACTCCCTCCCTGGACACTCCCAGCACACACCACCCCTCCCTGGCAGGAAGGCCTTGGCACATCGAACCCGGGTGATGGCCGGAGGTTTGAGGCCCAGGCTGGTCCCCTCTAGGAGGCTCTGAGTCTGGCCAAGGGAGCATGGGATCACAGTACTCTTGTCAAATGTGTACCTGAGATTCAGTTTCTGCCTGTATTTGACAACCTGCCCAGCAGGGCCCCCCCCACCAGACTAAACGCTTGGGCTGCAGACCTGGCCCAGGGTGAGACAGGGCCCCTGTGGACCACCTGCCCGGGGGGTCTTTGGCAGCCCTTCCAGCAGTCAACAGGGTGGCCCCTCGGAAGGCAGTCCCAGCCTTCCTGGCGGGACCTTCATTAGTTGCAGGAAAGTGCTGAGCTGGGAAAGCAGGGGGCATCTGAGGGCCGTGCTCCTGGGGGGCCGCCAGGAGCTGCGGGTAGACAGGGCACTGGGGAGGCAGTCCACTGCTCACCTGGGCCAATGCTTGAGACAGGGCCAGGAACACATCTTCACGCTCGAGACTCCGGGCCCTGGCCACTCCAGACTCTGAGCCCGGTGCCTGCAGCTGGCACAGGCAGTGGGAGCTGGGGGTGTTTAGACCCAGCCCTGCCCTGCATGTACCACGCACCTGCATGGTGACCTGCAAACCTCCCTTCCTCCCCCATGAAATGGATGTGGTCCGGGACTGCATGGCGGCCCTTGCTCCCAGAACTCCTCCAGGCCGACAAACCAGGAAGCACCGGCGGGGGTGCACCTGGCCGCACCCCGCCGCCCACCGCTCTCCCTCCAGGGACTCCCACCTAGTGTCTGTGGTGTTTGGCTGGCTGGGCTGGGTGTGGCTCCCACCCTCAGAGCCCAGGAGGGACTCCACCCTTGCCAGCCCCTCCCCAAAGCCAGATAGGCCCTGACCTCACCTGAAAATGAGGAGGTGAGGACAGGCCAGGACCCCGCACTTCTGCCCCCCCCATGGGGACCCTAGCTGCTGAGCCGCATAGCGTAGCCTCATTCCCTCCACCTGTGCAGCGAGGCACACATGTGCCCACCCAAAAGGCGCCATCATGGCTGTGTCCCCCTGGTTCCCTTGGCCTACTGTCGGGGTCCTGGGATCCCCAGGTAATGAGGGTGGCCTATAGGGCCCAAGGTGGCCATGGCTGCTGAACACCCCCTGCCCCATCCCCACCCTCCCCCAGCCCTCAGGAGCTAGGCAGGCTCCGCCCCCTTGCTGCTCTGTGAGCTTGGGCAGTCCTGGGGTGCTGGCCCGGGACCCTAAAATCGTCCCTCTGGAAAATTGGGCTGTGTGTGAGCCCAGGCTTCAGCCTGGGTTGGGGCAGCCCCTGTAGGCAGCCGTGTTCAGACTGGGCTCCAAGTGCTGGGGTGGCCAGGGCTGTGCCTGGCGTGGCTCAGGGCACAGGTTAGGGCCTGAAGTCGCAGGTGGCTTTGGCGGGAGGCCCTGACGCTGAGCAAACATGGCAAGTCCTCAGTAAATAAGCCTTGTGTGCTCTGCACTGATCATGCTCAGCCTGTCAGCCTGACCAGGGCCCATGGCGCAGGGATCAGGCAGGGGTTCGGGCCCGGGCTGGAGCTGGGGCCTGGGCACTGCAGGTGGCTCTTCCAGATTCCCCTTTCCCGGGCCACCTGTCCCCACGGTGCCACCTGGAAATACAGCTGCCTCTTCTCTGGAGGCTGGTCCTGGGGTGGGGAGGGATGTGAGAGCAGCCAACCCTGCCCCTGCCCACTCCGAGGGCTCCACTGCCCAGCAGGCTCCTGCTTGGTATGTGGAGGGGCTCGGCTGCCCAGGCTGAGGAGGAGACCCTCCTGGAAGCCAGCCAGGCTGGGCCCAGTGACCCCACAGCTGCCATCACCCTCAGAGTCAGGGCGGGCTGGAAGGCAAAGGCCCAGAGGGCGGCGTGGACCATGCTACGGCTCCTGCGTTGCTGTAGGAGGGAACAGTCCGCAGACCAGGCTTGTCCCCTTCCCTTAACTAGCACCCCCTGTCCTCCCAGCAGGGTGGGGTGTGCTGCTGTCTCCCCCTCCTGCCCGGACTGCCATGTGCTGGCTGTCCTGGTTCCCGCGAGGCCTGTAGTGCTGTCCCAGGTAGGGCTCCGAGTGCCACTCCCACCCATGCTGCATGGTGGTTCCCAGGGAGACCCACCTGATGACGTGCCCCTGTCTTGCTCCCAGCGTCCAGGCCCCAGGGATCGACCTTGACCGTGGATGCTCAGCCTTGCCAGCTAGGGGCCAGAGGGGTAGGAGGGGGCTCCACAGAGGGGCTTCCTAGGCTGGGGCTGGCCCGGCCTGCCTGCTTCCCGCCCTGCTCAGCCCCCACCTGTCTGGATGTCACTCACCTGGCTCCATGAAGCCTCTCCTACGAGGTTGCTTCTGTGTCACGTGTCTTCCAGGCCTTTGGAAATGTCAGGAATGTCTCCATGTGGGGAGGGGCCTTCACCCTTCCCTGTTGCCTTATTTCTGTGCCCCCAGCACCCCCAGCCCAAGCCCTGCCCCAGGACCCCCCTTTCCAGCCCATGTCCTGTCCTCTACCAATAGTGGACCCTAGACCAGCCAGACCCCAGGCTCTGGCTCCCACTGCCACATGCCTACCTGTCCGGTCCCCACCTGTGTCCTCCTGGGGTCCTAGGGAGGGCCCAGCCCCAGCGCAGTCTCCACAGCCGCCCAGCAGGCGGGCAGCTGAGCAGAGATGCCGGCTGGCTGCCAGCCGGCACTAGTCCTGCTGAAGTTGCTCCTGCAGGCAGATGGCCCAGGGCTTCTCTGGGGATGGGGCATGCTTTTTGTCGCTGGGGAGCAGGGAGAGTCCAGAGCAGCTGGTGGCATGTGGGACGGGCATTTGGCAGCAGCCGGGGCGGGACACCAACCCTGAATGTCAGTGAGAGGTCTATGCAAAGGACCTGAGTGAAAAGCAAAAGACAAAATAAGCTTGTATGGGCGTGTGAATTGTGAGTGTGAAGGGTGCGGGTAAGTGTGTGGGTGAGCGTGCAAGAGTGTGTATGCATGTGTGCATGAGGATGCGTGTGCAGGTGTGTTGTGTGTGTGTGTGCGTGTGCACATGGGTGGTAGTGCGAGTGTGCTTGTGCCAGCATGTGTTAATGAATGTGAATGTGCAAATGTGTGCATGCACGTGTGCTGGTGATTCAGGTTTTGCACCCGAATGGCTTTGACTCCCCAGGAGTGGACTTTGATAGCAGGGTGGGCTGGAGGGGCGGGCCGAGCCCCGGGCAGTGTTAAGGCCAGGAGCCCCCTACTCCTTGAACGGGGTGGTGGCCCAGAGGCCCAGGTCCTGCGTGGAGTCCTCCCCATGCAGTGTTGATGGGCAGGTGGTCATTGCCAGCCTGGGAGCAGGGCACACACCCCAGACCCCGTGAGCTTGGCTGTCCTCTCAGCCTCGTGACAATGTGCACCCCACAGGGAAAGTGCCAACAGGGCAAGGCTGCAGGAGTGGCCGCCGGGTCCCCTGCTCCTGCAGGCGCATGTCCACCACCGGCTACAGCACGTGGGCTCTGTGCAGTGTCCTTGAAAGCCTGACGACGGGAACAGCTCAGCCGGGTGGGGGCATTTCACACATCCGACACGTGTTCCTCACGGCCGTGGGTTGTGCAGGGCTGGTTTACAGTTACGTGAGGATTTTAGGCCCGAGGTGCCGCGCCTGCGGCTGAGCAGTGCCCGGGGCGGGGTGGGGGGGGCTAGGGGGATGGTCCCAGCCAGGAAAGTGGGGTGATTGATGCCCACATGGGATGAGCCCCGGCCCTGTGCCAGCCTGGCCTGTCTGGGGACCCACAGCCAAAGTCCTGTGTGCGCTTGGCTCACGTATTTGGTCCCGAAGCACCCCCAGGGTGTCCTGGCACAGTGCAGTGTGCTTGCAGACCTTTCTTGCCACCCAGATGCCATCACAGACTCCACCCCACCCCGCCGAGCCCCCAGGGAGGAGCCACTATCTCCAATTTGGATAGCCCCCTGCACCGCGCCTGCTCACCAACCTCCTGAACAGCTATTCCAGCCTCTTTGGGTGGGTGCGGGAAGCCGGATGCAGCTGGCACTGTTGCTGTTTTTGGAAAAGAGGGGCTCGAGGCAGGGAGGGCCAGCCCATGTTCCAGCAGGGTTGTCTGGCTGGGGGGTCCGCGCCTCGCCCCTGCGCCCCCCGGTTCCTGGCTCCCCACGCACAGGCAGCCCTTCTTGCCTGGCAGGCCTGGGGCCCTGGCCGCCGCCCACTCCGTGGGGAGTGTGATTTAGCAGCGGCGTTCTCCTTGCCAGCTTGTGTCTCACATAGGGGATGTTTCCATTTTTACAGCAGAAAGAAACCGATTCCAAGTGTCTCAGCCACAGGCGGAGCGCGACGGCCCCTGGGGAGCTGCTGCCATGTCAGGTGCTTTGGGGGTGCAGGCTGCTCTGCCAGCCACGGCCCTAATTGCTGTCACTCAGGGAACCGGCTCTAGCCTGGGGCAGGCAGGAGCCAAGGGGAAGGGTCTCCAGGGTAGACACCAACCCCTGGGGGAGTCAGGACCTCCGTCTGGGTCTGCTGGCACCTTCCCCACCCCGAGACCTGGAGAAGCCCTGACTGGGCCAGGGCTTGGCCTGCTGGGTGCTCTGTGGGGCTGGGGTGCCCCAGAGCCCAAGCTGAGCACAAATTAACCCCAGGCTGCACCTTCTAGCTATGTGGACCTGCCTCAGACCCCCGCCCAGAGTAGCCTGTCCCAGGGCTGCTGCGAGGTCCAGCCGAGGTGACTGCCCACAGCCCCACGCCTGGCACGGGGCTCTGCTGCCATCGCCGTCCTGACTCTGCCCTGCTGCCAAGAGTTACCTGTGGACTGGGGCGGCATCCCCTGGGCTGGGGGCACGGTGTCCTCTGCCACCTCCACAGCTGGTCTTCTAGTGGGCAGTTGCAGTGCCTTGAGGACTATTAGAAAGATTTTCTTGGGAAGAAATACTTGCTACCCACGGCACAGAACAGATCCATGATCTTGACATCCAAAGGTCTCAAATAACACACAAGGCAATTTAAAAAGAAAATAAGAAAATTCTTAGGAAACAGGAAAAGATTCAATTTTACCTGCCATCAGTGTTATGAGCCTTGAAGGAACAGGGTGCCGTTGGGCTCGTCACATTGGGAGGGCATCACTGTGCTGGGGGCATTGCCGACCCCACAGTCCCCAGGGGGTTGCTGCCAGTACCAAAATCTGTAGGAAAAGCGGGGCTCGGAGCCAGGGCAAGGTCTGCGGAGGGTCCTGGCCCCTTAGGAGCCTGGGCGGATGCTGGACCCTGCCTCTGCTCTGTGTTGTGGGCTGGTCACTGGACGTGTCCACAGGCTCCAGGCAAGGAGGAGAGGGGAAACAGAGACAGGCAGGGACCAGGTCCAGGGCTCACAGCTGGAGGCCTAACAGGGAGGCATCCGGACAGCTGGAATCAGGACAGCCTTGGTCTTTGGTTTCTAGGATAAGCAGAGTGTGGAGGTGGCCACAGCAGGATCCGGAAGTTCTCACACACCCAAGGCGGGTGCCTGCAGGGGGAGTGGGGCCCACGGGGCGGCCCTGGGCCAAGGTCCCCCGAGAGTCCACTGACTGCTGTGGATCCTGGCCCCTGGGGGAGCCAGGTGCACCCCCTCTCCCATGGAGCAGCTGAGTGACCTGAGGTCATATCACCCTCTCTGCCTCGGTTTCTCCCAGGTGACAGCTCCTCCCTGGGCACAGCCCCCAGGCCTTTCCAATGCTGTGGCTGCTGTCTGGGATGCCCCGGCCTCCTGCGTGGGCTCCTGCCCTCCTGCCCAGCCTCACGAGGCCCCATCAGTGCCGTGTGAGCAGGAGACTGGCAGGGCTGAGGGCTGACAGCTGCCCCGCCATGTGGTGGGCCCAGGCGACACGGGTGGGCATCGCTCTTCATTCACAGGCGGGATGGGGGTGGAGCCAAACATGACGCACTGCCCCCAGGGTGGCTGTCTGGGGGTGTCACCGCAGGGGCAGGAGGGGAGCTGAGCTGTCTAGCCCGGGCTCCTGCCAGAACCCAGCGTGGGCCATATGTGGAGTTCCTGTGCTTCAAGGCGCCTTCAGCCTTGTCCTCACGGCCAGGGGAGCAGCGTTTCCAGAGTGCTTGCCTAGGCCGTGAATCCTCCCCTGGGTCTCTGTCCCCAAGTGGGGGCTCTGAGAACTGGGGGGTCCTCTTCCAGGTCACACAGACCCCTCTGAGGCCAGAGCCAGCAACTCATGGCTCCTTAGTCAAGGCCTACAGCCCCCTATGACTCAGTTTCCCTCATTAAGTAGAGCATAATCTCCACCTGGGGCAGGGGATGATGCTTTTCCACCCTCTCTAGGCCTCTCACCTCTGCCCATCCTGTGCCGCTGTCCCTGGCAGGTGAGCAACTCGTCTGGCGGTCTGGGCCCCGGCTTCATGGTGGGTAGTGCTGCTGTCCTCCAAAGCCAGGGCCCTGTCTGGGGAGCTTCCTCCTTCAGACCCAGGAGGCTCTCGGCCCCGGAGGCTGCCACATCCTTCCCCGAGCGACAGACCCGTAACTCCAGAGGCTGCTTCCTCTGCCAGCACCTGATGCCTCAGTTTGGACTTAGAGTGCTGGATGGCAGTGGGGGCCCTTGCCTGGCCTCTTTCCTCCTGTAGCCTGGCCTGGGCAGGGGTGCCCTACCCAGTTTGGGGGGCTGTCTCCCACGATGTTCCAAAAACAGTCACACGCCACATAATGACGTTTCAGCTAACAGGTGACTGCATATACCATGGTGGTTCTATAGGATTATAGCCTCATATTTTCACAGAACCGTTTCTATATTTCGCTACACAAATACGTACCGTTGTGTTCCAATTGCCCACAGTGTCCAGTGTGGCCACCTGCTGCGCAGCTGTGCAGCCTGGGAGCAGGGCTGTGCCATTCAGTTTGTGTAAGGATGCTGTGATGCTCGTCCAAAGATGAAATCACCTAACAGTGCGTTTCTCAGAACGTGTCCCCGTGGTTAAATGACACACGACTATGTATAACAAGAAGACACAGGGACAGAGCCTGTTTGGGTGCTCATTCTCAGGGTTGGACATCTCCACACATGTGGGCACATGCACACATGTACATACACACGCCCACATGTGTGTGCACATGTGCTCACATGCACACACATGTGCACACACACGAGCTGGTGGCAGGGGGCCTAATGGAGAACTTTGGCTAGCAGGGCCCAGGGGTATCAGGCCTAGTGGTGCGCTAGGCTTTGGTCCTTCCAGCACCCGAGGGGGCAGTCTTCCAAGGGGGCAGGGAGCTCACGAAAAATGAGATCTAGAACCTGGGTCAGGGATTCAGATCCCACCTCGCACCCTGGGTGTGCTAAATGCGTCTTCCACCTGGTGCGGGGCGTGGGATGGGGTGGAGAATCTGCTACCTGGGCTGCAGTAGTGTCCCTGCAGGGAACTTGCCTAGTCGTGTCCAGTGCTGTGGCTGCACCACTGCACGAGGGGCTGGCTGAGGACCCGTGAGCCCAGGAGGCGCAGGGGCCAGGGGCCCTGAGGCCACAGTGTCTGCGGGTGGGCCTGGCTTGTGGTGGGTGCGCCCGTGCCCAGCCACGCCTAGGGTGATGAGAGCCTGGTGTTGGATCTGGGCCTCAGATTCCAGGGCTGCTCCAGGAGTTGCCCCCATGGGCCCTGGGACGCTGCTCCCTGATCCCAGGCCTGAGCAGTCTGGACCCTGAGGGCCATCCCCCACAGCCTGAGCCAAGCCCCACCCTCTGGCTATCCGCCTGATCCCCACCCCCATGGGGACTGACCCCCAAGACCAAGCGCTGGAGGTTCCTGGAGCCTGGGTGGGTGCCACCGGCAGGGGCAGCCGCCTGTCCCTTGCTGCCTGTCTGGCTTTTCCCCGGCCTGTCCTGTCTTGTCCTGTCTGATCATACTCGAAACGTGCACTCATACCCTGTCTCCCTGCCACCAGCGCTGGCCCAGGCCCCGATGGTCAGCTTCCTCCTTGGTCTTAGCTTACGGGGTCGGGGCTGCCGGCTGGGTGTGGCACCCAGCAGCCCCTGTCATCCTCCCTGTCACCATTGCAGAGACGGATTCTCCCTCCTCTGGAGCCCGGATGGGCTGTGCAGCTCAGCCGGTGGTCACTCTCCTTAGCCAGCCTACATCCTTGGCCATGGAGATGCCACCTGCCCCTGACAGACATGCCCAGGGATGGGGCAGGAGGGACTGAACCCCACGGTGCAGCTGGGCCCTCCCTCTGGCCATCCAGTCCAGGGTGATTACAGTGGCCCCGGGCTCAGGGCCCCGCTGTGGCCCGCGTGGTCCCTGGGAGGCCATCCCGAGGTGGAAGGCCACCCATGACCCTTTGCAGCTGGGCCAAGGCAAGGGTGAGGGAGGAGCTGGTCAGGGGGTGGGGGACTGGGGACCGGGCCAGAAGGTGGGGGCCTGCCCGTGCCCCTGCCCCCCGAGTGTGGCTGGCAGCCTCACCCTGGTGGACTCATTGCCCCCTCCCCACCCAGTGGGTCACCCTGCCACTGAGTGGAGCTGTCGGTGGGGCTGCCTGTTTTAAAACAGAGGTTTTGTTATTATTCAGGGATGGCGAGGCCAGCAGACCAGGAGCCGGCTGCCACTGAAAAGACAGTTTGTTACTCACAGTTCCAAGAGGCAGGGGTGCACCACACACAGGGCCAGTTGGGGGGCATCGTGGGCAGGAGTCCTTGTGGTGGCTTCTGCTGGAGGGAACAGAGATCGAGGGAGGCAGGGTGGGCACGTTTAGGATCAGGCAGTTTGAATCATGTCAGTGGGCTCTGGGGCACAGGGGCTGCCCCTACTTGTCTGGTCCTTCGCCCTGGGGTGACAATGGCAGGAGGAGAGGGTTCTGGGGTGTGAGGATCCCATAAAGCAGGTGGTTGGAGTGTGGGCTGTGGATCATTGGTTTTCATCTGAAAGGTGCACTCGCAGGTGAGTCCTTTACTGTCTCTAGGGACTGGCCAACCCTGAGAGGGCAGCCCCTTCGGGGTCAGTGAAGGCTCCAGACATCAAAGCATCAGAAATACAGAAAATCAAAGGTGTGGTTAGCACTGCCCCTGCTGGGAAGGCCTGGGGTGGGGTTGGGTGGCAGGGGACCCAGCAGGTATGACAGCCCAGCCTCCTGTGTGCAGGAGGACCCCATGGCCTGCCTTGCTGCCTGTCACCAGCTGAGATCCCTGAGGCCCAGCAGCCTGCCTGGGAGGCTCCTGCTGCTGCCCTGGGCCTGGTCCCTCCTGGCTGCCCATTGGCCTGTCTGCACATGGTTTCTGGTTCTTGCATCTTTCCGTTACGATTTTTGTTCAGAGAAATTTTTAAAGTATAAGAAAGTGCACCCAAAAAATGTAACCTTCTTCTGCCACCCACGGACAGGCCACACCGAGACAACCTCTCCCTCTCAGCCTCCTCGGGTTCCCAACTGCCCTGGCTGAGCCCAGACTGCAGCCCACAGCCCCTGGCTCTCGGCTGGGCCTGGGGGCTGATTGCCCGGGAGACGAGGAGCCGTCCCTTCTGGGTGGGACCATCTGCCAGGGACCTCTCGGGCATCAGTAGGCTCCTTTGTGGCTCTTGCCTCCTGTCTCCTATCTGTCCTCCAAACAATGTCCCATGTGTCCCATTAGCCACTGTGTCCCCACCGTGGAGAGGCCACTCAGCATGTAAGTGCGTGCTTGTCTCGCCGCTTCCCTCCCCGGCGCCTTAGCTGGAGCTCCTTCCTGGCTGGGCTGAAGCTGCAGACAGCATTTCATTGCTTTGACCTGTCCCAGGGCATCCGCTTCTAGAAGGGAGATTTGAAACTTTTTCATCACAGCACGATGGATGCCCGGTCTTGCTTTGGTCGTCCAGTTTTATGTGTCCCATGTTATACTCATTTTCTTCCTCTCTTGTTTTTCTCTTTTAACTAAAATGATCCATTTATTGAGTTAAAGATTGTGTATTCGGGACATTCACTCAGTAGGTGGTCCTGCATAGTAAACCTAGGATGAATCAAAGACACCGACTTTGATATATTTTTAAAAATTTAATAGCCTATAGACTTCTAGGTTTTTTTTGTGTGTGTGGTGGGGAGGAGAGAGAGGATTTTTTTGTTTAATGGTGGTAAAATATCCATAACGTAAAATTTACCACTTTAACCATTTTTAAGTGTGCAGGCCAGTGGCATTAGCACCTTCATGCTGCTGTGCAGCCACCACCATCCTCCATCCCCAGAACTTTTTCATCTCCCCAGACTGAAACTCCGTAGCCATTAAACAGCTCCCCTTCCTCCCTGGGCCCCTGGCAACCACCATTCTGCTGCGTCTCTGGATTTGACTGCTCTGTGCATAAGTAGACATGCAGTGCTCCTCCTTGGTGATGGCCTATTTCATCCCTGTTTTATGCCTTTCTGCTGCACAGAGTTTTGGTTTTCTGTGTTCTGCCAGTGGTAGTAGATGTCCTGCTTTTAATTCTGAGGGATTGCTTCTCAGTTTTCAAAAACACGCTTTAATCTCTGGTTCTCCAATTATCAAGCATTTGCTATGAAGCAGTATTTGCCACTCCTAACATTGCGGACCCTGAAGAAGACATCTCAGCCAGCGTCGAGCCCCTAGGCCCTGCCTCTCCTCCGCCCATCACTTGACAGGAAAGGTAATGCTGAGTTATTAGAATATTCACACTAATTCCATGACAATGCCCTCTGCTGGGCCTGAGACCACCGAGGGTCTGGTGCAAATCCCCCACAGTCCAGGGAAGTGTTTCAGGTCAGTGTGGGTCAGGGTCTCATGGGCGCTCAGGATGGCCTTGGGACCACAGAAATTGTAGTCAGGCTTCTACCTCCAGAACTCCCTCCCCGGGCTCCACTTCCTGCTTTGGTTTGAAAAATTCCAGGGAAGCACTTGAATTGGCCTGGTTTGGGTCACATGACCCTCCCTCTGTCCAATCACCCTGGTCAGGAGGATTAGGTTCTGTGATTGGTCCAGCCTAAATCTGTCTCCAGGAGAGAGGGGAGGGGCTCAGCCACCCCAATAGTGCTGCCCCTTGCAGAGCCATCAGCCCCGCTTTGCAGAGGAGCTGGCTCTGAGAGTGGCCTGCTTGGCACTGTGGCTGATATTATAACTTCATGGGGACTCGAACCTGGGTTCTTTGAGTCCAGGTGGAGAAACTGAGGCCCAGAGCAGGACAGACTCCCCGGGATCACACAGCATGAGCTGACCACATGACACACCATGCCACCTCCTCCAGGAAGTTTACCTGACTTGGCCTAGCCAGGCCTGGGGTGGTCACTGCCTGATGTCACAACCATGTGAGACAGGGCTCCCCACCACGTACCTGTCCCCAGTGTCAAGGACAGGGCCAGGACAAGTGCTTGGATTCAGGCAGCCCCATGCCCAGGAGGTTTATGGAGTCAGCAGCTGTGGCTCCCAGCCTGGCTCTCTCACCTACCTGCTTACCATCCTCTCCTTGGCCCTGGCCCAGCCACATGCCGGCTCTCCTGGCTTCTGTCATTTCTCAGCACAGTGCCCCTGTGCTGCCTTCCTCCCTAAGTCTCTGGACTGTGCAACTGGGGCTGGACCCGCTCCTTCAGCTGTGACCATGATCTGCTTGCATGTTGGAGGGGCCTTGGTGCACCTTTGTTGGGCAGTGGCCAGGCCCCGGGTCCACTGCTGCACGGAGCCTGTAGCCTGCTGCACAGGGCCATACGCCGCTCGTCCTGCCTGCCTGTGGGCCCCATGCCTCCTTGTTACAGCCAACGAGGCATCGATTTTGTGAATTATGAACATTTGCAGGTGTTTATGGAGCCCTGGCATGATTTCTTCTGCATGGCTGATTCAGGGGTACATGTGCAGGCGACAGGCCTTATAAATGGGAACCTGCTGGAATGCCCCATTACGGAGATTTACACCGATCCTTAAACATTATAGATTAATTTTTTGAAAACATCTATAAAATAAGAGATTTATACCTAAAACAATACCCTACACCATGACAGGAAGGGATTAGAGTCAATTTATTCATATATTAGTCAAAAACTCAATTTCATATATTGTGCGGAAAAATGAAAACCCTTTCTGCATTTTATTACAAATTATGCATTCTCTATATATGGGGATAAATAATTGATAGCATTACAAATACTTAATCTAGAAAATATTTATTAGGAACAGACAACTCATTTTTCATGTGTTTGTTGAGGACAATATTGCACACTCTAAAAAATTAATGATGACTCTTTGCAAGAAAAATGTCTACGTCCTAATTCTTTTGTTTAGCATCATGTCCGAGCCAAGCAGACACAGCTGGGCAGTGATGGGACGTCCACTACCTTGACCCCTGGCTGTGGGTGGGCTGGAGGGTCTCCAGGACGTGGCAGTCAGCCAGGGAGGGTGCGTTTGAGGAGTGTCAACATGTTTGTCTTCTGCTGCCCGAACTCTCCTTGGCTTATAATTTAAAAATAGGTGTTTCCGACTTAATTTCTGAGAAAGCACTAAGTAATGGGATTTGTGGATGGACTCAAAGAGCCAAGAGATCAACGCTGCCGACTCAGCCCAGAGAATTATGAACCCATGAATTATCTGGGCCCCCAGCTCAGGGCTCAGCTCTGCCCACGGAGGGATGGGCTGCCTGTGGGTGGTAGGGAGCCCAAGCTGGCCCAGCCTGCTCTTCTGGGACAAGTGGCCCTGCCAGGCCCATCTTTCCTTCTACTGGGGCTGCACCCACCATCACGCCCTCTAGGCTTGTGATGAGGGGCTGAGAGGCCTCAGGCAGGGTGCTCGGCCACTGTGCACCCATGCACAGCTCTGCCTTCTGCCCTCTGGCCCCTCTGTGCGTGCGGGTGGCTAGGCAGGCATGCGGTGGAGCCTGATGGAGGTGCCCTAGCAGGTCCCCAACGCCAGCCCACCCTGGAGAGCACCAGGGATTGAATAAATAACTGCTGTGTTTATTAAAAAACAAATTTGGTGTCTAACGGAAGTGTTGTTTCTATACATAGAAAAAAATGTTTAAAATAAAAACCAAAACAGTTTTCAAAGGCGCCTCGGCATTAATTATTCATCTCTTGCTAATGAAAACATGCCTTTGCAGGCGCTCGGCCCCCTCCCTCCACGTGAGGTCTCAGGGCTCCCGGGAAAACCCAGCCTGAGGGCTAGAGCCAGGTGACAGACCCTGGGGGCCGGGACAGGTGGCCCTGAGCACCAGTGTCCCCTGAGTAAAATGGGGGTGGCCATGGTACTCCCTCATGGCAGTTCAGTGGGCGGCCATTGTGTGCCAGACCCAGGCTGCTCTGGGACAAAGGAGACAGCCTGGCCTGGAGGAGTGCGCAGAGGATGCTGGGGTCAGCAAGCAGACCGGGGGGCAGGGTGGAGTCTGACCTGGAGGAGGGAGGTGGTGGGAGGGGCTGGGTGGGCGGGAGAGGCAGGGATGAAGGCCACCCCAGCCAGGCAACACCCACAGCTGCAAGTTGACAGCATCCTGCTCTAAGACATTCAACGACCCCAACACCCTCTCGGACATGGCTGCATCCCAGACAGAGGGAGACAGAGGCCTGCAGGCCTTGCCCCAGCCCAGATGGGCCATGCCCACCCCTGGCCGTGCAGTGCTGCCACACCAGGAAGGGCTGGCCTGCTGGGATGGCGGGGCAGACAGGAGAAGCTTCGGTAGCAGCAGCAGGAGCTGCCGGCCCCACACCTTCACCTCCCCAGCAGGCCTCACGCAGCCCCTGCCCACCATGTGCAGCAGGACGACGGTGCCCGGTCACAAGCTCGTGGGCACTGCCAGGAACTGAGAAGGTGGGTCCAGGGCCATACACAGAGCTCCTGGGTAATCCCAGCTCTGTGAGGAGGCCCGGGGCATTTGTTCTGTGTTCATTCATTCGTCCACTCGCAAACCCCTGAGCATCCTGCTCTGGTCTGCAGGCCTCCTGGGCAGAGGGGCTCTGAGCCCGCCAGTCACCCGCCTGGCTGAGGGTCTAGGGGCCCAGAGGAAGCCGCTCTGAGCTGACAGCCGAGGGCGGGCGGGGTGGTGTCCAGGCTGAAGTGGGAGCCGAGCTGTACCCTCTGGCAGTGCAGCAGGACCCCAGCAGGGGCCTTTGAAGTCCCACCAGCCCCTGGGGTAGGTGGGGGAGGGGTGGGGCTTTGGGGAGGGGCCCCAGACCAGGCTCCTTGTCTGCTGGGCAGCTGTGTCTTGCCCCCTCACTACCCCGCACTGTCTGGTCCGGGTAGGGACGAGGGGTGGAGCCTGCACCCCCCACCTGTGTGTGAGGCCCGCCTGCCGTGGCTCCTGCAGGATCTGGGCTCAGAGTTTGTGTGCCCAGCACCTGCCAAAGCTGAACAGGGCCCGGCAGGGTCCAGTCCTGGGATGGCCCCACTTGGCCTGCTCAGAAGGCCTGTGGGAGCGGCCCGGACCCGTCAGCTTGGTTTCAGCCTGTGAGCAGGTGAGGGGAGGTGCCTGGCCCCAGTCCCTGGCTCCCCGCAGCAGGTCCAACCTCAATGGATGCATCCCTCAGGCCAGTGTGGATTTCCTGTCTTCTGTGAGGCTGCTGCACCGGCCAGCCCAGGGATGTTTTCTGTTGTGATGTGGGGGGGTGCGAGGGGGCCCAAATCTCCCAGAGCTGGGGGTCCTCTTCCTGCCTGTCACTCCTGGCTCCCTTTGGTGGCTCCCCATCCGATGTGGGCAGCTGTCCATCCTAGACCCCAGCCCCACCCAGCCCAGCCCCCAAGACAGGAGTCTGGGTGCCCTGGTGCCACCCCAGGACTCTTGCAGGGCCAGAGCAATAGGGACACAGTCGCCGAGCTCGGCCTGTGTCAGGAGCACAGGTGACCTTGCTTGGTAGACAGCGCAGTGGCAGTGGCCCCTCCAGGGATCACAGGCTGCCAGGTCACACAGCCAGGCTGGGAGAAGCACACACTCTGGTCCCCAATCCCCCCATCCCCCGGCACTAGGCACACTGAGGACCGCTGGGTGGGGGAGGGGAGGGCACTGGGCAGAGGGGAGAACCACGGACCAGAGGCCAACGTGGAGCCGAAGGTGGTACGGGCACAAGCCCAGGAGGGCAGATGCTACTGTGCGGCAGGCAGACAGATGCACGCAGAAGCACACACGTGCACACGCATGTACAGGGGCACCCCACTCACAGACACAGGCACGCACAGAACACGCAGTGGGGCCTGTGGTGAGGGCAGCAGGGGTGCCCAGCTGGCAAAGCAGCTGCTGCAGAAATAATTAGTCCCTGGTAGACAGGCCTCGCTCACCTTCTCCAGAGCCAAAGGGCAGCCACCAGCCCCTGGCTCTAGGGAGGTGGCTCTGGGAGCACCATGAGCAGCAGCCCCGGGACACGGGGCTCTGTGACATGGTCCCTGAGGCTGCACCTGGCTGGGCATGCTCAGGCCACCGCCATCCCCCCACATCCCCGGGTCCCCTAGCACAGTGGTGGTGGTGGCCGCAGATGGAGGAGGAAGTGGGGCTGCGGGGCAGGAGCCTTGTGTTCTCGGGGGCACAGCTGATCCAGGGTCCCGAGGCGGACTGGGCCTGAGCTGTCTGGGGTAGGGTGCAGGCCCATGTCCAGCTCGTGGGGCCCAGGAGCTCCTGGCCTGTGGAGAAGAAGAGCTGCTCTACTGTTAAAATGATTTACTTTGCTCTCTAAGAACCCAGCAGCTGTTTACAGCAGCGTGTGGAAGTCGCCCTGGGGTGATGGATTCTGCCGACCCAGTACGCCCTGGGGTCCCGGTGAGGAGGGGTCATCCATCCCAGGCCCAGGGCAGGATGGGGGCTGGGCCAGGATCTTCCCAGCCACCTCCATGTCCACTCAGCCACTGTCATGGGTGGTCACTGGGCCCTCTCAGCACTACCCTTGGGAGAGTGTGAGAAAGGCGGCACCACTGGAGGCGGATGCCAGAAGGGTTGGTGATGGGAGGGGGTCGGGCTGAGGACCTGTGGGAGGTGGGGTGTAGTGGGGAGGTCGGGCGACCTGCGGGGGAGGCTGGCTGGGACGGAGGAAGGTGTGCCTGGAGAGGGGACACAAGGGTGGGTGGGAGGAGCCAGCAAGTGCAAGCCCTGGGTGGGTGCCCTGGAGGGTCGGTACCCTGACACCCCTAAGCTGGTCTAGCTCTCTACACCTGTGACTGTGGGGGCCCCACATCATCTCCCTCAACTGCGTGTGTATACAGTGGGCGCTCAACAAATACTTGCTGAGTTTGAAAATGACAGTGTGGACCAGAGGACTCTCATGCCTGGGCTGTGCACACTCGGGGCTCCTGCGGCTGCCCTGCAGCCCTGAGCTGGTCTCTGGGTGCAGAACGAGGGCTCCCAGGCGGGGACCACACAGGCAAAGGCCCAAAGGCCAGGGCAGGGGCAGAGCACCTGCCACCTTGGGGCACTCCGAGGTTCAAAGCCAAATGCTGGTTCTCCCTGCCTGGTGCGGGACCCGGTGGGGCCGCAGATGGCCAGATGGGCAGCTCCTTGCCTCCCTGAAACCAGAGGCCCAGTATCCTGGGGGAGGTTCCAGGCCAGGAGAGGGTTCCTGTGGCAGGGCTGGGCCCAGGGAGTGCCCATCAGGCAGGGACAGCAGGGCGGTTCTGGTCAGGACTGGGCATCACACAAAGGCTTCCTAAGGGGCACTTCCAGGCCACAGGGACTGTGTAGGGCAGAGACATCTGCCAGAGGCTCACTGTGGGGACTCTCAGGTCCATCTCCTGGTGTGGCATTTTGGCCAAGAAGCCAGATGCTCCCTCTCAGGCCACCAAGGCACCTCACAGCCTTGGTCTGACCCGTCCTGGGGTCTTGGGGCCATGGGATGGCAGAACCCAGCAACGGCCGGGGCCTGCCAAGTCCTGGTGGGGCATCAGGGGATGAGGCCAGGGCGGGAGCAGTTGGCCTAGCTGTGGCCCTTGGGACCTGCAGGGTGCAGGGTGTGGGTCAGGGCCATTGTCTCTGGCCGCTTCCTCCCTGTGCTGTGGGGCCCACCCCCTCATCTCCTGACTCTGCCCTATGTGGACGCCCCCAAGGCCAAGCCAGCCCCTCCTGCCACCTTCCACAGCTCAAGGAAGTGGCTGCCCTTGGGAGCTGGGATTTGCCAGAGTTTTAGCAGCAGCTTCTAATTTTAATGCCAAGCTGGTGGTGAACACACCATGCAGCAGCGAAGGGCCCGTGCGAGCACTGAGTGGGCTGGGCTGTAGGAGCTCTGGCTTCTGGAACCTTCTGGGAACAGCCCCTCCATGCCACCCTCCCTCCCTGAAGTGGGCACAGGGGCCCTAGGGCAGGTCAGAGGTGCAGACCCCGCCCAAGCCTGAGGGTGCCTTCCTTGCCTTGGGCTCAGCCATGATGGGAGGACCTGGAGGTGATAGAACACGGCAGTGTGGGCTCAAGTGTGCTTCCTGGGGCTGGCACGTGGGGAAATCCTGGTGCCATGACCCGAGCTCCAGTCCCAGGAGCTGGGGACCCAGCGCTGCTGGGTGGCGGCAGATCCTCAGCCCCAGGGCCCAGCCCTCACCGGACTGCTGTTCTCATGGTCCCCTCCCAACTGCTACAGAAACTGCAGTGGTGTGGGGAGGTGCCACCTGAGCAGCTGGCCAGCCTGCAGCCCTGTGCTCTCATCCCAGCCTCCCTGCAGTTCCCAGCTGTGACAATCACAGCACGTGCTCCTGGCTATTCTTGCTGAGTCCTCTCCCTTTGATGGTCAGCATTTATGGGTCCGTGTCCCAAATGTGTCCACTTGAAGTCACCCAGGGCACTGACTCGGGCGGCTGCGTGGCTGGCGGGAGGGCAGTGGATCCTGGGTCTCCTCGAATCACGCTGCCCAGGCTGGTGCCCCGCTCGATGCTGCCAACACACGTTGGCTTGGCCCAGTGCCCACGGACCCTGAGCTGAGCACGGGCCTCCCTGAGTCTCTTGGGAGCTGTCCAGGCCCTAAACCAAGCCGTGGCCTGAGCAGGGGACTCACCCCATCCACCCAGGATGCACACGCTCCCTGCCGGGCCACTGCACTCGCGCCAGGCTTCAGTGAGCACAGATTGTGCCGACGTCCACCGAACAGGAACAAGGTGGCCGTGGCACTCTGTCAGGGAGAAGGCCCAATTAGGAGGCGTGTGTGGGGGCAGAGCAGGCCCAGCCAGCCCAGGGAGGCCACGCACAGCCTTCGCCCCCAGCCCCAAGGCTCAGACTGCTCAGCCCCAGTGGTGGTGCTGGGTGGCCGGGGAGGGCTTCTTTCTCCCCAGGTGCCACTTGGTGCCCAGCCTGCCAGACTCCTCAGCTAGCACATCTGAGTGCAGGACCTAATGCACCCACAGAGCCAGCCAGGGGCATCAGAGCCCACCAGAGGTGCCCGCTGGGGGTTAGGACCCACCCAGGGGTTTCAGGGAGCAGCATACAATGGGACAAAAGTGGAGACCACATTGCAATGCTGTCGGGGCACAGGCTGGTGGGGTGCAGGCTGCCACTAAGAGAAAGGGCAGGGTGCACCCACAGCCCAGGGTACCTGTCCACATGGCAAGGACGTGGGGCCAGGGTACTGCATATGGTGTCCTAGGCCAGGCTGGGGGTCCCCTGAGCCACAGACCCCACATATGCAGGCTGTTTCCTTTTTGGTCCAAGTGGCTGGGCACGTGTTTGCAGCCTCCAGCCCAGGGACGGTGCTCTGTTTGGAGGGGTGCATCAGGGTAGGTCTCCCAGGATGACTGAACCCTTCCCTTCTGCCAGCTCAGAGTTGTTAGAACTCTCTGGAAATCCTCAGTCTGGGAGGTGAGGTGGGAGAGGGACCCACCCACGGCTGTGCTGCCTGGGCTGGCACCCAGGGTCTACATTCAGGTCTTGAGGGTGGTTCCGGGCAGCAGGCTGCAGGGCCTGCTAGGAACGGGCCAGGCTGTGGGAGCTTGTGGCTCTCCCTGGGCCCCTTCCTGGGGGATCAACAGCCACCCTGGGCCCAGCTTCCCCAGGCCTGGCCCGGGCAAGAGGATGGAAGATCCTAGGGCAAGTGAGTCCTGTGAAGGCACCATCTCCACCCCATGCAGCACCATTCCCTGTAGATCACCTTGTCCAATCCCAACCCAGAGCCCAGCTCAGCTCCCTGTCCCCTGCCGGGTGACCCTGCCAGCCCCCAGGGCCCATGGGCTCTGTAGGCTGGAGGCTGGGCAGTGCAGGGAGGTGAGGGGCTGAGGAGTGCCCACCTGCACTCAAGCCATTGCAGCAGGGGTCCTGGCTGGGGCTGGAGGGCTTTGGGAGGCAAGATTATGTGTGGGAGGGGCCACGCAAGCCCCCCACCCAGCCCCTGGCCCACAAGCACTCCTGGAAGTGGGGGGTTGCCATGCAGCGTGGGTCTACTTGAGGATCTGGGACTGGCAGGTGGAGGCAGTGTCCCCCAGTTCGGGCTGGTGGCCTCACAAGGCACCATGTCCTTCAGCCTGGAGCTGGGCAGAGGCCAGGGTCCCCTGATCCCCATGTACCCTGAACCCCATGTCCCCTGTCCCGGGGCAGCTCTGCTGCCCTGCCTGGATTTCAGCCCCACCCCCACCCCTCTGTGAGCACTGCTTCTTGCTGATTTTGCAAGTCAAAGCCTGCATTAATGAGCTCCTGCTCTGCGTCCAGCTTTGGAGACCGGCTGGGAGCCGGCATGGCACCCTGGTGGTGTGGTGGCCATGCCCAGGGAGGGGACCTGGGGGCCCCAGAGGCAAGCGGGGTGAACCCTGCAGCCTTGTGCTTCCAAGGTCACTCCTGGCCCCGCCCTGCCCTGCCCCCACCAAGGGGCCAGGCTCAGGGTGAGCAGTCAAACCCCTCGGACCCCTGGCTCTCCTGCCTCAGCACCCCGCACAGGCTATTCCTTCTGCACACAGGCTGTTCCTGCCCAGCCAGGTAGGGTGGGAGGGGAGAGTCCCTCCTCCCACAGCCCCTCAGGGACTGAGTGGCTGTCAGGGTGTGCAACTGTGACACCCACAGCACAGAAGTAATTTGGCCACCAAAGGTTGGCTGTGGGTCAGGGGAGCCCCGCCCCAAGGGCCGCTGCTCGGCTCTGCCTGGGCTTTCCATGCATCGGCAACGCGGGGAAGGTGAGGGGCTGTAGGCGCCTGGTCCCTGGTGAGCGTTCTGGGCTCCTGGCCTGAGGCCCGCTGCCCTCCCAGCTCTCCCCTCTCTGTGGACCCAGGGTGAGGGCGGGGCCCAGGCCTGCACCAGGGCCACCCGAGGAGGCTCTGCCTTCTCAGCTCAGCTGGCTGTCCCTGGGGGCCCTGCTCTGGCTCCCGCTGGTCCTGTGGTCCCAGGGTGGCTGCTCCGGGTGTCACACTGTGTCTCAGAGCAACTGTGGGACTCGCTGCGGGGGAGGAGGCTGGGTGTGGGACCCCCTGCCTTTTCTCCTGGAACGTTCATGGCAGTGGCAATGACACCGAGGCTGCAGCTGACATACCAGCCCCCGAGCTGGGCTGCTGCTGTCAGCCTGACACTGGAGGCTGGGCTCGGGTGGCCCTCACTCCTCACCAGCCCTGGGGGTGGACACGTGTCAATGAGGCATGGGGACTGAGGGGTCCTTCACTGACCTGCCCTGGCTGGTGACTCCATGTGGTCTTCCCTGCAGCTTCCCGGGCGGCTGTGCCCTGGTCACCAGCACCATGGCTTCGCTGTGGCAACACAGGTCAGGGCTTGGTTATCGCTTGGCTGCTTTTGCCACAGGGACGGCGTCCAGCGCATCCCCAAAGGCAGTTTCTCTCCTTCAGCTGTTGAAGGTCAGCGCCCACCTGTGCCCACAGGTCTTTGGCGTCCTTGAGGACCTGCTGTCAGCCACGAGGGTCTCCTGGGCACCCAACCATTGCTCAACCCAGGGCATCCCAGATGACACCTGCTTCACAGAGTGGCCTTCAGGTCAGGGGCTGGCTTTGGCAAGGAGGGTCGCACCTGCTCTGGCCTTCAGGCCTTCGCCACGGAGAGTCAGGCTGCTGGCCTGACCACCTGGTCTCCGCAGGGATGCCCGGGTGGGCCTAGGGAGGGGCGAGGGTCAGTGTCCTGCCTGGGTCTTAGGGATAAGGGCCCCAGCTCTTGAGGGCTGGCCTGGCATCCACTGCTCCCTACAGGCCCTGGGGGACTCAGTGGGCTGCATCCCCCATCCTCATGCCCAGGGGGTACTGCTGTCACCAGGTGCTGGGAGCCCCCCCGGGGTGGGGTTGTGGGGGCAGGAGATACTGCTGTTCCTTCTGATTCAGGTGGGGTCACCTCTCACAGGCAGGCGGGCCCAGTGTGCTGGCCCCCAGCCGCCTGTGCCCTGTGGAGCTGCCCTGTCCCTCTGGCCAGCCTGGAAATGCCCTCAGCTGATTGTGAAGGGAGTCAGTGGGTGAATGGTCCGGCTGACCCGTCCCTGGGGTGGAGGAAGGCTCTGGGCGGGGCCTGCACTGGCTCCCCAGCGCTCGCTGAGGCCCATGGCTACTGCAGGGGTGGTATCAGCACTTGCCCTCCCCGCCCAGAGATACGTCCTCTTCGGAGAGTGTGTTGCTGGGCGCTTCTCTGTGGTGGTGTTAATTGGGACCGGCTTTTACAGGACAAGCCTGGTGGGCTGGTAAGTTCTGCACAGTCTTGGAGCTCAGGTTAACCTGGAGTGGGCTTGGCTGGCAATCTCGCCTCCCACTCCAGGCATGGCTGCCTCCAGTCCCGGGGCCCACAGCAAGCAGGCTGGGCTGGCACCACCTGAATTCCCCACCTGGGCCCCTGGACAGACCAGGTGGGGCGGTAGGGCCAGGAGGGACCCAGGGAATCAGTGCCACAGGCCTCCCTGGGGGTGGCAGGACCTCAGGCAACAGCATGGCTGCCCCAGGCTGGGGTCCCCGCCCACGTCAGGTGTGGACGTGGCCTCTTGGCCAGTTTGTTCCTTTGCAGGTCTGGCAGGGTCCTTGGCTGGAGTGGAGGAAGGCAGTGTCCTGCATGACATTGACCTGGGGATGGGAAGGCCGCAGTCCCTCACCCCCTCCACAGTGGGTCTTGTTGAGAAGAGCAGGAGACGGTTTGTTGAATTCAGTGAGTGGTGGGCAGACGCATGGACAGGCAGACAGGGACCGACAGACAGGGCCCTCACTCACACCCCGAAGCACCGTCTGGGAGGAGGGGGCAGCTGGGCACCAGAAAGGGCTGCGGCCTTGAGGGTAGGTCTGGCCTCAGGGAGGGCTTCGGATGGAGGCTGAGCCTCCTGCTGCCCCCACTGACGCAGCGACCGCCTCCCAGAGCCCGGGAGTTGCAGCCCCTGCCCGCCGCCACTCTTCGCTCCATCATTTTTCAGAAATAACTGTGCAGCGGCAGCGGGCTGTCTCCACGTCCCTCCCCCACGGCCAGCCCCAGCCCTGTTGCTGGCCTGGCCCCCAGCCCCTCCTGGCCGGCCTTGCTGGCTGCGCACCCCGCGTTGAGGTGTCTTTCCTGCAAGGTCTTCATCATCCTCTAATTGTTCACATTTATTTTTCTCCTTCTGGGTGAGCAGCCCTGCAAGCCGCAGCCTGACTCTTCTTGGCGGCATCATTCATGCGGCTTCCATGCCCACGATCCGGGGGGCTGCCCCCGCCTGCCGGCCCGGCCGCCGCTCCTCTGCCTGCCCAGAGATGGATGTTCCTTTATTGCCCATAAATCTCCGCACAGCCCTTTGTGGAGACAAATCGGAGGCCTCCTGCTCCCCGGTGTCTGTCGGCCGGTCGGCGGTGGGTTTAATTGGCCCTCCCCGTGGAGGCCGCCCTGGCAGGAGAAGCTCGGTGTGGGCCGGGCAGTGCCACGGGCATCCGCAGAAGGGGCCGTCCTCTGCCCTTCGCTTTGTCTGGGGGACCGGGAGAGGCTGGGCCATATGTGGGGATAATGTGCCGCTCTGCCCTCATGCACCCATCTGTGTGGATGCCACATGCCAGCCCACGGAACGTGGCCTTCCACATCCACATGGCTGGCAGCGGCCCAGGCCCGGCAGGGTCCCTCTCTCACCTAGGTGGCCCAGGAGTAACGTTGCAGCCTCAGGGGCTCCCTGGCCAGGAAGGAGGCCCACGGGTTCTACAAGGCACACAGTAGATGCATAATAAATGCGTGGTGAACTGGGTAGGATCACAAGGGACCCTCTGCCCAGCCACGGCGTTGGCCGAGGGGCAGCATCCCCGAGGGGCTGGGCGCCCCCCGACGCCCTCATGGCTGTGGGTCCCGCCCTGCTCATGGCCAGCAGGCCCTGCCGGCCCGTGTGCCACCTCGTGCTGGAGAGTGGGAAATGCCGCCTGTGTAACACGCGGAGCATCGGGCTGAGTGCTCGGTTGACGTGAGGGTCAGGGGTCCCTGTGCCAGCTCTGGGGGCCCCATGGGGGTGGAGCATGCTCAGGCCACCAGCCCAGCTCAGCCGGGTTCCACCACTTGCTACGTGGCCTTGAGGGACTGCCTGCACCTGGGGATCCAGATGAGAGCTCACTACTGGGGTCCGAGGGCCAAGAAGACAGGTGGTGGGTGGGGACGGCTGGAGGCCTGGTGCCCCTGTGGCAGAAATGGCCTGTCTGGCCCCTCTGCTGGGGGCCTCGGCCATCACAGCCATCTATGAGCCCCTCTGGTGCGGGCCCAAGCAGGGACCCATCCCGTGGGGGTTTACTCACTCCTCATACCAGGCGGGAATCCGAGGGCTATTGAGGTGTAGCGATCTGGCCGTTCAGATCTGCACGCTGCGGATCTGCTCTGTGACCACATGGCTGGGTGGGGATCAGCCTGGGGGATGCGAGAGGGCTTCCTGGAGGAGGGGGTAGTGTCAGAGCTGAGCATGGAGCAAAGTGGAGGTGCTGAGAAGAGGATCCGAGAGTTCTGTGGCTGGAGCCGGGGGCAGGTGCAGGGGAGATGGGGCTGGATGGGTGCCCGCTCCTCTGCCCACTGGCTCTACCTGACCCTCAGGACTCCAGGTTTGGCCCAGCCTCTTGGGGGATGTTTAGTCAAAGGTGGGCCTCCTCATTGTGGCCAGAGGTGACCCGAAGGCCACCTGACCAGACAGAATTGCAGTGGTCATGTGCCCACCACAGCTCAGCGTGTGTCCCCACTGAGGGACATCCCCAGGCTGACTGGCACAGGGGAGAGGCCCAGGTACCGGGTGGAGAAGCCATGCTTGGCAGCAGGTATCTGACCGAGCCCGGCCTCAGGTCCAGTCCTGCCTGACACATCACTTCATACCTCTGGGCCTCAGCTTCCCTGTGTGCACCCTGGGGACAGTGTCCTCCTAGCAAGGCTCGCCGCATGCCAGGGAGGCTGCCAGCTGGGGCAGGGCTGGGGACTGAGGCAGGTGGCATCCCCCACCCCGCCGCCACTGTGGCTGGTCCCTGAGCCCCAGCTCATGCAACAAATAAACATTTGCTTCCCTCTAAACTTGTTTCCAGCATGTTCTCAGTCTCACTGGACATTAGTCTACCATCAGCTGCTGAACATTCTGCTACTTCTATTATTTCAGGACTAATTTAAGAATTAAAAAATAATTCTCCCAATTACTATGCAAAGCTCAGGGCAGCCAGATAAATGGGGTAGGCGCTCCCATCCTAGGACACGGCCAACCCTGCAGCCCCTGGGTGGCCGGTGCACAGGGCAACTCCAGGGACACCAGCAGGGCCCCTGGGGTGGGGTGGTGGCTGGGGGGAGTGCCCCCAAGAGCAGCCCATCACCCAGGTGGCTGCAACCACTGTTAGCCCAGCCCAGGTGTCATCCTCCACTGATTGTGCTTGGTGGCACCGCCCCGGGACACAAGGATTGGCCCTGAGCTGTGAAGGACTCTGTCTGCAGGTCGCCTTGCAGCTGAGCAGGCATCCCTGGGCAGGGGCTGTGCCAAACCAGCAGGCAGCGTGCAGTTAATCAGCTTCCTGCACTGGCCTCAGTGTCCGGGGGACGAAGGCTGGACAATCAGCCACCGGCCTACCCACCCTCTGGCACTTGACCTCAGTGGGCACCAACTGGGCCAGGGCTAGGGCAGGCATGGCCTGAGAGGGGGTGGGGGGGTGCAGGCAAGAGCTGAGCCCCTGGGTCCTGGCTCAGCACCCCGCCCCCTCCCGGCCCCATCAGCACCGGCCGGTGAGCTCATCTCTTCCTGGGCTGTAAATATCACCCAACTGCTCACGACTCCCAAATGTGTCCTCCAGCCGGGCCCCTCTCCTGAGCTCAGCCTGCACAGCCCACGCGACACCCCCGCCCAGATGTCTTCTGGGCCTCAACAAGGCGGCCGCTCCTGCTGGTGCCCCCACCTTGGGGAGAGGCACCCCATGCCTGCTGCCCACCTCGGGGAGAGGCACCCCATGCCTGCTGCTCAGGGCAGACGCCTGGGAGCACTGCCGCCGCCCCCGGCCCATCAAGGCATCCACGCTTCCTGCCGAGTCCAATGTGAAACTCTCCACTTCCTTCTGAATCCTCCTACCCTCTCCTCAGGCCAACCCCCTACCTCGCCACTGCGCAAGCCCCCACTGTGGCGTGGAGGGGCAGGTGCAGAGCCCCGAGGGCCGGGCTAGGGGCTTTGGTGGTGCCAGGAGGAGCAAGTGACCACAGAGGCAGGGCCCAGCCAGGGCACCAGGTTGGTCAGCCTGGTCACAGCTCAGTGTGGGGCGCTGTCGCCTCCTGAGCCACCACCTCCCGTAGGCTCCCAGCCCCCATCTGAGGGCCAGCTGGTGGTGACACACACAGCCTGAAAGGTGTCTGATGGCACACAGGTGCCTGCCTCTCGTGAGGAGTGGGCCCACCACAGATAGTGAGCTCCTCGTCTTGGGAGGTGTGCAAGCTGAGGTGGGACCTACCGTCCTTCCTCAAGCCACTGAGGATGCTGCCGATGCCCTGCAGATGGGCAGCTCAGGAGCGGCAGTTTCCTGGTTCTGACTCATGCAGGAGCCCCTGCCTCAGCCCTGCCCCCTACCCTGGATTTAGCAAGTTCCCTTGTGTCTTCTCGGGCACAGCAGGGGCCACTTGGGAGAAAATGAATAAAGAAATGCCTGCCCACGCTTTGCCCACCAGCACCCAGCCATAGGCTGGCAGACTCCTGGGCGCGGCTATGGGGTCACAGAGAACGGGGGTGCCAGGGAGCACTAAGGGTGGGGCTGTAGGCATCAGCGTCTCGACAGCAGGCTGTGCAGAGCTGCAGAGGAGAAGCAATGGGGTCTCCTGGGCCCAGAGGGCCTGGGGAAGCAGCGTGGGTGGGGCAGACGGTGCAGATCTGGGCAGGGCCTGCCTGAGCTGCCCGTCCCCAGCCCTGGGGCAGAGCTGCCAGCCCTGGAGTTCCTGCATGCAGAGAGCAAACTCCAGGTGGAGATTCGGGCAGCCGTGCAGGGCCAGGCAGCACCCAGTGGCACAGGCATGAGGCTGTCCTGGAGGAGTTGGCAGCAGGTGGAGGCCCCTGCTGAGGAGGGGTAGGGCTAGGACCAGGACATCCTGAGCCGGCCTTGGTCTGAGCCCCTCCTCAGCAGTGACACAGAGGAGCAGGCGGGGGGTGGGGGTGGGGTGGGGGGACCCTTGGCTGCCAAGCACATCCCCTCCCCCGGCTCCGAGCCCAGCCGCCCCCACGGCCATCTGGCATGGCAGCAGCGCTCCCCACGCTCTCCCATGTCACCGGCATCGTGTGCCTCTCCCTCCTTTCTCCCCAGCCCCTCCCCTGGGGGGGGGGTCCTTCCCTGGGATGGCTTCTGGCCACGTGGCCCCTTCCCTTTGTCTCCAAGTCCTCCAGCCCAGGCCTGGAAAGCAAAGCGTGCCTATGCATATTTTTGCCTGTGCTGCTCATGCTACTTGCCAGCACATGCGTGCATGCCTGTGTGTACACGTGTGGTCCCTGCCCTGCCACGTGCGCATGTGTCCTGTGCACACATGTGTGCAGGGGCACGCAGATCCATGAGGGCCCGGATCTGGGGTGTTGCTGTGGTGTAAGTGGGGGTGCCCTGGGCACAGGCGTGTGGGGCTGGGGCATGAGTGGCGTGCGACCATGAGCAGTGGCGTGAGGGTGCACACGGCCCCTGCTGGGCCTCCCCCTCCTGCCCACCCCCAGTGGCGGGAGCAGGGTCCTTCTGGACCTCAGCACCCTCATCCTCATCCTGGGGGTAGCTCAGGCTGGGCTGGCTGGGGTTGGGGGCCCCAGGTCGGACATCCCCACAAGCTGCCACGTCAAGGCCCGTGGGCCTGGCATGTGCTCTGTCAGCCGAGCTCTTGGGGAGCGAGCTGAGTCTTTGTGGCTGGGCTGGCAGGGGACCAGGCCGCCTGGGTGTCCGAGCTGCCCATGACTCCCCTTCTTTCAGGCCTCATGATGGGGGAGTGGCTGCACCCCCAGCACCCACTTCCGCCTCTTACCGCCCACAGCACCCTCAGCCTGAGAGGCCATAGCTTAAGAAAAGAGCTCTTTATTCCACGTCGTCCAATATTTTTACACAAGTAAAATAAAATGCATATCTCTCTATACCGCGATCGGGTGGGAGGCAGCGTTCTGGAACAAACGCTGCCGCCGAACCCTGTAAACATGATGGGTGGAGATGGGGTGGCGGGCGGGAGGTGTCCGGCAGGGAGGGCCTGGCCTACCCAGCGGGGCCTACCGTTTGCTGGCGGGTGCAGGGAGACCCCGTATGTACACACAGCTGGCTGTGGAGCACTCTCGTGCCAGGGGGTCAGCAGGGCCTGAGCACTGTCCCCAGCACCAGCGCAAGGCCCAGGGGCGCAAAGCTGCAGGCCAGTGTGGGCAGGGCACCTGAGCCCTCTGCGTCGCCTGCCCCGCTGCCCCCACTACCTGCCTGGCCCAGGCGGCAGTGGCTGCGGGTGCGGTTCTTGCGGGAACAGCCAGGCCTCCGGCGAGGGCCTGAGGTGGGGAACCCTGGGGGCTCGGAGCCCTCAGGCCGCAGAGCGGTCAGTGGGGGCTCGGCCGAGCTGGGCAGGGTCCCAAAGGGGGAGTCATTGATGTGCCGTGGGCCTGAGCCATTGCCCGGTGGGCTGTCGCCTGGTGGCACGCGCCCCTTCAGTGCATTTCCGGCTGAGCCCGGCCTCCCGGGCTCCAGCACCGAGTTCTTGTCTGCAGCATCCGGCTGGCAGCACTTGGGCAGTGCCAGCAGCTCCTCATCTGTGGGCCCGCCGGTCCGGATGGGACGGGAGGGCCGGGCGGCCACAGCGCAGCCCTCAAGGTCTCCGGCCACCAGGCGCTTGAGGTCCCGGCCGGCCAGACGCGGGGGCAGGCTGCATTGCAGCTCCGATGAGGAGCCACGGAACTTCTGCAGCCAGGCCCAGAGTGGGCGTGCCCGGCAGTCGCACACCCAGGGGTTGTCATTGAGCCGCAGGTACTGCAGGGAGCGCAGGGGTGCCAGGGCCTCTGCAGGCAGTGCGGACAAGTTGTTGGCGAACAGGTACAGCGTCATGAGGCGGCCGAGGTCGCGGAAAGCCTGTGGATGCACGTGGGCCACATGGTTCTGGTGCAGCAGCAGGCGGTCCAGACTGTGCAGACCCCGGAAGGCGCGTTCGGGCACGCTGGGGATGCGGTTGCCATGCAGGAAGAGGTGAGTGAGGTTGCCCAGGTCTCGGAAGGTGTCGTCGGGCAGCGCCTGCAGCCCGTTGTCCTGAAGGTAGAGGTACTGCAGGGCAGCCAGGCCTCGGAACAGGCCGGGGCCCAGCTCCTGCAGGCCACAGCGGTCCAGGTGCAGCGTGTGCAGGCGGCCCAGGCCGTGGAACGTGGCGGGGTCCACGGCTCGGAGCTGTGCGTTGTCACTGAGGTCCAGCTGTTCGAGGAGGGTGAGGCCGGTGAAGGCGGCGGCGTCGATTCGGGCGAGCGCGTTCGAGTGCAGCCACAGGATGGTGAGGTTGCGGCAGGCGCGGAAGCTGGCTGCTGGCACGTGCGAGATGCGGTTGCCGTGCAGGAAGATGCGCTGGCTGGCGGCCGGGATGCCTGTGGGCACAGCCTGCAGGCCCTGCTGGGGGCAGCTCGTTGTCACCTTGGGCTCGTTGTAGCACACGCAGGCGCCTGGGCATGGGGCCGCCACCTGCCAGGCCTGCAGCCATAGCACCCATGCCAGAAGCCGGCTCCCTGAGGGCAGAGCACAGGGCAGTTAGCCGGCAGGAGGGTCCCAGAGATGCTGGGGGTTGTGCTGGAGCCAGGCTGGCCCCCGGGATTGGGCCTTGGGCGGGGACCCCTGGGATTGAGGCGTTGGGATCCCTGCTCCACACAGATGCTGCTGGGCTGTGGCGCAGTGGGAGCAGCACACTCCTCCCCAGGAAACCCCCCTGCAGACGCCCCGCGCTCAGGCTTGGCCACTGCATCACCTCCCGGGACAGGTGCTCACAACTGCAGACACCTTCTCAGGACTCCAGCCAACAGAGAGCCCTGCAGCGGTCCTGGAGTCCCCACATCAGCAGGCCCAGGAAGCATAACGAGGCTGGGGCTCTCCTGCTAGCACCCCTGCTACCCCAGAAACAGGAGCGTGTGTGCCGGGGAGGAAGACGAGTGCCCCCAGGCAGGCTGCTCCCTCCCCCACACATCCTCCTTTCAGGCACTTCCTGACTTGGCAGAAACACCTCCTGAAGCCTCCATGCCCCCACCACCCGGCCTCTTTCTCTCTCTCCACCGGGAGAAGGGAGGAGCTCGCTGCTTCCCAGCCAGTCCCTGCACCATCCAGCTGCCCTCACCCCTCCCACCCAGACACACCCTCAGCAGGGACAGCCTCCACTGCTGGCCAGACACACCTGGGCTTCACCAAGCACCTATATTGGCAGCGGGCCCTTGCTGGGGTGCCAAGTCCAGACCCGGCCTCGCCAGCAGGGCCCCGTGCCCCGCAGTAAGCATCACCGCCTCTTTCAGCCCACCGTTAGAGCACCCCTCCCCAAACGTTGAAGGTTCTCTCTGCCTTCAGGAGAGAGTCTATTAAAATGTGAATCCCCCTGGGAGGGTTGCGGCTTATCAGCTAACACCTTCCTTGACAGCTAACACCTTCCCTGGCAGCTGGCTAAGCGCAGGACTCTGCAGACCGAGGCTGGCTTAGTGCTGGGGTTGGAGCCAGGCAGGAGAAAGGAGAGGACAACACGCCAGCATTGTGTGAGCTGTGTGACCCTGGGGCCCTCCAACCCACCCTGGGGCCCCTGTCCCACTGGGTCCCCATCTGCCTGGGCCAGTGCAGATGCCCCAACCCAGAGCCCAGCAAGTGCAGTGGTCACCAGGCATGCGTGTCCTTTCAGGCTCTGGTCCCCAGGTCCTGAGGACCCCCTCCCCATAGCCTGGGGGCCTCCTTTGCCACCCTCAGGCCATTTGTTGGCTGCCAGGGAGAAGGCAGACCTGCTAGGGTCTCAGAGGGACATGCCCAGCCCAGGAGCCTCCCAGGCCTGGGCACCCCTCCCTGGGTGAGCTGTGTGAGGGAGGTGTCACAACCTGATGTCAGATGTGAACTGTTGCCACCCTTGCTGCACTCTCTTGTGCACTCTCCCTGGGAAGGTGGGGCCTGGTCATGCCAGCTCCCCCCAGTCTCTCACCTGCTGTCCCTGGAGGGACCTGAGGTGGGGAGGGTAGGGGGAGCCCCCAGGAGCTCCCGCGGCAGGCTCAGGACCTCACTGCTACATCGCTGACCACACCTTGCTGCCAACCGGTCTCACCAAGATGGGTCGCCTGCCACACATGGTGACCGCATCCCCCAAATCAGGACTGAGCCGTGCCACCACTAGGCCACGTCCTATGGCTCCCAGGCTGAAGCGGTGGGCTGGGAGCGGCCCCATGTTGGGGCTCAGCTGACTCCCAGAGTGAATCCCTTGCTCAGGGATCTCCGCCCTCCCGAGGCCACTGTGCCCACTCTGCAAATGCCCCAGGCCGAGCTTCAGGATGGAGCCATGGGAGGCAGGGGCACTTCGGGGCAGCCGCCTGGCACCCAGCCCTGCCAGGAAGCAGGAACAAGGTGCAAAGGCATGGACGGCTCCGTCCCCGTTGAGAGGACTGCTTTTCGGAAACCAACTTCTGAGATTTGGGTGAGGTGGGCTTTCTCCCGCTGCAGCCGTGGTAATTGGCTCTAGCCTGGCCCCCTTGGGGCCTGCCTGCTGGTCTCCATGGCAACCCCTCCGCAGAGCGAGCAGGAAGGGGCATCTTTTTATGAGATAATCAAACCCAACTTTGCAGCACAGGTTTGTACTCACAGCAGGGGCCCTGGGGGTGAGGGAGACTCAGCCAGGTCATGGGGGGGTGTCCTCTGACCCAACCCCAGAGGCTGGACCCACCCCAGAAGGCCTCTCTGGCCCTCACCCTGACCTGTCCCCTTTGCTCTGCAGCCCCTGGGCCACAGGCCTCTCTGGCCTCCAGGTCCACCCCCAGCCACTCTCTTTCTGTCCCCCAATTCTCAGTGTGAGCTCAATCCCCCACCCTGCACATGTGCTGAGCAAACAGCCCTGCCGTGGCCCCAGCTCCCACAGAGAGAGCACTCAGAGCACACCCCCAGGCCCCTGCATCAGTGCCCCCACCCAGGCCGGCCCCATGCCTACCTGAGGCTGCCCAGGCCCCAGCGGTTTTCCCCAGCCTTGGGCCTCACCGCCCTCCCCCATCTCCGAGTGCAGCACAAACTGTGCCTCTCCTGCCATCCCCAGGCACATCCTTGCTCCTCTTTCTTCCGGTTGTCGCCCTGGGGCCCTCCCCAGGGACAGCGTGCTGCTGTCAGGGCTGGGGTGGGGCATGGGGTTCCAGTCTCAGCCCAGGCCTGGCTCAGGAGCCAGCCCTGTCTGGAAGGCTCTGAGCTTTCCCAGGGGGACAGGGCCCTGTACCACCAGGCTAAAGGCCCAGGATGCTGGGTGGCATAGGCCTGGATGCGTCCCCCCAGCATGAGCAGCAGGCATCCCAGGTGGGCACCTGCACCACCAGCTCCTGTGAGCAAAGGGTGCTGTTCACAGTCACTGTGGGAGGGGGTGGGGAGGAGGGAAGGGCAGGAGGGGGGAGGGGAGGGGCTGGAGGAGGGGGGTTGGCTCTGGGGACCTGCAGGGGCTGGCAGGCAGGCAGGCAGGTAGGCTGCTGCTGAAGTCAGCAGCTCACCCCAGTGTCGTTGGCGGAGCTGCAGCGGGAGCCTAGCTGGGATGGCCTTCTTTGGTGTCCTCCCCGTTCCCACGGCTCCTGGAGCCCTGCCCTCTGTCCCTTAGGGACCCCTCTACTCCCAGCTGGCAAGGCTAAGAGATGGCGCCTTAGAGGCCCAGAGCACCGGCCTTCGTCCGTCCACCGGCTCAGTGCCCTTGGGTCCCAATGCCTCCATGCGCAACAGGGCAGCAAGGCACCAGCCTTCACTGCCTGGTTGGGAGGGTCCCGCCAGCGCTACGTTACACATTAGCAAACTGAGGCACTGAGAGTGTGGTGAAGGCCTGCCCTGCCCCACCCCAGACCACCCAGGAGGAAGGGTGGGCCAAGGAGCCACAGTGCTGCCCAGAGGGGCCACAAGGCGTGTCCAGCGAAGCGCGAAGGACTGTGGCCTGGGAAGAAACGTGAGTGTGGGGGGCTGGGCTGCCCACGAGGGCAGGTGAGCAGCACTGGGCCCTTCCGTGCCCTTGCAGCTGGGAGGGGCACCTCCAGGCAGGCTATGAGCTGCTGCCCCCAGGCTGGGGCGGAGGCTGTGGGGAAGGAGGCGAGCAGAGCACTGCCGGGACATTGGGCAGCTCAGCATCCTCTGACACACCAGCCATGTCCCCGTGAAGTGGCCACGTCACAGACCACAGTTACGAGGCAGAACAGGAGGCCACAGCTCAGCACACCAAGGCCAGAAATAGCTCCCGGTGGGGGTAGCGGGCTGGTGCCGTCCCCACACCACAGAGGGTCAGGGCACCCCTCCCAGCACCCGCTCCCCACTCCTGCTGGCCTCACCCCCTCCCTGTCTATCTGTCTCCATGTCCTCACTCACTTCTCACACGCACGCCCACCTGCCGTCTGTCCTCCGGCCCACAGACACGTGCAGAGGCAGCTCTCGTTCCCATAGCCCTTCCTGTGTCCTTCTGGGGCTGCAGGTGCTGGGGTCAGGAGGGTGGCAGCAGCTCCCCAGGGGGCAGCCCACCTGCCAGGGGCCCTGTGTCCTGTGGGTGTGGCCACCAGCTGCTGCCGCCCGGGCCGGGCCCTGCTCCTTATTGATCTTCTCAAGATGAGGCTGTAGGGCCTAGGAGGGCAGGTGAGGTTGCCATCGGGCAAGGACTCCCCCCACACAGGAGGGCACTGCACCTGGGCTAAGGTGGCTCCAGGCCCAGCCCCACACCTCATTCCTGCCCAGCTGGGCCTGGTGATGCTGGGCTCACCCTGAGGCAATGGGATGCTGGTGGACCCAGAGCCAGCAGGCCAGGCCTGAGCTGGGCTCCTCAGGAAGCCACCTGCCCACAGCCCCAGGGCTAGGAGGATTCCCAGCACCCTGGCACTGGGGCGCTGAGAGGCCTGGCTGGGCAGTAGAGGGTTAGCCCCCCATGCCTAACCCAAGCTGCATGGTCCCAAAGTTCCCAGCCAGCACGACACCCGAGAGGGGCCACCTTCCATGTCATGGATGCTTAGGCTGGCGGGGCAGGGGCCTGGCCCAGCTGGAGGCCTGGACCGCAGGCTCACCCGAGGGCTGTCCACACCCTCAGCGCTCCCTCCAGCCCTCGGCCAGGTGCTGGGCCGAGTGCTGCAGACACACTGACCACGGGTGGCCACTCTGCTGCGTGGCTGGTGCCACGTTGGGGAGTCAGAAGGAGGGGCCTCAGCTGGCCCAAAGGTACAAGGACGAAGGCAGGAGCCCAGGAGCCCACAGGTCTGGGCAGACTCTCTGGTGGGCAGGACACTCAGCCCAGTGCCCAGACCTCAGGGACTCATCCTTGGCCGTGCTCAGCTGGAGGGCTCCGGAGCCTCGCCCTGTCCAGCCCAGCCTGCTCAGCATCTGCCCCTGTGAGCCCCGCTCTGAGGGCTCTGTCTGGCTGAAGCCCGGTCTAGCCCAGGACATGGCTATTGTAGGCCACTGGGCTCCAGGGACTCAGCCAGTGTCCCTCCTCCACAGGAGGCCAGAGCCCACTCCCCCTCCTCCCTGCCCCATCAGGCCACCAACAAACACTGCTGCCTAATTATTGGGACAATTCTGTCCCCATGATGGGCCCATCCTGATGCTGCGGCTGATTCAATCCCTCGGCCAGTGTGGGTTCAAGTCCCCTGAGGATGCTAATGAGGACATGGCCCTGCCCTGGGGGGTTGGGGAGGGGCCACGCCCTGTGCCCCCAGCACACCACACACCTGCCCCCATGCCGTCTGCTCGCCCCGCCCTGCCCCTGCCCAGGCCCGGGTGCCCAGTGCTGGGTCCTGCCCTCCCTCAGGCCCCACATCCATTCCCAGGGCGAGCACCCCAACCTGAGCCCCAGCCCCCAGGTCTGCCGCTTGCACATAGCTGACCATGGCCTGTGAGGCCAAGTGTCAGCCTCGAGCACGCAGGCTGGGTGCAAGAGCAGGGACCCGGGGAGCGCTGCAGTAGCACATACACCTGGGCCTGGGGCTGCCGGGCCTGGGGCGAGGCGGGCTCAGCTGAGCAGCGGAGGGTCGTTGGACGGGGCCCCTCCCAGGAGCCAGGCCGGGGTGGAGGGTCTGCTGTCCACCGCAGTGGGAGGAAGATGGGCGAGCGCAGCACCACGGGTCCTCCTGCCCTCGGCACTTGTAAAACATGGCCAACAAGGCGGGCAGGCAGCCTCTGTCTGCGCAGAATTTATTCTGCTATGAAAAGACACATGCGGGTCTCGCAGCAGCTCAGACCAGCCCCAGTCAGGAGGACAGCAGCTGGACAGGACCTACCTGAGTCATCCCAGGTACAGCCCAGCCCTTCACCTTTGAAACTGAGCTGGCGGCAGCGCTGGCTGAGACCACGGAGAACCCCAGTGGGGCTAGAAGTGTGCCTGGCCAGGGGCAGGCAGGGAGGGCCAGTGGGCCCTTTCCAGGGGAGGAGGGATCCCCAACACAGCAAATGGCCTCCTCAGCCTGGGACACCCCACTGGAGTCACCCCCGGCCGAGGCCAGAGCCCTATGTCCAGGTGGCCAGAGTGGAACCCCCGTCAGAGCCAATGGGCCTCGCACCTTGTCGGCTACTGGCACCTGGTGCCCTGGCCCAAGGCCGGCTGCTTCTGCGAAGGACGTGTTCTTGGCGGACAGCCACACCCGTGTGCTCGCGCATTGCTGTGGCTGCTGTCCTGCTACAATGGCAGGGTTGTGTTGTTATGACACACCGCGTGGCCCACACAGCTGGAATCATTTAGTATCACGCCCTTTACAGAAACAGTTTGCCAACCTAGTTTTGAGTGAGAGCCTGCTGCGGTGGGTGCGGCCACCTTCACCCTCACAACAGCCCCAGCAGAGGTCACCTTAACCTCCACCTAATGAAAGGGAAACCAAGGGTCAGGGAAGACCACTGTCCTGTTGAGGCCTGTGTAAACAGAGCCCAGTGGCCTCTCACCTCAGTGCAGGGTCAGCATCTCACAGGGATGGGGGTGGACGTGGGGAGACAAGGGGCTTCTAAAATACCCTGCAGGTCAAAAGAAGGCTAAAGAGGCTGCTAAGGAGGCTGTCGGGAGGCTTAAACACGCACAAAAGAGTTAAGCTTAAAAACACAAGCCCGCGCGCTGGTGGCCTATGCCTGTAGTCCCAGCTACTTGGGACACTGAGGAGAGAGGACTGCTTGACCCCAGGAGTTAGAGACTAGCGTGGGCAACATAGTGAGACCCTGTCTCAAACCCCCCACACAAAGAGAACAAAATTGTAAGGAGCAAAGGGACAGAGGCGGAGGTGCTGGGTGACAATCCAGCTTGGGAAGGAGGGACCCTGATGGTGCCTCAGGGGAGACAAATCTAGGGGAGGTGGTTTTAGGGTGGGTGGTGGTTTAACTGAGGTTGAGGGGGTCTCTGGGGCCACAGCCCCTCCATGACAATCAACTGTCCCGGGACCCTGTAGGGCTTGGGAGGTCCCTCCCTGCATCGCGTGCCAGGAGCTCTGGCCAAGTCACACCAAGGTGGCGCGCTGACCCATTAACATCAAGTCGCCACCCTGGGCCGGGCAGGGGCTGGAAGGAGGGGTCACAGGCAGGTCAGTGTGGATGCGCTTCCCAGGACGTCAAGGTTCCGGGCCTCTGCTAACAGGGTCCTCACAGTTAAGAACAAAGAAATATCAAAGGGCAGAAGACTCGGTCCAGGAAAGGAAAGAGGACTAGGAGTGTGGCACCTCCGCGCACACAGGCTGCCCTGGGCCTCCCTCAGTGGCTTTAGGCCTGGCTGCTCCTGCAGACCTATGGCCAGGACTGTGAAGGTGAAAGTGAGCTCTGGAGGCATTTGCTGTCCTTGTCGTCATCATCATCACCACCACCATCACCTTCATCACCATCCCCATCATCACCATCATCACCTTCATCACTGTATCATCACCATCATCACCTTCATCACTCTCACCATTATCACCATATCATCACCATCACCACCTTTATCACCAGCATCCCCATCACCTTGATCACCACCATCATCATCACCTTCATCACCATTACCATCATCACCTTCATCACCATCAACATCATATTATCATCATCACCATCACCAGCATCACCATCACCATCATCATCACACCAGCTACGTGTAAGGTCCTTGGATGGAGGGCAGCCTGGGCTGACATGGAGCTTACCTCGGGCGCAGCCAGCCTTAGACAGGATGGGAGCCGGAGAGACAAGTGAGTGGAGGCTAGTGCTGAGTGGACACCAGACATCCCTGGGTAGGGTTTTCACCCAAAGATGCCCCATTCCAGCATCGGTGTCTTGAGGGTGTGCAAGGCTCCTTTGATGAGCATCTGTCTCCCATGGAGGCCCTGCCAGTCCACTGTTCCACCCCCAGCCTCACACAGGGCCCAGGAGCAAGAACAGGAGGGAGAGGGAGGGATGGGGGCCCCTTGGCCCCCTGGGACAGCCCAAAGTGAAGACTTTCCTCATTTCCGAGGGTTTCATAACATCCCCATGGCATAGTAAGGTGTGACTGTCAACCCCACTCCTCAGACAAGGGCACCAGCAAGGCCAGCGGACAGAACAAGCAATCTGGGCTCCACGATCCCTGCTCACCCCAGCAACCAGTGCAGACCTTGAGACCAGGGATGGCACACAGGGAGGGGCAGCCACCCTGGGCTCCCTGGCCCCCACAGCACCCTGACCCCTGCCCAGGCCTCCTTCCCTGGGCTGGCTGAGGGTGGGCCCTGGGGTGCTGCAGCCCTGGGCTCAGATGTAGCCTCCGCACCCCCCTCTCTGAGTAGCTAGAGAATCTGCTGGCCCCACCAGTGATGAGGACAATGATGGGCCAGCTCCCCCAGGACCCCAGATACACCTCTAGCCTGGAAACCCTGCCCAGGTGGGCCTGGGTTCTGTGGCCTCCTCAGAGGCCTGTGGGTCTGATCCTGATCAGCCTGTCTCAGGTGAAGAGCCTAGGACATTAGGCACAGCTCAGATGTGGCATCCGGAGCCATGCAGATCCCTCTGCTCCAGCGTCTCAAGGCCACTCTGGCCGGCCCGACAGGCAGTCCTTGCTTTGTCCAGGAGAGGCTGTGGGCAGGACGTCTGGGCCAGAGGAAGGTGGGGTGCCAGGCTTTGCTGCAAACACTCCTGGCGCCACTTCCCTGCCGGCTCCACCACTGTCAGCCTCAGCAGAGAAGGGAGGCTCACAGACAGGCCCGGACCCTGCTCACCTTACGGCAGACCCCCAGCACCTTCTCAGACAACGCTGGAGGTCCCCCTGCCCCGCCCACTCACCACGTGTTCGACACACGATCTGTGTGAGAGGCGTGTTTGCCCCTCCTGAGACCCACTAAGGCAATGGCGATGTGAAGCACCCCTCGAGGGGTAGGGAGCACAGCAGCTAGCTGCTCCCCTGGAGAAACACCCAGGGAAAGGGTCTCCACACCGGCACCAGGGGTACCCAGGGCGGCTCCTGCCCGCTGGCTGGAGGAGGAGACCCATCTCCACAGGCCACTCAACCAGCCTCCCTTGCGAAGGTGACCAGGAAACTAGCGACCACCGAGGAGGGGAAACGACTGTGGAGGAAGAAGATCCGGTGTGGAGAAAAGACAACAATAAGAGAAAAATCGAATTAGCATCCTCCCAGGGATGGAAAGGGATTCAAAAAAGAACAGGGCGCTGTGAACCAGGAGCCATCAGAGAACAAGGAAGAGTGCCTGGAAATTAGAAATAGAGGCCGGGCACGGTGGCTCACGCCTGTAATCCTAGCACTCTGGGAGGCCGAGGCGGGCGGATTGTTTGAGCTCAGGAGTTCGAAACCAGCCTG
>NW_012150352.1:942458-954975 GCF_000956105.1 Propithecus coquereli | reverse complement strand
TCAAGGAAATCTTCCAGAAAGAAAAACAAAAAGAATGAAAAAAAATGAATGAGATTCAGAAGATAAATATAGGTCGAACATCTGTCTTAGGGGAGTTCCAGAAAGAGAAAACAGAAAAAATGGAGGAGCAAAAGTTATCAATGAAATAATACCAGAAAATCTCCCAGTGCTGAGGACCCAGCCCTCCACCAGGCGCTCACAATGCAATTTTGGGGCTGAAGGGGTCAGGGGAGGTCTGAAGCTCAGGAGGAAAACGGTTGTGAAGACGCAGTGGCCGTGGGCACCACAGTGCACTGATGCCAGGAGACCACAAGACTGCGATGCTTGGAGGGCGAACTCAGTCCCACGTGGGAGTCGGGACCCGGTCTGTCCTGCCTGCACACAGACCTGCAAACCCAGCAGGACTCTGAGAATGACTCTTCACTCTGCCTTCCTTAGAGAGCTAGTTGTGGCTGCGCTTCAGCCAAAAAGAGGGTGTAAACCCAGAAGGAGGATGCGGGGGCCCCTGGAAGCACCGGCTGCGACCAGCAGGTGTGAAGGGAAGTTGCTGGGGCCTGGGGTGAGGCCTCCCCCAGGGAAGGATGAGACCCCAGTAGAAGCCCTGTGTTGGGGAGGAATAAGCCTGTGAGTGTGGCAGAAGGGACAAGAGGAAAAAAAAACAAAGCCAACTGTAAACCCCAGAAAAAACAAAAGGCCCCGCAAGAGAGGGAAGGTCGCCCCCACCCCACCCGTGGTGGGACAGTGCAGAGCGTTTACGTGACCTGGGTTGGGAAACTCCAGCTGCGAATTTAACTGACGGGGCAGCAAGACAACCGTGCAGGGGTGTGTGCCGAGAGGATGGGGCTGGGGTAGGAGGCGTGGAACTGTGATGGTGACCAATGGCAAAACCAGAGAACGGGACAACGGTGGCTGCCACCTGGGGAGACGGGGCTCGAGCCGACTTGCAAGACCAGCCTTGGAGGGCTGGGTGCAGGTTTTAACCTGTTGACCAAAATGTTACTGTTTTGAAAAACAGCTGCGTATTTGGCACTGAATTCTCAGAAACAGAGATAAATAAAAAGAACAAATAAAAACAAAAAAAGAAAGACAGGTATCTTCCAGAAGGCACAGACAAATGTGGGTTAGAAGCAGGTGTCTCAGGTGCGGGAGGAGGAGGGCCGGCGAGAGCTCAAGAAGCACCTGGATGCACAGCCAGGGCGTCTGGCGTCGGGTACAGAGACAGGGCCCCACACGCCAGCCCCTGCTCAGCTGAGGGAGGCCGAGGACACGTCTGGGGCTCCTGGGACACGCTGGGCTCTTGGCTTCAGCAGCCGCTGCAATCCTGACACCTGAAGCGGCAGCTCTGGCCGGGCACCCGCTGCCCTCCCGCAAATGGCCCTCCGCACCCACCTGGCCCAGCCCTCACACCCAAGGACGCCCCCCTCGCCCCTCCTGTGCCCTCACGGCCGCAGGCACCCCTCCCTGGTCACGGATCCAAGTCCCCGCCCTGGCCAGGCCTGGCAGGCACTGCCTTACACTGGAGTCTGTTCTCAGCCCCTGGGCCCTGACCTTGGCCTAGTGCAAACAGGCTTCTCTCGGCTTCCAGAGAGCCCCCAACGCGATTCTGCAACCAGGGGTGCAGGCAGGGGTGATGTGAGTAAGTAACTGCTCCTTTGTTAATAAGTGATAAATCATTCCTGCATGATCGTGTGTGATCACTCTTCCTTATTTGAAATCAATTTGGGATGAAAATTGTTGGCGGCTTCTCACCCGCGAGGGTGGGAAGCCCAGGCACTGCTGCCTCCTCGAAAAGGAGGTCAGTGTATTTTGGCTACTTCCTGAGGCTGACGCACCACGGGGCAGGGCCAGTGGAAGGAGGAGGCGGGCACCCCCGGCCTCATTTCCTCAGCTCCTGTCCAGGACCCACCCCACCAAGCCCAGGGCACAGACTTCCCCAAGCCCAAGACTGCACTGGGGGCCACCACAGGGCCATCAGGGGTCCTGGGGCATCTGAAGGCCACGCTGCACTCAGCCCCCCCATGGAACCCCCTAGGACTGGGGCAGCCTGACCTTTCACCCCGCAGAGGGCACCTGGCACCCAGATGGCCTCCATGCCTTTGGGTGATCAAGCCTGCAGAGGCTTGTGCCTTCTCCCCAATAACCAAATGATCTCGCAGCACTCCTGCCCCCGCCCACTGGCCCAGGCCTCAGCATGTCTCCCCGTTAACACGTATGTAAAGCCTGCAGCCCACTGGGCAGCCAGCGCCCTGCTCCCAGCGGCCTCCCAGCCCCCTGCTGTGGCTGCAGCAGACAGCGAGCCTGGGTCGCTCCGAAGCCCTGCTGCTTGGCCTAGCTCAGGGACTGCCACGTCTCTCATTTGTGAGGGATGGGTCTGGGTCTGGGTAGGGCTCTTGGGTGGGCCCACTCCAGGGTCCCCTTGACACCCTTCCACCCTCCATCCACTGCCAAGGTGTCTGTTCCACCCCACACCCACACCAGTCACCTTAGCAGGCCTCTGTGTGGCTTGTTTCTGTCAGTATCGGCCCCCTGGGCTGTGGGTTCCACAGAAGCAGACCACGGCTGGTGACCGGCATAGAGCAGGCGCTCTGCAAATGTTGTCATGTGAATGCAGTAAATGCCCACCACGATGGGCAAGTGGCAGGCTCTGTGCAGCTGTGGAGGTGGCATTCCCAGAGGCCGTCCAGTTCTGGGAGAGCCTCGACACAAGCCCTCGGGGCACGGACATTCCCTGCAGGAGGTGTGGCTGCAGCTCCCCAGGGCCAAGGGTGAGTTCTCTGAGTGGCACCATGAGTGGCTTCACTTCTGTTACAGCTAAATGTGTCCCCCAAATTCATGTGCTGAAACCCTAACCCCCAGTGTGACAGCATTTGAGGGTGGAGCCTTTGGGAGGAGAGTAGGGTTAGATGAGGTCCCTGGGATGGGCCTCCCGATGGGATTAGTGGCCTAGAAGCAGAGGCCAGAGAGTCAGCAGAGAGTGTCCCCTGCTCCTCTCTCCCCACCCGCCTGCCCCACCACGTGAGGACACAGAGAAAGCGAGCCCTCACCAGAACCCACCCGCACTGGCACCTGATCTCAGACGTCCAGCCCCCAGAACGTGAGAAAATACATTTGTGCTGTTTGAGACACCCAACCTATGGCATTTTGCTATAGCAGACTGAGCTGACTCAGATACTTCTTTCTTCAAACTTTGGTATATTTTTACAGATTTTCTACCATGAGATAATCTGGTAAAATCCAGAATGTGTTTGGTTTGCTCTGTTTGGCCTCAAGCGCTGACACGGGACCAGCTGGAAGGCTGCGGCAGCAGGAGCCCTCAGCAGCCCCCCAGTATGGGGTCCCGCCTACCACTGTCGGCCCTGCAGAACAGGTCAGGGTTTTGGGCCCTGGCGCTGTCTGGGTGGGGCCTCAGGCAGGCCCCCCAGCCTCTCAGAACTCATTCCCTCCAGGGAAAATGGAGACAACAAAAGCCGTGTGTAGAGGGGGCACAGCTCAGGGTGGGTACACAGGGAATTCCCAGCCCACCCTCCCAGGATGGGGCAGCCCGCCCTGGGCCTCTCCCTGGGGAAGCACTTCATGTCGCCCCCAAGGACAACCAACCCCACTCTACAGAGGAGAAAGCACAGCCTCCAAAGCCACACTGCGGCTAGGAAGGGCCTGCTGGTGTCCTACTGTGGCCCTGGGCAGAGAAAGGCTGAGTGGCAGGTGGGGTAAACCCAAGCGAGCTGGGGAGGATGAATATGGGGCTGCCTGGCAGGAAGTGGGCGTTGGGCTGGGAGGGTGCAGGCCTGCAGCAACCCCTCCCCCCCACTGCAGAGCAACATGCTGCATCCCCCACCCCCATCCCAGGGCGATGCCTCCGCCAGGAAGGGGTGCAGGACTCCTGCCACATACCCAGGCTGGGGTCAGGCATGCACTGCCTAAAGCTAGGATGGTGGAGGTGCTGGGACCCCTGGGGCCCTTGATGTCTGGGCCACCTGCCCCTGGGGTCCCTGTTGGGCAGGCCAGGGGTGAGGACAGGCCAGCGGTGGGGACAGGCTAGGACATTGGGGACAGCTCCACAGGGAGGTTGATGCCTCACCCAGAACCCACCACCCACTGCCCTCCTCAGGCCACCCGGGGGGGCCGGCCGCCACTCTGACAGCAGGTGAAGAATGGAGTCCATTAGGATCGCCATCTGTCTGGGCTGTGACGGGTCCTCGTGGTGACATCCGGGAGGTATGTAGATGGAATACCTTTATGGGGAGAGTTTTTCTTTTGCCAATTTTCGAACAGGAAGCCAGACACTTGTCACACCTGTCCCTGTGTCAGCCTCTGGCTGACACAAATTGGGGCCAAGGCAGAGAGATGAAAGACAGCCTGGACACGGCCGGGTGTACAGGGGCCACGTGTCAGGCCGCCGGGAGCACCAGAGCCTCAGGCGGCCTCTCCCTGGGGCTGGGGGGGACTCACCCCACCGTCCACCCCCACAGCCTCCATCCCTCCCTCTGCACCCTCTGGGCCCCCACACATTCCTCATCTGTGCCCCCATCTCCCTCTGCCTCGCCCAGGGCTGCCCCACCCACCTCACAGGGGCTTCTGCTCCTTAGCCTCTAGCTGCCAGGCACCCCCCACCGCTGTACCCCAAAGCCAGCAGCGCCAGCTCCTCTTTAAGGCCTGGGGCCAGCGTGGCCTCAGGGGGACCTCGTGGGGGGGCCAGCCTCAGGGTCCTCCCCCCAGCCCAGCAGCCATGCTAGCACTCCTGGAGACCTCATGGGCTTTGGGGCATCTCCCTGGAAACTGGGGTGCTTTGGGGGCAGAGCACATCACGAGAACTTCAGAGTCCCTCCTGCCCAGCACGCGGCTGGCCTGGAACTGACACCAGGAAGAATCTGCCAAGAGAGTAGAGGGAGAAGCCAGTGCCCCTAGAGCACCCCAACACGGACCTGCCTGGTTCTCGCCCTCCCATGTGGGGTGTCTGCTAACCCTGCCAGGGATGGGAGGTGCAGGCCTTGCCCTGGGGACGCTGTGGCTTCACCGGCCAGCCATGCTCAGGTCTGCAGTCCCTGGAGCCCCTGCAGGTGGGGCAGGGGGCACTCCTAGCCCGGGGAGCAACGGCAGTCCTGCTGCTGCCTCAGGTGGCCCTGGGGGACTCGTCTATGGCCCCCAAGGAGATCCCAAAAGGCTGGTCCCTGCCAGGCTCAGGGGCCACTGCCCTCACACAGCCTCAAGGAGACAAGGGGGTGAGGGTGGGGCAGGACAACACTGGCCAGCTCTGTGCTCTCTGAGGACGAAGGGCCTGGATGTGTCCAGGGGGAGCCAGGAGGCCTCAGCTAGGGCGGATGGAGGGACACAGAGAGAGTGGAGTTCGTGTGGGAGGGACTCGGCTGGGCTCTGTGAAGTAGCACCAAGGCTACCGGCTTCCTGGCGGGTGCAGTGTGGAGGCAGGCAGGGCCAGGAGAGCAGGTGGGGCAATTCTTGCATGCCTTTGGGCTGGCGCCACACCCTCCCTCCACTGCCATGCTGGTGGCTGGCCAGGCCTGGGCCTGTGGAGTTCCCCAATCCCTGCCAACTGCCCTTTCTATGATTCCTGCTTCTAGCCACATTTTGGCGGGGTGAAGAGGACGGAGGGGTATCTGGGGTGAAGGCCACACCCTGGGGGCAGGTGGCCCGCCCTCCCCCTGACTGGGCCCCACCCTGCCCGAGGACCAGGCAGAAACACGGCCCCTCCCACCACACCACGAGGCCAGTGTGGACTGGCAGGCCAGAAGCCTCCAAACAACAAATTTCCAAGTCAGTGAAAAGGTCCTGTGGCTGGGCTCCTGCCTGAGGACCTGAGAAGTGGAAACCCACTTGCATGGACCCAGCCTCCCCTCAGGACTCCCCAGCTGCCAGCCTTACCTGGAGCCCATGCACACACGCCCATCCCACCACAGCCCCTCGCCTGCTGACACTTGGACTCATGGCATAACGATGGTGTGGCTGCCTTCCCTCAGGACCCCCAGGGCAGGACTGTTGAGGGAGGGGCAGCCCCTGACAGTAGCTCTTCCCTTGTGCCTCCCACCATCTGGCAGAGGCTCCTGTTCCAGGGAGCTTGGCAGAGCCCACACGCCCATCCCCACCACTTGCCTGGGTTCCACTTTGGACCCCCCAGGGCAGGGCAGGCAGGAAGGCCCTGGGATCTGGGAGGCCCTGGGGGTTGGGGGCTCCCCCCACCAGCCCATTTCCACAGCTAGTTCAGCTGCGGGCATGAAGGGGCGTGGGAGGGTCCCAGCCGGAGTGGGAAGGGGCCCCAGGAGCTGGGACCGCCAGGAGCCCCCAGCTCGCGCAAGCTCCCTCATTGCCAGGCCCCGGGGCAGACTCCCCGGCTACCCACTCCAGCTTCACGACATCCAGGGTCGTGCAGGGAGGCTCAGATGGAGGGTGGCCTGCCAAGTACATGGCCGGCTCTGGAGCCCCGTAGCAAAGCAGCCACCTCAGCCAGCCTGTGTGGAGCAAGGGGAGATGGGGAGGGGACAGGGCGGGGCTCCCCTGCGAGGACAGAGGGGAGGGTGCTTACATGAGACCCTTTGGCTCAGGCACTGAGAATGAAGGTGCTGTGGCTTCCTCACGGAGTGGGCAGGTGGGGCCTGGCTAGAGACGTGTTAGGAAAGTGCCCGGGATGGAAGACCAGACAGCAGGCAGGCAGGTGGCCGGGGGTGCCGTGGCTGCAGGCTGGGCGGGGGCTTGTCTGAGGCAGCCTTCAGGGTGGGATGGAGGGGTGTATGGGGAGATAGACAGCTTGGTCTTGGATGTGCCTTTGGGGATGGGTAGAGTCAGGAGGTTGGGACGCAGCCTTGGATGTTGGGGACAGAGGACAAAATGCAGGCACATGCTGTCCGGGAGGCCCGGGATGCCCAGGGGAGGGAGCTGCGAGTGCAGGGGAGACATGAGGCTGCAGAGGCAGCCTAGGCAGCTGAGCCCCCGCCATGACGGGCCCTGCACGTGGCAGGGAGTGGGTTACTGATCGCTGACAGACTGCCAGGACCTGGGGTATCTGGCACCGGGGGGGGGGGCCATGTAAGTCCGGGGGCTGTGGACTCCCACCCAGAATCCACCTCGACCTCCCACATCCACTCCTTGCCTTTCGCTCTTTGCTGAGCACCTACTGTTTGCAGGGCCTTCCTGGCCCTGGGCCTGCACTCAGCCCCCAACCTCCACCCAGAGCCCCACACCCCACACCTGAGGACTGGGAGCGTTTTCCTACCCAGAGGGCACTGACCCAGGGACACACTTCCGGCAGGTCCCCGAGCTAGCCCCATCTAGGTCCCAGCAGGAGGCAAATAAAGAAAACACCTCAACAAGGTCACAATGGCCAGGACCAATTGAAGACACAGTGCTGGGGACCCAGGGAGGCAACAGGCAATCTGAGAGGGCTCCCGGGAGGAGGTGAGGGCCCTGGAGCCCCACTCCAGCCTGCTCAGCCCTACCCCCTCCTCAACGGGTCCCTCACCCAGCTTCAGCCTTGGCCTGACATTTCCCGTGACATTTGCTGCAAAGAAATAGAGTCATAAATCCAAAGGTTAAATTTGCACATTGCCTCGCACTGCTGGGAGAAGCAGTGGTCCCTCCACCCACCAGGTGCCCTGAGGGTGCGGGGTTTGTGTGGGACAGCCCACCCATCCTGGGGCCCTTGCTGGGGGCCCAAAGATCTCCCCTTTTGGCCTTCCGAGGGGCCTCAGCCATGGTTTCCTAAAATGGGTTCCTAGGCACACCAGGCCCTGAAACACATCAAATGGGGTGTCTGTCAGAGAGGGCACTGCCCACCCCACTCCACAACCGAGGCCCTAAAATGCCCTGCTGAAAAGGAGCTCTGCTGATACCATTTAACCCAGTGGGCCCCAAATTTGACCACAAAACCCTTCACCCTTATTCAATACCCACCAACACTTCGAGGAACCGCAATTCCATGCAGCATGATCCGTGACGGCCAGTTAAGAATGCCAGGCGGCTGACCAGAGACCCAGGAGCACTAGGGGCACAGGGCGGGCTACTCTGAACAAGGGTGGGTCAGCTCCTGACACCCCACATCCCAGCTCAGCCTAGCTCCACATGCCCGTGGGGCTCCCTGCCTGCCAGGCCCGCCTGGGCCAACACACTCAGCACCTCCCCGAGGCCACTCCGGGAGGTCTGCCAGCCGTGGGCTGCCTCCATCAGATGGCACACAGCTGTGGGATGGTGCCACCATCACCCCCAGCAGGCCATAGTGGGGGAGGCCAGACAGAGGCTGTGTGAAGTGGGCAGGAGTGAGGTGGTGGTCGCTGCACAAATGGCCATCCTCAGAGCCGGAATCCGGGTCGACAGCGGAAGCAAATCCCACTCACTGTGATCGCTCACGTGGCGGACCCACGTTTGTCAAAGGCCTCAGCGGGCCTGGGAGGGGCATGGGATCTGGCCCCATGCCCCATCCCCAGAAGTCGACCCAAGTGTCAGGGGGAGGGGCACGTGACCAGCCCCTAGACCTGGCAGATGCCAGCTGAGGGCATGCTGGGGTGGGCATGTGGAGCTGTGTCTGCCTGTGCCCAGTACATGGCTGAGGGCAGTGCGGGAGGCCGACGCAGGTTTGGGTAAATAAATGGTGGCGCATTCTCAGGAAGGGATTCCACGTGCACCGGTAACCCATGATGCACAAGAACAGTCCCCAATGTGCAAAATGTTAAAAATACGGTGATAAAAGAAGTCACTGCAGCACAGAACGTCTGGTGTGTTGGGACCCGGCTGGGCCCCGGGACTGTGCAAGGAGTTGCAGGGGGTCAGACTGTGTGCCCACCACCCCAGCGGGGGTTGCCCTTGCCACTCTGTGACCATCTGTCCTTTAACGCATCTAATCCCAGAAACATATGAAGGCAAGGACCACATCTGCCTGGCTCAGGGTATGATTTCACAGGCCAGGAACGAATGAATGAGTGAATGGATGGCCGGGAGCAAATGCCGTCTCTGGGATGTCGCTGCTGGAAGGTGCCAGCGAGACCTGGCTGGGGTGTGGGTGCAGCAGGCTGCAGGACAGGGGCACTGCCTGACCCTCTGAGTGCCCGGGGGTCAGAGGTCATGGCTCAGCAGGTGGCGGGCAGGGAGGGCAGAATGAACTGATTGACCCAGCATAGCCAAGTGCCAGGAGCCCTTGGTAACCTGAGACAGAGCCAGGGCGGGTCGCTGCTCACACACTGGCCCTGTCACACACACTGGGTCACACCCTGGCTCACTCACCCAGGTCACCCTGGAACTGCTTCCTGTGCTCCCTTCTCCTCACCCCTTTCCCGGATGCACAGACCGAGGCTCCCAGGGGGACTTTCTGGGCCCCAGGCCAGGACAGCAGGAGGGCTCCCTCTGCCTCCTGCCCAGCCTGGCCTCGCCAGCCGGACCCTCCTGGTGCTGCACTGGCTGCCCACGAATTCAAGGCCGGGGGGACATGGAGGGGATGGCGCTGGGGGCTGTGTCGTCAGTGGGCAGTGAGGTGGGGGTGTGGCACAAGCCCTGCCCCTCACAAACAGTCTGTCACTAGCAGCAACAGCAAACCAACCCCGGGCGCCTCCATGGTCAGTCCCCAGCCTCCCAGGACAGCAGGACCTTCCTCCACCCTCCAGGGTCCCTGCCCATCCTTGTGGGGGAGCCTCTCCCGCTGAGACCTGCTGGCCCAGACTCCCCTCGCATTCCTCTCCCCTTCCTCTCACTGCATAACCACAGGAAGAGGGCCATTCCTTACGGAAGGACCTCAGCATGAGGAAACTGAGGCTTAGAGGTCCTGCAGGCACCCAGCTGGTGATGGGCAGGGCAGGGAGGCTGCCCACCTTGGGAAACACCCTTCAGTGCCTCCACACCCTGCCGCCCCCCCATCTAGCTCCCTACTCTACTCACCTGTGGCCCTGGCTGAGTTGCCTGACTCCAGGGGCTTTAACTGCCGCTTCTTCGAATGGGTAGGTGGGGGGGCCCCATGGGCAGCACCAGGGTTCCGGAGGATCCCCAAGGAGTGGGAGTGGTTGTGGAGGGTGGAGGTGTTTTGGGCATTTTGAAGGCAGAAGCATCGGAGTCCGAACTCCATGGGGGAAGCTGGGCTGACTTCACAGGGCCTCAGCCTCAAAGTGCCTCCAACAGTCCCCAGTTACTGGCCAGTGTCACAGGTGAGGAAGACTGAGGCAGGGAGAGGTGACCTGTCACACCCAAGGTCACACAGCCAGCAGGTGGCTGAGCCTAGACCCAAACCGGGCCCCAGTTCTGCCATGCCAGGCCCTGCGCGTGCCCCTCTGCCGGGGGCAGGGGGACGGCTGTCTAGGTGCTGACCTCCACCCAACTTGGTCTTGGCACAGGGGCTCACTTCCTCCTCACCTCGCTGGAGCAGGATGGGGACAGTGCCTGCTTTATAGATGGGATGACCGGGGCTCAGAAAAAAGCAGTGGCCAGCCCCACTGCTCACAGGGCCCGCCTGCAGCTGCCCCTCGTTGGCATGTTTCACCCCCACATGTCCTGCTAGGATGCCCTGCCTGTCCCCACTCTAGCAGGAGGTGTGGCCCGCAGCCGGGGGTCCTCCCCACAGTGTGAGTGGGTCACCGGCGCCCTCACCCCTCACCCGGCATGGTGGGTCTGCTCAGTGCTCAACGCAGCCGGAAGCAGGTGAGACCACATAGGAACCCTCACCGAGAAGGTCCCGGCCATGGAGAAAGCAAGGCACTGGAGACAGGCCCCTCTGAGGTCACCTGCTCCAGTCATCCGAGCTGCAGTGGTGGCTGAGCGTGCCCAGGGTCTGGCCTGTTTATCTCAGTGTTGACCTTAAGGTTTGAAATGGGTCTTCCCTGCCCAGGCTGGTTCCAGCCCCGCATGGGCTACCACTGCCCCAGCACTGGTGGGCGGGGAGTGGCTGGGAGACTCTGCACCGCACACCTGGGGGTGGGGGCACTCCACAAGCCCCCAGTACACATTCCAGGCCCTCCGCTCCAGATTCGGTCACAGCCCGCTTGGGCAGACAAGGGGCACTGACTCCCGGAGGCAGAGATATATGCCGATGTGCCACAGGCACACCTGGTCACACACATAGACACACACGTGCAGACGCATATGAAGTTACGCATGCACACACACACACACACATACACACACACGCCGAGGGGCTGTGAAGGGGACACGGGGGGTAGAGACAGGTGGCACTAAGGGTGTCTCGTCCTTGTCTGTGGCCCCAGCTGCCCTGAGCCTCCCCCAAACACAGGAGCATGTGGGCGCGGGAGTGGGTTTCGTTAGAGGGGCCCCAGCAGGTGCCAAGTGGAGACTGTGGCAGGCAGGCTGCACGCATGCATGTGTGTGGCCGTGGGCGTGCAGGCAGGGGCGAGGACACGGATGTGCGCCCACATGGTCCATGTGTGCACCGACAGTGTTTGTGCGTGTGCATACTGGGGCAGCAGTGGTGTGCATGTGCACATGCCCTGTCCAAGCGTGCAGCTCGTGTAGACACGTGCACGTGCAAGGAAACGTGTGCAGCCTGCCGCAGCAGCAGGGCGGCCTGGTGGGCACCTGGGAAGCACCCTCCAGGCACGGCGCCCTAACTCACATGGACCCCACCCTCCCTTGCCCCCACTTCCCGGACCTCACACCGGGTTGGGGGAAGGGTCCCAGGAGGGCTGCCAGGAATGGGATGCTGCGAGCACCACCGCCCCTCGCGCCCCTCAGCCAAGTCCCTCAGGGGCTCTCAGGCTGCAGATGGGGGGACGCTACTGCCTTCTCTGACGGCCGGCCCTGGGGAGGCGGCGCTGGGACGCCCCTGTGCCCCACGCCCTCTACGGCTGCCAACGCCCCCATTCATCCCTCTGCGGCCTGACCTCAGAGAAACAGGAGGCTCTGGGCTGAGTTCCGGGCGAAGCGGGGGTGGAGGCAGCCCGACACCCCACCTCCGCTCGGTACCCACGTTTCAGCAAATCCCGCTCATTAACCCCTTCGCAGCGGGGCGCTCCGAGGCCAGACCACGCCCTTCCAGCCCGCAGCCCCCACCCCGGACCTGGGCCAGCCTCAGGGACCCCCGAACCACCACCCCTGGCCCCACCGTGGCCGTCAACTTTCCCGGGAAGCGGCAACTTTTCCTGCTGCCGCCGGCTCCGCCCTCCCTGGGCCAGGGCGCCCGCAGCCCCAGCCCGGCGCAGCACTGCGGTGGCCCTCCCGTCCGCCCGGCTACGCTCCCCGTGCCTCGGCAGCCCCGGACGGGCCCTGCGCCCCGGGAGGGTCGAGCCGCCCCTCTGCCCCTGCCCCCACCCCTGCCGGCCGGGCTCGGGCGCCGCGCGGCCACTCACCTCCGGCGGACGCCCTCTTCATTGTAGGGGTCGGGCGGGGCGCGTCGGGGACCGAAAGTCGCTTCGGGGCGGGCGCCCGTCTCCCCGCGGCCGGGTCCGCATCCAGGCGCCGCCGCTCCGGCCCGGCCCCGGCCCGGCCGCGGGACGAGGCTCGGCGCGCTCCGCTCTGCCCGCCTCGGGCTGGGCTCGGGCCGCGGGCGCGCAGGGCGAGGGCGGCGGCGCGGACTGGCGGG